>NW_017728886.1:166772699-166778539 GCF_001723895.1 Crocodylus porosus | reverse complement strand
GGAGCCCAAAACTGGACGCAGTACTCCAGCTGCAGCCTCACCAAGGCCGAGTACAAGGGGAGAACGACGTCCTGGGATTTGCTTGAGAAGCATCTATGGATGCAAGCCAGTGTTTTGCTCACTTTACTAGCTGCAGCATCACACTGAAGGCTAATATTCATGTTGTGGTCAATCCTGACCCCCAAGTCCCTCTCATCTGTAGTGCTAGTCAGTGTAGCACTGCCAAGCCTATAAGCATGCTGCAGGTTTTTCCTCCCAAGGTGGAGAACCTTGCATTTTTCAGTGTTAATAGCCATCAGGTTCTCATCCGCCCATTTGCTGAGCCTGTCAAGGTCAGCCTGGATTACCCCCCTGTCCTCAGGTGTGGATGCTTTACACCAAAGTTTGGTATCATCGGTGAACTTGGCCAGTCCACTTCTGACTCCAATGTCCACATCATTAAAGAGGTTTAAGAACAGAGCCTTATGGGACCCCACTTGTCACAAGGCACCATGACGATTGACTTCCATCAACCACCACCCTCTGGGTCCAAACACAGAGCCAATTTCCCAGCCAGTGGAACATGGTGGACCCAAGGCCACAGTCGGACAGTTTTGCCAAGAGGTGATCATGGGATATATGATCGAAGGCTTTTTTAAAGTCAAGATATATGACATCAATGTCTTCCCCCTTGTCCAAGTGATAGGTCACCTAGTCATAAAAAGAAATGAGATTGGTCAAGCACAACCTACCTGCAACAAACCTGTACTGGCTATCCCTCAGGGTGTTGCCATCAGCCAGTCCATTAAGAATGGCCTCTTTAATAATCTTTTCTAAGACCTTCCCCGGGATAGTGGTCAGGCTGATGGGCCTGTAGCTTGTCGGATCCACTTGCCTCCCTTTCTTGAAGATAGGCACCACATCGGCCTTCTTCCAATCATTGGGTGCTTCACCAGAGCACCAGGGGCTCAAAGATCCTTGCCAGGGGCTGAGCTATGATGAAGGCCAGCTCCTTGAGTACTCTGGGGTGTAAATTGTCAGGGCTGGCTGATTTGAAAGTGTCCAGCCTTCCAAAGTGTTCCTTCATGAGGTCAGCATTGATGGAGGGCACAGAACTAGCCTCACTCAGGCGTCCTTGTCCTGTAATGGGCAGGGGCGTCCCTTGGGACTTGTGAAAGACCAACACAAAGTACCCATTTAGTAAGCTGGCTTTTTCCTGGGCGTCAGTTGTCAGTTCTGCCACCCGGTTTAGCAGGGGTCCAATGTTGCCCTTGCTTTTCCTCTGGCTCCCTACATATCTAAAAAAAGGACGTTTTATTGTCCTTGATATTTGTAGCTAGCTGGAGCTCCATTGCAGCCTTGGCTTTCCTGTTAAATCAATAAAATAACTGGCAAAGACTACAGGAATGTGAGGAGGAGGATTAGAGCCAACAACATCAAGCAGTAGCATAAAAGACTTCTAAAGTAGCAGAGAGGTGAAATTTAAATGGACAAGCATGACTCTGTGTAGTGTATCTATAAATGGGTGTCAGGAATTGGGAGAATTTACAGAAGTTTGGGTTGTGGGTGGTAGAGAGTGTAATCAGGATCTTGGGAATCCTAATGGACACCGAAGAAGAAGTTAAAGATAAAAGTGAAGCAGATACTGGGATCGGATCATGGAGTGTTAGAATATTATCTTTCAAAGGTAAAGTGGCTGCATTAAAAACAGTACTCTTGCCAATCAGTACTCTTTCCGTAAATCAGTTTCAGGCTATGAATCATTTGTGAATAGCTTGTTGAAAATTCTAGTCCTTTACATGGGAGTGGTGTATCCATCATCATGGTAACAGATAAAGAGGGTACAGAGGGAGATACACATTTTTGGGGAGGGAAGTAAAAGAGAAAGGGTAACCAGAACAGAGCTATACAATGCCAGATTTGGAAAACTCTGTGTATATTTACTTTAAGTATGTTCTGTAAACAAATAATATATGGGGTGGGGAAGACAGCATGTTTCTGTCGTTACCAGGCAGGAAGAATGTTAAGAAGATGGGGCACATATGGGAGAGAATGGAAAAAGCCATTGGTGTGGCAACCATGAGCCTATTATGCCAAGATGGAGTGCTTTGTAAGGGTATATAAACTTGAAGGTGTGGAATTAGAGTGTTTGAAAGATGCTAAGAAGGTGATTAGCGTGATAAGAAAGATAAGATAAAAATACTTGGGAATCCGATGGAAAAATAGATAGCAAATGTGTGGAAAGAAATGACAGATAATATGACCAGAGAACATATGGATATCATATGAATGATGATATGGAATTTTATCCTGTGAGGGGTAGTTATCATAAATGGAACTTGGTAAGATTGGTGTTATGCCCAAAAGAGGCATGTGGGGCTGAAGAATCTGTACTGAACATATTTTGGGACTGCCCTTTTATGCAAGAAGTATGGGAGGGAATGTATCAATTTTTGAGGGTGATCAATATGAACAGCGATTTAACATATAAAATGGTGTTGTATGGGTTAATGCCCAAAGGACTTGAGACACAGAGACTGAGAATCATACTACTTTTTATGACAGTAGTAATATGGAAGGTGCGAAACCTATGCCATTCACCAGAAAAGAATGTTCAAAGTTGGCAATTTCTGAATTGAAATAATATGTGGATCAAGAGGCAGATGAAATGGGAAAGGAGAAGGCAAAAAAGAAAAAGAGGAAAGAAGAATATTGGTGTTTATTTCAAAGGGACAAAGGGATAGAGTGAAAGTTGTTGCTTCTTCCTGGGGTGGAGGTGGTTTGTGAGAGGTTAATGTATAAATGGTGCAAAGGGGTGTAAGAAGAATAAGGCATTGTTGTAGAAGTTGTCATTTAGTTGTTTTGTAATTTTAAAAAAAGTTCCCATCAGCATGTTTGGCCAAGATGTGCCATGCATTTTATAGTCATATTCAGTGTTGGGTGCATTTAATGAACTTCACAGTTGGTTTCCATTACTGAGCACATGCTGCTTTTGGCAGCAGTTTAATGCTAGATAATGTATTTAATGAGGTTTCCTTGTATGTGAATGTAAGATGAGGCTTCTCCCCCTGACCCCCTCTCACTCCTTATACTGATGGAGAGGGGAAAAAAATCATCTTGTAATTGAGTAAATCTGGTATTTTTCATAAATCAGTTTCAGGCTGTGAATTGTTTGCTGAAAATTCTACTTCTAAGATTTGACATGTGTAATTCAAATTACATGGTCTTTGTGATTGGCCAAGTAAATCATATGTCTTGGTCGTTGTCCCATTCCTGCAGTACAATGCACTACCACTGGTTCTGGCTAGTGCAACGGCAGTCCTAGAGGCCGTGCCCTGGAGCCCATGGTTGACATGACTGATGGCAGCAACTGCATGGCAGCGGGAGCCCTGGAAGACCATGGAGCAGTCATCCTGCAGGCAGCCAGAGTAGGTGGGGGAATCGGGTGGCATAAGGTGGCTGAGCACCAGGCACTTGGAATAGCAGCAGGTGAGCAGGACAGCTGTGGCAGTACTGAGGAGTGGGAGACGCTGCTCCTGGGTGCCAGGGCCAGGAGCTGGGGCAGCCGGGGCTGGGAAGTGCAGCTGCAACAGGAGCAGGGCAGCCACATGCTGCCTGTGTCTTTGCCACACTAGTGCTCTGACATAGGAAGCGTCAGCCCAGAGGTCACAGTGTGAAGGGTGTGCTTTCAAGATGGCTGCCAAGTGCCAGCAGCTGGCTCTGCCTTCAGTATGGCTGCCAAGTACTGGCAGCCATTTGTCCAGAGGCTGGAGCTCCCCCGGTGGCCACAGGGGCACGTGGCAGGGCTGGAGTGACTTCAGACTAAAGTTATTCCCAGTTCCCACCACATGCAGACACCTGCCAAAAAGCATTAATGCACATTAAATTTCAGCGTACTTAAATTCATACGTAGACATGCCCAGTGTAACTTTAATTTGTGCAGTATGGGACTATATACCAAAACACTTTGGAGAATTCAGTACAAAGCAAGGAATAGTGTATGATATGGAGAGTTGTCCAGAAACATTTCATGGTGAATAAATTAAAGTATTCAGCCTTACAAACATTATCAGAGAAGAGAAATCCAGAGCCAGAAGGAAGGAGTACAGAAAAGGTATGGATATTTTGTTTAGTTTCAAAAGGCTTCAAAAAGTTTAGATGCTCCTACATTTATTTAAGTATTGGCCAGGTTGATTGCTAAAATACCCTAGAGCTTTCCCAGATGGAAGGCATTCCAAAATGTACCATGCATCTCTGATCCCAGGGAAATCCAAAGTACTAAAGTTTTAAAGGTCGTATACAGCCTATCAGAGACAAGTAGATATACTAAGGTGCCTGACTGCATATTGAGTAACTGCTAAAGTTGGGAAGGAATTAAATTAATGTTATAGAACAGAGAAATATCTGTGGGGTTTGTTACCTGCCTTTTTTTTTTTTTAGGACGGGATTTGAGATGTATTCAGGATGATTCTCCTATCACTAGTTTAAAAAGATTACTTCAGCTCAATTAGAAGTAACCAAGAAAGAGTTGGATGGTCAGGAAGCTGAAACTAATGAAAAGGAAGTGAAGCCGACAGTAGACAGTGGTACTTTCATCTCTCAATTAACTAAGTTATATATCCATTAATAATATGCAGTAATTCTGGAAACAATAACACTGAACAACCTATCCTCAATCCTCTCATGAATAGATGGATTGAAATATTGCAGCCTTGCATAATGGTACCCAGGGATGTAGTAGCCATCAGAGGATTGTGGTCATGTACAGACACAAACCATGATACTTCCCGTTACTTACCTTTGCACAAATGAGTTTAGCACATAACTACCTCAGAAATGAAATTCAGTTAGCAGCGGTATGTAAAATCCAGGAATGCTATTAAATTAATGCTAGTTAAACACAGTGCCAACAGCAGTGATGAAACCATTTGTCCAAATACTGTCAAATTTACATGTTTTCAACTCCTTGGGATGGTACCTATTGTTCAGAGACTTCTGGAATAATAATACGTTGTGCATGTAACTGTTAGGAGGCATAAAATCAAAGAGAGACAGATGATCTTTCCAACCTCCATTCACTGGATTTTCCTCAGCACTTGCTTTCCATAGTCTATCCATTTCATCTGGTCACTTGGGACATCAGTGAGGAGAGATGATACAAGTATATAGCCAGGTGCTGCTATTTACCAAGTATCTTGCTACACCTATTGCTTGAATAAATCTGAACAGCATCTTAAAGCAAAGGAGACACTGCTGCAGTAACATTGACAGAAGACCTAGCTATTAAGCTGTCTACAGAGTCTAGTATCAGTGAAATGTTTGACAGCCGCAGGGACAAATATGTATTAGCAACATTGCTTAATCCATGTTTCAAGGGCAGAATTGAAACCATGCTTTCACCCTATGCAGGCACAGATTGCTGGAAGGATACTGTCATAAATAATAGTGCTGGAGGCCATACCATTATGCACCTCCTCTTCTCCCTCATCCTTCCACTTAGCTCCCCTAGGCCAAGTATATCTCATAAAGCAGAAGACGCACAAGTTCCTGGAACATCACAGAGTGCAAAAGAAGTAATCACAGCAATGCCCATAGTTCTAGGGGCTTCTGTTATCAACTCGGAGTGGGGCAGCACCATCCCAGAAAAGTCAATTTGGCTATATCATTGGAAGAATCTGTCCATTTTGAGCAGTCTGACAGTGTCACAGGAACCCCTTCATCTCACTGGAAATGAAAAGTTAACGCCTAAAAATATATGCTCTAGTTCAGACAAGAATTAATTCAGGGAAGTCCTGAAGCCTGTGTTATGAGGACAGGTCACAATGGTCCATTCTGGCCTTATAATCATTCTGGCTAGCCAT
>NW_017728886.1:166758948-166772494 GCF_001723895.1 Crocodylus porosus | reverse complement strand
CATTCTGGATTTATTAAAAAGCAGTATGGAATACCATGTTTTTAGAAGAGTAATCTGAAAGCTTAGCATGTTACACAACATACAAGCACCACCTAAATTAGACTAAAAGAAAAGGCTACTTGGGGTCTATCCATTCAAACTCTTATAGGAATGTGGTGAAAACATTACAAAGAGATGCCTGTATCTCTTCTATTTCTCTCTCCTTCTACCTCTCCCTCTCCCACTTTCTCTTTCTTTCCTTTTTTCTCACCTTGACCCCAAGCAATATATTAAGATTTTCTCAATTTCCCGCTCAATTTAGTGTAAGGTAAGAAGTTTACAAATTCAGTTGTGGGAGAATTTTGTCTTTAGTTTTCATTTGCCTGGCTTTGCAAAGCTCTGAATTTGGCTTTAAAATTAGGGGTCAAATGAGGTAGAAAACTTCAAGCTGTATTTCAGCTGAAATAACATTTAGGCCATGCAAAATGGCCTAAAGAACCCAGGCTGCATTTTAAAGAATACAGGGCTGGTTCTCCTATCAGTAAGAAAATCTGCAACCAGGCAAGTTTTGTTCACTCTTACCACACATCCACAGTGTATGTGGAGAAACACACACATACACAGTAGGTTTTTTTGTGAATTTGAGAGGGAATCAGAAGCAAAAAAACTCACGTGTGAGGCTGGGATAGAGACAAGTTAATATTTTCAGCTTAGGTTTCTGCGTTTTTATTTTCCACAGTGCTAGGGAATACTAATGCAAATCAAGCTTGTACACTGTAAGCAAGAAATCACTCAAACTATCAAGAATATAAGCCCAGGGTTCATATGTGATCATGTAAACTTGATGTCCAGATCCCACAGTTGCAGGTTCATAGTTGGATAAATAATATAGGTATGACTGTTATGAATGTTAACTATTTCTCAAAAGTCAGGAAAATGGCAATAGTTGCATGGAAAACTTGAATGCTTTTACTGAAAATAAACTTAGAATCATAGAAATTAAGGGCTGGAAAGGACCTTGAAAGACCATTGAGTCAACCCCCTTGCTCTAGGCAGGAGTACTGCTGAGATCAAATGATCCCAGTCCCTCTTGAAGACTTCCAAGGCTGGGGGCTGCACCATCTCCTCAGAAAGTCTATTTCTGATTCTGGCCTACCTTACTTCCTTACATCCAACTGAAACCATCCTCTAACAGTTTATGGCCATTGATCCTTGTACTCCCCTGGGGTGTCTTAGTGAGCAGTTATTATCCCATCTCCCAATATTCACCTCTTACATACTTATAGATGGCCACCAAGTCATCCCTCAGTCTTCTCTTCCCCAGGCTGAACTGTCCCATATCCCTCAGTTTTTCCTCAGAAGGTTCATCCTCCAGGCTCTTAATCATTTTTGTGGTCCTTCTCTGGACCCTTTCAAAATTCTCCACATCGTTTTGAAGCGTGGTGCCCAGAACTGAACACAGTACTCCAGCTGGGGTCTCACCAACACCGAGTAGAGAGGAAGTGTCACTTCCTTAGCCAATATGCTACTAGCTCTGTTGACTACAGCATTGCACTGGCGGCTCATGTTCATCCTGTGACCAACCATAAATCTGAGGTCCCTTTGAGCCATTGTGCAGGTCAGGACATGCCCACCGAACCTATTTTTCTGTTACTAGTTACTTCTTCCCACATGAAGCACTCTGCATTTATCCTTATTGAACTACATCTGGTTTCACTCTGCCCACCTTTCCAGCTTGTCCAGGTCTACTTTGATCCACGTTCTATCTCCTAGTGTGACCACTTTTCCCCATAACTTAGTATAGTTCACAAACTTGGCCAGCGTGCTTTCCACATCTTCATCTAAATCATTGATAAAGATGTTGTTTTGATTTTTAAAGCAGTTTTTTGTAGATGTCATTTAAAAGTTAAAGTCCACTTGAGGGTGACTCCAAGATTAACGGGGTGCATTTTGAATTGGAGAGGCTGACCATTTAAAGCTGTCTGTTAAGGCTTCCTGATTTGAGGCAAAACCAGCACACTTTAATATTCTGGCAGACATTTTCTACCACTGCTTTCTGGGTAGAAACGCTTTAGTTGAGCTCTAGTACAGGGCTATGTGCTCATTGGAATCATCAGAATGCTAGCAAATAAAGCAACCTCTCTAGCTGAGGGCTCCCAATGTTGCCCACACTGTCAGAGACCTAGGTGTAGCTCATTAGATGCTTAATCCTGCATATACCTATATTCCCAAGACGCCAAAAGGTATAGCCGCTCACTTCCTATGGTTCTGCACGCACCAAAGCCAGAACTGAAGCAATGAAACCAGCTTGGTAGGGCTGCCACTACAGTGCTCAAGGACACCGGAGCTGGAAATCTCAAGAACAGGAGCAGGGAGAGTCCCTAAATGGTTACAATACCATCCAGTAACCCCTCAGCCTCCTAGGTGCCTGAGGGCTCTTGTTTCCCCACAACTTGTGAGCTTCTTGGAGTTCTGACCCCCAAATAGCATTTGCAGAATAAGTACTCCCTGCCTGACTTGCTTGCGGGAGCTGATCCTTCAGATGCATGCAGAGAACATTTAAGAGTGGGTGCATGTGCATGTGTGCTTTCCATCCCAGAACAGCCTAGGGCATGGGTGTCAAAGATACAGCCTGTGGAGCTATCTCATTCACGGATGCTGCCCGTGGGTCTCAGGGAGTACTGGACGACCCCATGCACCACTTGCAGTGCCAACTCCAGCTCACGTTGTGGAGCAGCTGCCATGTGCAGCCCAGCCCTGGAGCAGCCACTTGCCATCCTGGGGCCTTGCTGCACAAAGCAAGGGCTCTGTGGCCATACAACTCAGGCTGGTGGCGGTGGCAGCTCCAGGGCTGTGCAGCTCCAGGACACATGCTGGAGTGTGGGGCTGCTCTGGGCGTCTGGTCTGGCCTGTGGACTGGACTCATGCCACTCATCCAGCCTGTGGAGCCAGATGAGTTTGACACCCTTGGTTTAGGACTCTCAGCCTACTGGTTTTTCACTTAGCTGGTGCTGGGTGTTCTAGATTTCCTCACTCTGTATTTGTGCAGACAGTCTGGTTAGACAGAAAGGTGTTCATTTTTGACCAGACAGGTATTTAATTGGCTAAATCCTGCCCCTTGTACTGTCAGAGGGGCAGATTTATTTTTAAAGTGAGTTTTGACAGAAGGGCCTAATTTGTTACATAACATAAGTTTATTTTTTTAAGGAAAAAAAAGACAATTCTCCAAGAAATGTTTTATTTCCAATTTTCACCACCACGTCTGTAAAGGTGTTGGCCGACATCACCCATGACAGCTACATAGGGTTCCCCAAAGTAACCTGTCTTCATGTTTCTCTGCCACCTGTACCAATTTGGTTTCATTACTCTAAGCTACATACACCTCTGATACATTCATGTAACACTACTCTTATTGTCCTCATCAATATTTATATTGGGGTGGCACCCAGAGAAAAGCCAGGTTGGGACCCCATTGTGCTATGTACTAAGCCAAAAATATAGGAAGTGATAGTTCTTGCTCCACATAGCCAATTTAGTATGCCTAAGAGGTAGGTCTTTTAGAATAACTGCAACTCCTGCTGCTGCTTTTAAAGCAGCAGAATGAGCAGTACAGGTTTCCCTTGCTTTATGCTGTACATGCATTCCTGGAAAACAGCTCATAACTCAAATTTGCATAAAAAGAACCCACTTTACAATGTAACAAATAGGGATATGTTCCAAGACCTCAACTATACTGACACCCAGACTCATTTCTACCTCTTTTACAGGACGAGTTTGGTACTCACAAACAGCAGACAGTACACACAAGCACAGGGCAGTGGTGAATGTTACCATAATGGGGATGGCAACTACAGAAACACATAGACAATGAGCGAGGAGCACAGATCCACACAGGAGACTATATTTTGGTGTGCTTCACTCTCACCACACAAAGCAGCTGACTGCAGGCTTCCACCACACCAATTGCATAAGAATGAATTTACCTCGCATGTAATGAATTTTTGGTATAAAAAAGCAAATTTGCATGTACAGAACCTGCATAAAGCAAGGGAAACCTGTAGTTATACAGGGACAAAGTTTGAGTGCAATGGCATTTACATGGAACAAGATTTTCAAGAGTAAAGGCACCCTGAGATACCTAAAACTCACTGGACCTTTTAAAAACCTGGTGACTTTTGAATATCTGCCCTATGAATTGAGCATCATTAAATTTATAATAAAGAACGGTTATATTACCCGTAATGTTAGGGGTGAGTCAATAGTGGAGAACAGTTCCTCAAGGCAATTAGGCCTATCTCTTATGTACCCTGCCACTTCATGAAACCTTCAGCCCTAAGTAGGTGCCCAGACTTCATATCAAGTGCATGGCATAGGGTCATCCAGTTATGTACCTGTCTGGTCAGGAATAAACGCCTGTTTGTCTAAACAGGCCAGCTGCACAAATCTGGAACACCCAGCACTTGCTATGTGAAAAACCACTAGGCTGAGAGCCCTAAGCAAAGGGTGTCAAACTCATCTGGCTCCACAGGCTGGATGAGTGGCATGAGTCCAGTCCACAGGCCAGACCAGACGCCCAGAGCAGCCCCACACTCCAGCATGTGTCCTGGAGCTGCTCATCCCTGGAGCTGTCACTGCCACCAGCCCCAGAGCCCTTGCTTTGTGCAGCAAGGCCCCAGGGTGGTAAGGGCTGGGCTGCACATGGTAGCTGCTCCACAATGTGAACTGGAGCTGGCACTGCAAGTGGCGCATGGGGGCATCCAGTACTCCCTGAGACCCACGGGCAGCGTCAGGGGGCTGAAAGAGATAGCTCCACAGGCTGTATCTTTGACACCCATGCCCTAGGCTGTTCTGGGATGGAAAGCATGCATGAACATGCACCCAGCCTTAAATGTTCCTTGCATCTGAAAGATAAGCTCCCGCAAGCAAGTCAGGCAGGCAGTACTTATTCTGCAAATGCTATTTGGGGGCCAGAACTCCAAGAAGCTCAAAAGTTGTGGGGAAACAAGAGCCCTCAGGCACTTTTGTGCATGCCCATGGCAGAAATCTAGGGGGCTGAGGGATTACCGGATGGTATTGTAAGGGAATATAGGTATTGTTGGGAATATAGGTGTATGCAGGGTTAAGCATCTAATGAGCTACGCCTAATGAGCTGACAGAGTGAGCAACATTGGGAGCCTTCAGCTAGAGAGGTTGCTTTATTTGCTAGCATTTTGATGATTCCAATTAGCACATCACTCTGTACTAGAGCTCAACTAAAGCGTTTCTACCCAGAAAGCAGTGGTAGAAAATGTTTGCCAGGAAGCTTGCTGGTTTTGCCTCAAATCAGGAAGCATTAACAGACAGTTTTAAACGGTCAGCTTCTCCAATTCAAAACCTACCCGGTTTATCTTGGAGTCACTCTTGACTGGACTTTAACTTATAAATCACGTCTCCAGAAAAGTGCTTTAAAAATCAAAACAACATCTTTATCAATGATCTAAGGAATAACCTACTTGCCAAACTTTCAGGTTGCACGTGGCATGCCAATGCCTCCATGCTACATTCATCTTCTCTCACTATGTTATTCAGTGCAGAATACTGTGCCTCTTATAGGCTCATTCATTGTACAGTTAACTGGTGGACACCCAGCTGCATGCTACAATGCATCTTGTGGCAGGTACATTGCACCCCACTCCACTGCCATGGTCACCAGTACTCAGTAACATGGCTTCCCCTCATCTCTGCTGCACAAATGCTAAAGTAAACTTACTAGACAGATTCTCAGATAATCCTATGCTATCAATGCACTGGGACATATTTCACTCACCAATAGCTCAGCTCCCTTCAAGATGCCCAACACAGTCCACCCTTTGAAATCCTGCTGACTTTTCCTTGCTTACTCAACCGCACAAAGAATGGTCAGCATAAGCACCACATCATCTCTGACCTTACAGTCAGTCAACCAGGATTTGACTGGCCACTCCATTATTGGGCACTTCTCAACCATTTTCAGACTGGACAAGGTCACTGTACCTCAAGTCTATACCAATGGGGCCTTCAAAATGACAACAAATGTCCATGTGGACTACTTCAAACCATATCCCACATTGACAACTTGTGCCAATTTACAGTGCTATCTGATGGCCTTCAAGCTCATCACCCTGGAGATGACATTGCCTTAAGATGGCTGAAACAGTATGCCAAAACCACATATGCTAAATAAAGGAAGTGTAAGCCATATATCTCAGAGAAGCTTAATCTCGCAATATTTCCAGAGAAGTTTGAGTTAGTCTCCAGACCTCTGGATGCTGGTGTGAATTGGAAATGTAGATCCCTTTGAAGTTTATTTGTCATTCAGAGGATTCAGAAGTTATTTTCCTTAGTGTATAAGCCTGCCAGGGAACCCAAGTACCAAGTTTACAAGTCTATGATGAAGTGCATTTTTCATTCATTACTAAAGCAATCTGAATTAAAGTTATTCCAGGTGAACCTACATATCCTTCTCTCCTACTCAAGATAGCACCATAGATGTATCATATGGCCCACTCTACACATTACAGGTATTATGCAATTAACTGGTTAATTGTGCAATTACCTTCAGATCCAGCTACACATGCAAACTACCTAACACCATAGAAAGCTCTAACCAGCTATAAAGTTAGACCTTGAAAATGTGTACCAATGTTATAGCTGATTGCTACTAAACTGTAATTTGCATGTGTAGCAGGGTCTCCCCTGCAGTTGAGAGCCCCACCATCTGCAGGGGTGCACCATGCCTAGCCAGGGCTCGGAGTCATGCAACTGAAGAGACTCTCAGCCCCAGCTGCTGCTGACTCTGGGTCCTAGCAGCACCCTGCCGCTCTGTGCTCCTGTGGGTGGAAGCCCCCTCAGCTACATCTCCCAGTTGCAGAGGTGCATGGGGCACCCCTACTGCTGGCAGCCCCTCAACTGAGGGGGCTCCCAGCCATGGAAGCTTGCTTCCTGCCCAGGCAGGGAGAGCCAGTCTTGGGCTCTCCCTGCACTGGCAATAAGGCACAATGGGATATAATGCATGATCCCATAATTGCATCACCTGCCAGGCACATGTGACAGGGCAGAAGTGGATCACACATTAGATTCAATTGCACCTTTATCTGCATGTGTAGACGGGGCCTTAGATGCTCTGATCTGTTTCATAAGTGTTGACCATCCTTACTAGATTCCCTTTTTTCATTAAAATCAGCGGGGACAATGACTTGGCAATGACTATTGCAATCTCACCAACTGGTCCTGTTTGCCAAGCATGGTAAAGTTCTGGCAAAAAAATCCTTCAGCATGAGGGACCAGAATACTGTAAGAAGCTTTGCCCAGCAGCAGGCTGAAAGTGGCTGATAATAAATGACTGATGATGATTACATGGAATGTTTAACTTCCTGCAAAATGATAGATATGAGCCAAGTCAGCATCACACTGACAGAGCATTGTGCTGCAGTGCTGGAAAGCAGGTTTGACAGCAGACCTACAGCTTATAATCTCAAGGCAGGTGGACAAGCATAGCATCCAGATACAGAAGGTTAGCTGCCCCAGTCACTCACAGTAGCGCCTTATATTAGACAACTCTTGGCGCCATCTCAGTTGGCAGTGGGGTCCCCTGACAGGAGCAATCAAATGAAAGGAATGTCTCAGAAAGCAACTAATTTAAATGGGAAAAACACATAACAAAAAACTATTATGGATCAAAGATGAAAAGGAAAGTTAATACATGCAATCAGGCAGGAGAAAGAGTATTTATAATGCTTCTTCCCCTAGAGATGCTGAAGATAAATGGGGAAAGTCAGGTAAAGGGGATGTCTGTGTGGAAGAATCCTAATTTCTTGTACAGACAGATGATCTTTGTTTGAAGTCTTAATAATAAACAATAATAATGATGATTTTATCACCCTCAGCCTTTTCTTTATGAGGAGAGTGCCCAGGGCTATGTTTATAATTAGTCTGCATCCCCAAAACATTCAGCCTTTTTTTTTTTCACTCTCATACGGAAAACAACGATGTTAAAACACCATACGAGTTAAAACCAGGATCCTCACATTTCAGTAGCAACTGCTGTTATTCATAGTGCACCTTGCAAGCATGGCTACCTGCCAATCAAACAAATACCAGGCTACTGAGTCTCCTAAACAGCCGTCTGATCCTTTTCTAACTGTTGTTTAGAATTGTTTAGGGGTGCCCATGGAGTGATGATTAACAGCTCTAGGCACTCTGCAAGCACTTCGAATATTCATTCCTTACTAGTAGGGACATTTTTTCCTTCATATTTTTATTGGTTGTGTTTTATTAGTCACATTGCTCTTCAGTCTCCCTGCAGCACTGGCAGCAATGCCATTAGCTCTAGATGAAGGTGCATGTCCTCCCTTCATGGCTGAGGTGAGGTACCACAATAAAAGCAATATCAATAAACAGTGCATTGCAGAAAATTAATAAGCAGTATACTGATGAATTGTTAGCAGTCAGTAGTGACTACTGAATAGGTAACACTTGATATCAGGTCATCTCTTGCTTTGGTTGCTAAGTAGGGATTTAAAGTCTTGATAGTATATATTAAAACAGAGTGAAGAAGGTGTAAAAATATTAAGTGAAGTCCAAGCATGTTAATTACTTGGTAAATGCCTATAATTATCTGACATCTATAGCAGATAGGTCATTGCTTGGTTTAACCTGCTAGCTAAGGGGAATGCTAGGGGAAGCATTTACACAGTTTAATAAAATAATATATATATTTTGTTCTACTGGAATACATTTTTTACCACAACCCAGAATCTCAGAGAATGTTCTAAGAGGAAGTAAGCCTCACAATATACCTTTGAGGTAGGTGATCATTTTCATACCCATTTTACAAATGGGCTATGGGAAGCAGAAGGTGGTTACGGGATTGGGAAAAAAGTATACTAAGACAAAAGGATAGGAGGGCTCTATGATAAGGCATCTGAAAATGGGTCAGGAGAGAGGCGTTCCGGGCTCCACCAAATTCCTCCTTTGTGATCTTAGGCCTCACTTCCCTATTTATAAAATAAGACCACTATTCCTTCCTTTACTCTGTTTAGTTAGGTTTCATTTTACCAGGCCAAGGACACCGCTTTCATGGTTAAAATCAATCACCTATATAAGTATGTTCAGGATTGAGGCCTTAGACTGTAAGATCTTCAGAGATTGGGACTCTTTTATAAAGTATATAAGGCACTTAGCACAATGAGGTTCTGATCTTGATTGGGACCTCAGGTCCTATTGCAGCCCAAGTAAAAAAGAAAAAGGATTCACCCTCACTCCTAAATCACTGCCTCTATAATAGAGTAACAGACTGGGTAGAAAAGATTATGGAGAGAGATGACCCTATTACACACACTAGGTGTGTCTACACATTCATTAATGTGCAGCAGTTACTGTGCATTTACTTTAGTGCTTGCTTAATGAAGTACTAAGTGTAGCGCTGGTGCGGTAGCCTAATAACACTGTGCAATAGCATATTAGCACAGTTTTTGACTGGCATACTACTAAGTAGTGTTACTAGGCTACTGCACAGTAAGCATCTCGTGTAGACGTGCCCACTGTCAACTTCACAAAAGGAAATGAGTGATGCTATTATAATTAACAATTAACCAAATTGTTTGACATTCTCCAAAAATTTGAGTGCCTTAGACCTGGTGGCTTTTATGAAATTGTTTGAAAATAGGAGGCATCAACTAATTGAAAGAAAGGAAAAAATGGATTAACATATTTCCATTTATAATATATATAAATTACCTGATCTCCACTAGAATTTCATTGGATAAATTGTTAGAGGGAAAAACTCCTGTGCAGCACTCCCTCCAGATGGTAGTTCCAATGCTCTATGGTCAGCCTGTTTATTAATGAACATCTGTTTTCACTACAGAACAGAGTGGACTTTCTTCCATAAATTCTCCTATCACATATTTCTTAGAAAATGACATTAAGAGTTATTCATTGTCACATAGATAATCTGGATTTATTTTTAATTTTAAGCAATGCATATTAATTATAGCATTTCTGTCACTCACTATACCATTGATGAACACATTGCCAATATCTAGAAGTAGGTGAATAACGCAAGAAAGACAACTCTAATTTTTTAAAACTTCGAACAGATGTGGCTTCTGCCATGTTACAACTCTTGTCCTGTTGATGTTATATACCAATTAAATGAGAATAGCTTTCAAAAATGTTAATAGACAGCAAATTTTAAAGTACCATGCACTAGTACTGAAAACTGAATTTGAAATTAGCATGTTTAAGTATTTCTACCAGTAACGATCACACATTCATGTGATTAGGAAATGGAAACAATATCATCTGACTTACCTGACCAATCACAGCTAAATCATAGTTTAAGCTTTTGTTCAAAAATGATCAATCCACAGAATTAAATATATATATATATAATAGGCATCAAATAAATTATTAGATTTGAGTATAGTATTGCTTGTTCATAATTGTTCTGTGATCTGAAAAAGTTTTAATAAAATTCACTTTAAAATTATTTGCTCAGATTGACCAATACTTTACCATCAGCTAAAAATTTTAATCCAGAAATTCAGAGAGATTTGCATTCAGTAATTTTATAAGTGGTTTGCCTCAGATTCTAGTATGTAGGATTGTTATAACTACAGTACTTTGTTCACAGTGATGTTTTAGTTATTGATGAGCATGAAAATAATGCTGGGCCCAGAACTAGGTTTCAAATGCATCAAAATCAAAAGGCATTCAAAATGAGTGTTTGGGTGCACAATATTGTAAATGAAAAAGGTACTGCCAAAAATCTGCTTAAGATTCAGGTATCAACTTCCAGCAGCTTTAAGAGTTTAAATTCTCATCTGAACCATTTCTGAACAATCTGAATCTCCTAAGAATGTAATTATCTGAGAAAATCTCAATAACATTTTTCTTTAGGATGCTGTATTTTTTTCACCTATCACATGCCTCCAAGTAAGACATGCACATTGTTTTTGAACAGCAGAATGAGGTAAAAAAGATCTTTCCTTGAAGATACTGGCAAGTACAACATTTTTACAAGGAAAGCAAAGGCAGCTGCAGTAGCAGGAGAAGTAAAAACCTGCAGCTTCTTTGTTAACCTCCTAGCTATGGGATAAAGCAGGCACCCAGCTTGAGAAGAGAAAAAAGGCCAAGTATTTCAGCTTTCAATTGATTCTTAAGGCACTGCTAGCTGACCTGACCTGCCTGGTCTCTAAGTAGGACAGCCCAAGTGGGCAGCCAGCAGGGCCTGATGATACAACTGATGGCTGATCCTGCTAAAGCTGATCTGCCCAGACGCTCTTCTCATGTTAGGTGGCAACACTCCCCACCCCTTGAGTGGCAGGGGAGGGGGAAAAAGCCTGTTGCTCCCACCCTCCCAGACCATGCAGAAAGGGAAGGGGTTTAAACCCCTCCCTAATCAAAGTGTCCTGCTGGGGCCTGGCCATACCCCCTCTCAGCTCAGCACTTTGGAAGGAAAGGGAAGGGAGGGCTGCTTTCACTCCCCCCGAGCTTCTAGCCTGAGCCACTACAGGCATGTGTTGGCATTTCTGGAATGAAAAGGGAATGTCTATCCACCTCCAAATCAGTCCAAGCTCTGCAGGTTAGACTAACCTGCAAAGATTGAATAAATTCAGGCTCTGGCTTTTTGAATGTCTGGCCCTAGCCCAGTGGTAAAATGGGCTTAAAAAACATGGCCTCTTCTGTGAAGCACTTCAAGAGCTACTAATGAAAGGCCCTAGGTAAAAGGTTGGCAGTATTATTACAGCAGTTCTAATTACCTGTGTAATAGCCTCTGAGCCAAAAAAACTTGATACTTGGGTAAGTCACGTTTCAGAACTGTCATAAACTTCACTATTGCAATTAAGGGAGAAGATGACTTCAAAATAGTGAGAACAGATGCAGAGAACAGGAAGGTTGAGAGGCGATACCCATAAATGCATTGGAGAGAAAATGACAGGGAGAAATAACTATTTAAGCAAAATAACAATGCTGGAGAAAGAATAAATGTCTTTAAATAAGCCATGAATAAATTCAACTGGAAATTAGAAGAAGATTTCAATCGATACAGCAGTGAGGTTCCAGGACAGCTTCCCAACAGGGCTAGTAGGGGCGGGAAAGCTTTACTAGTTTTAAAGTACTCCTTGATAACTTTATTAAATGGATTTTAATAAAATCGACAACTTGGTTGCCTGTAATACCAGGAAACAGGGCTATGTGGACCAGGAGATCTCTTCCAGTCCTATGTTTATAAATGAAACTCTCCTAAACCTAGTAATAAGGTCCCTGGGGCTATGTACAGACAGTCAAAAAGCCTGAAGCTGAATCAATTCAATCTTTGCAGGTTAGTCTAAGCTGCATAGATAAGCAAGTTGAACTGATACTCAAGTGAACAAACATTCACTTTTGATTCTGGAAATGCAGCCACATGCCTGCAGTAGCCCAAGCCAGAAGCTTGGGGGTGCAAGATCATGCCTTCCTGCTTGACTGGAGCAGTCAGCTTGAGCCAAGTCTATCCCACCCACCTGTAAGGAGGGATTTGCAAGGCAATCTGGGATGCTGGGGAAATATGAGTTAACTTCAATCTGTAGGGGATCTGGGACAGAAGTTTAATAAACCAATTAGACCTAAATCAGTTAAGTCTGATACTACATCCATCCAGGTTTATCTTAAACTTGTTTTGGCAGTTTTGAAAGCAGTTTATATACACTAAACTTCTGTTGTGTTACAGATTTGAACAAGTTTCCAGTCACTTATACTGATTTATATGTAATTTTTGTCCCTAGCCTGGGAGCACCACTCAGTTCCTCAACCATGAAGTTAGTACTTTTGCTAAAAAATATTTTGGCCACTGTTTCTCACTTACAGTTTTCTTCCTCCAAGTTGTGTGATGTTTTTTAATTAAAAGAAAACTTTAACTTCTGTCTTTTTTTTACTGCCACATTGAAATGGCAAAGTATCTGGAAATTGGAAAAGAAAGCCACATATTTACAGATTTTTAATGAGAGGTTTTGGGGAGATGGTTTAAGTCTCACATGCAAAAAGTGAATGCTTAGTAGGTGAGTTGTAAGCATTCCTTTTTATTCCATAATTATAAGTGAAATGTTCTTTAATGTACAATAATAATGTTCAAGCTGTGCTATTTTGCAGCTAATAATTATATACAACAGCATGATAGCTAACAGAAAGGCTTTTTTTTCCCAGTTTAATGTATTGCCCTTATCTACTTGCCTTATTGCCTATGCCTTGGCTTCTTAATCTATCCTTTATTCTGGAAATATAAAACTAAGCATAACACTAGTTATTTACCTTTTTAAGGAAAGAGTTTGAAGCAAGACTGCTGACTAGCTCAAATCATAGAATCATAGAAGTAGGGTCAGAAGGGACCTTGTAGATCTTCAAGTCTGACCCCCTACCTGGGCGGGAGAAAAACTGGGCTCAAATGACTCCATCCAGATAGGCATCAAGCTTCTTCTTAAAGACCCCCAGGGTAGGAGCCAGCACCACTTCCCTTGGAAGTTGGTTCCAGATCCTAGCTGCCCTAACTGTGAAGTAGTTCTTACGG
>NW_017728886.1:166696801-166758408 GCF_001723895.1 Crocodylus porosus | reverse complement strand
ATCCTGTTTTTGTTAGCCCACCCCTGCAACCTATCCAGGTCTTGCTGCAGTCTTTCCCTCCCTACTAGCATGCTCACCTCACTCCAAATTTTGGTATCATCAGCAAATCTAAACAGGTTGCTTTTCACCCCATTGTCCAAATCGCTGATAAAGAAATTGAACAGTGCAGGCCCAAGGACCAAGCCCTGGGGGACTCCGTTGCTCACTTCCCCCTAGGTCAAATATAACCCGTCCACCACCACCTGTATCATTCCCATACAGAGAAATGTATAATACACTTCTTTTTCTTGTCTGTTTCAAAATATTACTCCAACTACAGAAAAGCTTGAGATCCAGCTGCTTGAATCCTGAGTCCATAAAAGCCATAAATTCTTTCCAAACTTACACTGTGTTACTCAAACAGGACAGAAAAGCGACAAAAAAAAGCAGAGGTCATCAAGATCCAGTAATGTGCATCAATTTTGCTCCCAAATGAAGGAATAAATTTATCATTGCACTAGCTGCATTAGTTACAGCATGCACCATTTCCAAGATTTCTCGTGGGGTGAGAATACTGCATATCAGAGCCAGCTTCTCCATTAGGCTTTTAACCGCAATGCTTCCTGGTTTTGCCGATTAGAAGTTACATTTAGAAGAGGGAAAAATGCACTAGCTGAATTAAACTAAAACCTGGATGAAGCCTTGATGGGAAGCCTGCTATATAAATTGGATCACTGAAAGTAGGGGAAATTAATTATATGATGCCCAACAATGAAATAAACAACACCTTGAATTTAACCTGGATAAAGTTATTGATTCAACAAAAACAAGCATCTCCATAGTCCCAGTGCTGGCTTGGACCGCTGCCTAGCCATTTCCAGCTAACATTGAGCTCGTTTGCAGCTGCACTAAACACACACTCTCCTAATAGTTTGGAGGAAACTGATTGCATATGAGTTAATATACTAGTCAATCCTTTTGCGTTTTTTTATTACTGATCTGGGAAAAAATGTTGTGTGTGGATCCAAGCAGCACTATAAGGGTCACTGGTGAGAGCAACACTGAAGGTGGTAAGTAGAGACCTTTAATGCCGTGGCTTAAGTAGGTTCCATGGGAAACCTATTCTGGGAATATCCCAAAAGATTAGGTAGTACGAGCCAATACTCATTTGTCCTGAGGACTTCCAAATTCTTGTAATCCACAATATCTATTCACCCCATTCTATTCTTCTTTCCATCTGTGGCAGATTTGTAGGAGGTTTGGGCTAAGGTGACTTCTTCACGCAAGAGACACACAATTCTCAGTCTTGATTTTGTTGTACAGCAATTGAGTGCCCTAGTTTTATAGAGACAGATATTATCAGTCAGTATTGTAATCTGGGGTTTTAAAGGAGTCAGAGGTCCA
The DNA here is from genome assembly GCF_001723895.1 of Crocodylus porosus. NCBI lineage: Eukaryota > Metazoa > Chordata > Crocodylia > Crocodylidae > Crocodylus > Crocodylus porosus. Next base: position 166,757,025 of record NW_017728886.1, on the reverse strand, counting down.
AACACTGTACTAGTCAAAATACTTTTTGCTTCTGATGTCACTGCACTGAGGCCTGGAAGACTACCACTGAGTTCTACATGCCATGTAGGAATATACATGAAGATCATTCAGAATGTTTTGCTAACGCAAAACACAAATGTCAACACATCCATGGGTATTTCATTCAGCACATGTCATACACTTGGGTTTGCAATGTGTACAGGCTTCCGATTAGTTTTTCAGTACTATTTTAAATCCTGACTTTGATTTTTAAACCCCAAAGAGCTTGGATCCTGGAAACCTTAAAAATCACTTCTCATGAGGATCTGAGCGGTGGATTACATTAGACTAATGCATTCCTTGTTTAAATGGGCGAATTCTTGACAGTAAGACGTTTCAAGTAATGGGTTCTCAATTCTGGAATTTCACTTCCCTCTGATAGGCCAGGGTCAAGATTTATTGGTCTTCCAGTCATCCTACAAAGCCTAACTGTTTTTTCTGGCTTTCACTCAGAAAGTTACAGAGGCATAATGAAGGCAGGGTGGATTTTGGAACTTTTTGTTTGAGTTATTTTTCAAATGCTGATCTAGTAAAGTATCTATGTTTTAAAATGATAGCAATGCTACCTGAAGTTTCAGGCTACTTTGTTTCTACAAGCCAAAATTAAAGCTAGTGATAGAAACCATTTGTGTTAATGCTGATGAAAGCCCTTAAATAATAAATTAATGTCCTACCTTCTTTCCTCAGCTTCTACAGTTTGAACAGAAAATAAAGAAAACAAAAACACGTTTAAAGAGAGACACTTAATTTTTCATTTAGTTGTTGACTCAGACTCAATATGTTGCATATAAAGAGTTTTAGGCACCTCTCTCCCCTGTATACCTTGTGAGAAAGAAAATATTACAAGGTAAAATTTCCTGCTCTAGCTCTTAATTAAAAAAAAACAACTCATGTTCCAAAATATTTTTTTTAAATAGTGTACTCCCTCTCCTTGAAAACATTGTGGACTCTGGGCATTACAGAACTGGAATAACATGGTCTCACTTTACAGAAGTTCTTAACAGCTGACATCTGGTGGATCGAAGTATATCAACACAGAGGAGTTATCCTTAATGGTGGTAGAAGGAACTGTAATAAAGAGGATGGGATGAAGATAACATATCACATAGAGAGTTCTGTATTACATTTCAAAACAAAGAATTTAGGTCAACTCCTTTGAAAAATTTCCTAAGAGTCATAGATTCATAGATGTAGGGTCAGAAGGGACCTAAGTAGATCACCAAGTCCGACCCCCTGCCCTGGGCAGGAGAGAATACTGGGCTCATATGATCCCAGCCAGGTAATTGTCAAGCCTCCTCTTAAAGACCCTCAAGGATGGAGCCAGCACCACTTCCCTTGGAAGTTGGTTTCAGATCCTAGCCGCCCTGACTGTGAAATAGTGTCTTTTAATGTCCATCCTGAACCTACTCTCAAACAAGTTATGGCCATTATTCTTTGTTACTCCAGGAGATGCTCGGGTGAACAGGGTCTCTCCCATTCCCCACTGGTCCCCCCTGGTAAGTTTGTAAATGGCCACCAGGTCCCCTCTCAGCCTTCTCTTGTGGAGGCTGAACAGGTTCAGGTCCTGTAGCCTCTCCTCCTAGGGTCTGCCCTGCTGTCCCCGGATCATGCGGGTGGCCCTCCTCTGGACCCTCTCACTACTGTCCACATCCCTCCTGAAGTATGGCACCCAGAACTGAACACAGTACTCCAACAACGGTCTAACCAGTGTCTCATAGAGGAAGAGGATCACCTCCTTGGACCTGCTCATAATGCATCTGTGGATGCATGACAAGGTGTGGCTGGCCTTACTGACCGCATCCTCACATTGGCAACCCATGTTCATTTTGGAATCAGCAATGACTCCAAGATCTCTTTCTGCCACTGTGCTTTCGAGAAGGTAATTCCCCAGCCTATAGGTATGCTGCTGGCTCTTACTGCCCAAGTGCAGTACCCTGCACTTGTCAGTATTGAATCCCACCCTATTCTCATTTGCCCACCCCAGTAACCTGTTCCATGTGGGGAACATAGACATATTGAATATTTGGTATTCAAGTTCATTAGTAAAACAAGTTAATTTAGAAACAGCTTAGTTCTCTAGTGGCAAAGAACCAGAAAAGTTATCTACAGTTGCTTTTAATTTTGGTGTCAACTTTTGGGATGTCCAGTTCCTCATTCTCAGAGGTAGGTATAATAATACTCACAGGCTTATTTTAGATGGTGTTGATGGGACTTAATAAATTATTGGAAACACTCTGAATGTATATATTACCTTTTATCCAAAGGATATCAAAGTATACTGTAAAGATACATGCAAAGTTCTACACTTAGATTGGCTTAACTAGGGTTAGATCAATCTAATTACCAATCTATACATCCATTCAGGAACATTAGATTGGGCAAAAAATGGTTGGAATGATCTAATTCAGCAGTTTCCACACTGTGGTATGTGTACCACCACTGATATGCAGACAACTTGAGAGTGGTACGTGGAAGGCTGTGGGGAGGGGTGCACACACACACAGACGCCCAGCTGCAGCCTGCTGCAGGTGACCAGGAACATAGCCTGGCTACATGTGGAACCAGTAAGTGTGTTGTGGGGAGGTGACGTGGGGGAAGGAAGGAGTTAGGGGGTACAGATTGAGGCCCCCATGGTGAGGAAGGGAATGGGGCAGAGGCAGAGGCAAGGGTGAATGGGGACTCAGGGGAAGGAAGGGGGTGATGGGACTGTGGGAGCCCTGGGTGTCTCATCCAGGGGCATGGGGCTCCTGCCACTGTGTGTACCTTGCGGTAGGCATGGGGGCCACCTGCCACCCAGGTTTGTGCATGGAGAAGAGGTGGGCTGCCATTGCCTCAGGAGCCACATGCGATACTATGTGCTTTCTGTACACTGACTGCCCAGCAGCAGATAGCAGGAAGCACACGGTGTTGCATGCAGCTCCCAAGGTGGAGAACCCACCATGCAGTGGCAGCTGTCTCCATGCCGTACATAAATCGTGGGGCAGGTAGCCCCCATGCCTACCCAAGGGTGCATACAGTGGTGACCTGGGCCTCTGGAAAGGCACAGGTCACCCCAGGATGGGCCTGAGCAGCAGGAGGGGTTGTGTTCTTCTGTTCTGGCTCCATGAGGGTACACTGCCCAGCCAAGGCAGGATGCCGGGCCTGGGCAGGCTTTCAGCTCTGGGCTCAGCCTTACTGCACACCAGGCACAGTGCGAGCAGGGCGGAGTTGCCTCCACGGCAAGGGCTTGGCCACTGGATCTCCCAGGAACAGCCACCGCAGCTGCCCCACCCTGTCCAGGCCCTGGCCTTGGCCACCCACAGCTCTCCTCAAGGGGCAGGGGCTGGGGTAGGCACAGCGCAGGGCCACTGTGCTGTAGGCTCTCAGATGGCTTGGCTCTAAGTACCATCTACAGCAGCTATTCCCACAGCTCAGGGTGTCCTTGCTGCAGCCCAAAAGGCTCTGCCCCACTCGTGCTGCACCTGGTGCACACAGAGGCCCAGGGGAGCCCTAGGAGTCCAGTGTCTTGCCCTCGCCAAGCAGAGTTCCCTTCTGGGAAAGGCAGCTGCACCCCATCCCCACAGAGCTGCGTGGCTCAGGCCAAGCCCCAAGTCCAGTGCTGCTGAGCACCCTCACTGCAGCCCGAGTCTACAGAGTCCCAGGGCAGCCGCTGCTCCCCTCTGGCTGCAGCCTTCCCAAGGGCCCAGCTGGGCCAGCCTGCCCACAGTGCCTCCCCCTGTGCCTGCTCTCCCCAAGCGTCTCTCCCTCTCTCTTTTCTCTGCCTCTCTCTCATCACAACATGCTTAACAAAAAAGAATACACAAGAACAAAGGTAGTATATAGAGTTTTACTTATTGTCACCAGGTTTAGAAGTAGCATTTATGATTACTAATTATATATACACCTCCTTACCCCCTTTTTGTTTTCCTGGTGTGCCAGCACTCTGGCACCTTACAGGGTACACATGGCGGTTTTTTTGGTACTCCAGCCAAACATGTTGCCTACCCCAGGTTTACACTGTCTTTTTTCCAATTTACAATTCTTTTATATGGCTACCATAACTGATAAGACAGAGTTTTATAATTACTAAAGGTCTTGATGTTGTTTTCATACATAGTCTGTTACCTATGTGTGTGAAAAATTTGGTGGTGGTACTTAAGGCTGTATCATTTTAAATTGGTGGTACTCAGTCTGTAATTGAACAACTGTACACAATTGGAGCACAGCCCTCAAAGATGAATTTTTCCCTACCCCCACCCACACCTAATCAGGCTATTTTTAGGTCCCTGAACCTACCTACCCCTGAATGGACAACCCCCCACCCCCCATGGACCTGCCAACTCCCTCCTCCTGCAGACCCACCAGCCCCTTCCCCCCCATGGACCTGCTAGATTCCCTCAATCCCACACCCACCCCTCCCTTATTTACTTACAGTGGGTTCCCACCACCAGCAAGAGTATGTATATGCCACATCTGATCTACGATCATGAGGCTTAAAGTAAGCTACCTGATTGTAAAGTGAGTATAGCAAAGGCACACAAATATCATAAGAGAACTAGAAGGCCAATCATCAATTTATGTTCTTTGAAATAAGTCTAAACACAACACTGGAGAATATACTGAAGGAAACATTCTAGAAGTAGCAACTATATGGATTAGGTAACTTAACAGTTAATGGAAACGAGAACTTGAAGAAGCCTGTGCATTTAAAATGAATAGCTAGGACCTTTTGTACTGAGAAAAGGCCCATCAATTAGCACACCAGAGCAGGGAGACTGAGTGTGACATTACCCACAGAGCGAAGCATAGTAGCCTCGGTGAAGAAGATAATCAGCAATTTTAGTTCTTTTTTCAGAAGTTACCTGCTTAGTCATGATTGTTTCAATTCAATGTAATTGTTCAACGAATAATATATGTAGACAAGGTCTAGCCTTTTTTTGATTGTTCATAAACTTATGGCTACAAATATTAATGAATCATTTTTGCCTCAGTGTGACTTGTCATCAAGCTAAATGGTGGTGTTTGCATTCCCTGACCAGTTGATCTTTTATAGCTGAGGTTTCTCTTCAATAGGTTTTTTGCACTAAAAATACCATGTTCACCCAACTACTAGCTGTTTTATCTTTACAGTTACAGGTTCATTCTTCCTGGTCCTCTACCATGACCCCACTATTTCGCTCCACTTTCAGCCATGAACCTACAAAAAAAGAATATAGCTGTGGAAACATTCCAGGTCCCCAAAAAGTATGACAATTTTTATATGATTATTAAAGATGCTTTTACTTTCCAGGGACTTCAGTGAAAGAGTCACTCAACTGCATATTCATGAATAAGCGAATAAAAAGGGATGGTAAACGCCAGCAGAGAAGTAGATATACAGAATGCTTTTTACTTGCTACATGCACCCAGCTGGAGGCTATAAACATTTAAAAAGATCTGCACTACAGATGACAATAGATATTTCTCCTAGAGCTAACTGCTTATTTATACTAACACCATCTGCAGAATTTTGATAATGTTAGAAAAAAAAATTAATTTTTCTTGCATTTTAACAAAAAATGGCTCTGAATGTCAACATTCTGATCAAGATTTTAAATGTCCCAGTGGTCAAAAATGCTCATACATTTAGGGTCCTGCTTTGTTCATTATAGAGAAAGAATCAATAGAAGAGTCCTGCTTTAATTTACCACAGTACATACATGATACAGATGAACAACAGGTACTTTCAGGCCCAGTGATAAGATAGAAAGGCTCATATCCTTAGTGCCAGGAAAAAAATGGGCACACTACCTATGGAAAATGGCCTGCACAATTGGAGTTGGACTCAGCTTTTCAAAAGTCCAACAAATCTCCCCGTAACACAAAGCAAAATATAAATATACCTCAATCTACAGTTAACCCTACAGATTACATGAAACTTTCATTCCTTTTTTCATTTTGCGTAATTGTTATAAAATAAGATTTGAATTTGGAGCTCTCTTGATAATTTCACATGGAACATGTATGAACCACTGTGCTGAATTACCCCCTGCCAGGTATTCTACTTGCCAAAAGTTTTCATAAACCAAGAACATTTATTCCCCCAAATAGTGTGTTTCTTTTAAACTTTATAGCCACCACAATCATAGTAGCTGAAACCAAAGCATGTAGTGAAAAAATGCACAGCAGTTTCACATTTCTGTTTAATAAGACTGCAGTTTTTCTTCTAAAGGTGTGTAAGGATGAGTACTAAAGGAAGTCTCCAGAGTTTCCATTTCAAACCAGTTTTCCAAGCCAAAATCTCATAAAAATAAGAACGAACTTGGGAACTAAATCTTCTATACAACTCTGTTGAAAGGATAGTCCTGTAACACCCTCCAAGCTCCACAATATCCTGCAGGGAAATGAAAGGAGCTTTTGGCCTGAGCTTACTCACAATCTAAGTCCTACCGTCTTCCTCACCCCACTCGTCTGCCTCAGCTGTGCATGACAATAGGCAGTGGAACACCTAAAATAATAAAGTCCCAAATATAATAAAAGAATACATGAAATATTTAAAATTAATGCAGATCCCATCTACAATAAAATAATGCTGATTAAAGTTGTTTGATTATTTCCTCATGACTTCCATAATGTTTTTATTAACTCTTTAGAATACGTTTATTCATGCAGTCAGATAAAATTAGGATTACAAACAAGGGAGTGGGGAACCATTGTGAGGTTCCATATAAACCATATATCCTTATCTTCTTTTCAAAAACATCACTAAAAAGATTCTACCCTGAGGATTTGGCATATAACAGATCATAAAAGAGCTGAAAGATGTCTTAACCTATATAAAAAGATACTTCTTAATTTGCTAGTTTGTATATAAACATCAGGATCTAAGTTGTTTTACCAGCTTTTTAAAAAAATAATAATTTCAACTGAGAAAAAGGTCGATTGCCAGCTCTAATAAATCTCACCATATCATTTTTTCTTTAAAGTTCACATGATCTACCTATTCCGCCTTCATTTCCATGAATTTTCTCATACAAAATTACCCAATATTTCTTATTACTTTCAATGGCAATATTGAAAAAATGGGCATCATTTCCTAACTGTAGGAGTGAGGTTGACTATAGAAAAGATGGCCAGAAATTCTCCTTGTCATAGGAGGTGTCTGTCTATACGTAAACAGTTTACTAACAAGCAAAATACCAAAAGAGGGCATTCAAGAATTATGGACTGGTAGTACAGTTTGGTTAAGGTCACCTGACAGTTCAGTAGGAATGGTTAAAGTTGGACAAAGTTAAAAGGGACTAAAAACATATATTTATTTTGGTTGAGTGAGGGACACGTATTAGATGAGGAGCCAAGGAGAGACTGAATTAAGCAGGGCCAGGAAAAAAAAGCAGTAATTCTTAACCAGGATGCTGCAGCACTCTGACCTGCCTGGAGATCATTTCAGGTGCTGTGAGGTACCACACCATGTTAGCACTGTTAAGTGAACAAATGTGATTCACAAGATAAACCCAGCGGCTGGATCCAGACATTCAGGCATGTGTGGTTTGTGGCACTGCAAACCTCTCGCAGCACCACAGACAGCACAAGTTGCATACTAATCAGTGCTTGGCGCCGCTAATTTGCTTTACCAGGGCAAAATTTGCCACTGGGATTTCCAGTCTAGGGCTGCCTGCTCCACCATCTCCACATGTCACTCTCTGGCTGGCTGGGGCATAGGGGTTGGCTAGTCCCTGCTGAGGCACTGTGCCCCAGCCAGTCCCCACTCTGCAGCATTGACTCCCACTGCAAAGCACAAGGGCAGGGGTGTGCACTGGGGTACAAGTAGCAACACAAATTTGTGCTGCTAGTATCTGTGCTGTTGTAAAGGCACACCCCTGCACATGTGGACCCAGCCAGAGATTTCAAGTAGGAATCCAGTGTTAAAAAATATTTTTCACAGAGCAGTTATGCTCTGAGTTCTTTGCAACAGAAGAATTGTTCTATTATTTTCCCATAGTCAAAATGAGTAAAAGGCAAGAGCTGGTATTTTCCAAGGGGTGCCAGTCATGCAGATGCTCAGTTTGTCCCCTAGTTCCTCACATACTCCCAAGGCTGGTGGAAGGAGCTGCATAGGCAGGTGGCTCTAGGCCCTGGCATGCAAATCCCTGGATTAGCAGCTACAGCACCAGGAGCTGCACTTGCCCTCTCAGGTACAGACTGGAGGCTGGGGGTGGGGGTATCCTCCCTCCTTCCAAGCTTCATGGGTGTTATCTCCCCACCCTCTCCCAACAACCCCTTTCATAGCCCCCCATGTACCACATATGTACAACCCAGCACATAGTCCCTGCCTACTGGGTTTCCCTGGATTCTGTCCATTTTGAGCCAGGGCTGGGGCTCAGGAGAAATTGCCCTGGGATAAATGAAGCCATAAATTGGCTTGCCTATTGCTGGTCATCATGCAGACCTTCACCCATGTGTGCAGAGTCCAAGACTAGGGACAGAAATTACACACAAATCAAGTATAAGTGACTGGAACCTGGTTCAAAACTGTAACCCAACAGAAATTCAATGCATGTAAACTGGTTTCAAAATGACTGGAACCAATTTAAGATAATGCTGGATGGATGCAGTATCTGACCTAACTGATTTAGGTTAAATCACTTTATTGAACTTCTATTCCAGATCTCCTCCAGCTTCAAGTTAACTCACAGTCTCCCAGCATCCCAGGATGCTTTGCACCTTCCCCACAAGGCACCCCCTCCCAGAGTGGGTGAGTTAACCTTGGCCCAAGCTGTCTGCTCCAGCTGAGCAGGGAGGCATGCTTTAGCACCACCCCCACACACATACACCAGCTTCTGGCCTGGGCCACTGAAGGCATGTAGCTGCATTTCCAGAACCACGAATGAATGTTTGGTCACTTGCTTATCGGTTCAATCTACGCAGCTTAGACTTGCCTGCAAAAATTGAATCGATTCAGCACTGGGTTTTTTGACTGTCTGTACTTCGCCCAGGTGCCTCACTGGAAGCAAACATGCATGGGGCCAGGCAGAGTCAAGGGGAGCAGCCCAAAAGGGCTATTATACTGATTTTATTACTATTATACTGATATTACATACTATACTATACGTACATGATTAATAGCACAATAATTAATAAAATCTTCATACTAAATTTACAGATATATAGATTTTAAATGGGGTGCCAGTAAATCCTGCACACTCATAAAGGTGTGCCTTGAGCCTAAAAAGGTTGAGAACTACGCCTTGGATAATGCAGTAGTGCAGAGCCTTTTTCCATTTGCACATCAGCCTACCCCAGCCTCCTCCCTCTTCTTGATCCACTTCTCGTGAAACCCCAGGCTCACAGAAAGTGCTCTGGAGAGTGTAGAGAAGAGGAAGGAATCACCTCCATTGAGGGAGTCAGGCAGGGAAAATCCTTCTTACCTGGATCACAATAGTACAATCTGACCTAGAGCAAGCATAATTTGTAAATACTGCCAGGTTAGGGGGGGAAACCTTTAAAAGGAGGTTATTTAACACAATAACCTTTGACAACCAGGCTTTTTGAATCTTTAAAAACCTAGCCATGTTTTTTGACGATAAAGAGAAAAAGAATAGTCAGAAAAGTCAGAATTCATGTGAGGAGTGGGGGCTGGGGGGGTACAAGACATCAATATGATTATTCTCAGTCTTCAAAGAGTTAATCTCTTCTTTTCAAGCCTTAAATTGAATGAGTATGGGTGCATGTGTGCCTGTGTATGTTTGTAGGGTACATTCAGTTCCTAAACCCTTTGTTCCCCACCCTTTTACCATAAGCTCTACAAAAAAGAAGGAAGTAATAGTCACTGTGGAATTACTGAGGAAAAGCTCTGCAAAAAACCTCAGTGCTCAAGGTTTTCACTACATGAGCCTAGATAAAAATCCACAGGGGGCTACAGGGAGGTGAGAAATCACTCCTGACAACACATTTTACCTGGGAGTCCAACATTGTTTATCAGCATAATAAAAAGTGCCAATACTTACCACCTGTCTAAAATATGCAGTAATAATAAACACAGTTACAGGGCATATTATGGTCAATGATGAGATATTAATTTATACCCCTGGAAGAAGGGGAAGGCAGCAACGGCTATGATGCCTCACAAGGGGCAAAGCTTGTGGTAGATGAGGCTGAGGCCTTTTTCCTCTCTGATGAGCATCAATGGAAAATTGCATTGATTTTTTTTTTTTAGTTATAAAATAATATCCCTGTTTTATATTATCAAGTTACAGAAATAAATGGCCAGGATATTACCTTTCAGTTCCTATAATCACTAGCTATATTTGTACATGAGTGCTGGGTACCTAGTTAAAATGAATTGATTCTACTGGGGTTTTGGTTTGTTGTTGTTGTTTTTTTAACCAGAACAGAAGTAAACATAGGGTCATCTCCATGCTGCCTTCCTTCTGGGCCTATGACCACCACTGAGTAACCCTGACCACTCAGCCTGCTGCAACAACCGGGCAGAGTAGGCAGCTCAGATGAATCCGAATGCACATTTCAGAGCCACGCTGGATTTCTGCCTCTGAGCCAACTACTCTGTATAATGGGCAGGCTCAGGCTCAGAGCAGAAGCAAGTGGGCACGGCTTGTTTCTCAGTAAGGAAGCAGAAGCGAGACTAGAACGTATCATCAAAGTCTGGACCATTTTCTATTTTCCCAAAGCCCCAAACAACACATCACTACACCTTTGAAAAACTGTTTTCTCTTCCCACTGTTGGTTCGGTTTCTCCTGGTGGAGTCTTCAGAAACCCCTGAGTATTCCAACGTCTTCTCCCATCCTCCTAGTTATTGAAGGAAGAGAGACAGAAAGAGATACTAAAAATAAGTTTGCCTAGCACCTAAAACCAGAATAAAGCTCAGCTAGTTTGTATCATTCACACAGGAAAACAGTCTAGTTCCATGCCTAGTTCTGGACCCACAATCCTAGAGTTCAATTTAAAAAAAAAAATTTTACTCACTAGGCAAAGAAGAATGTTCCTGGACCCAGGCTGAGGCCATGCTCAGTGCCCCAGACTAGAGTGGGGACAGACTCTGCTGGTGCCAGAGCAAAGGTATAAGTGGTTGGGAGGGGAAGAGGGAGGGGGACAGGAGACAGACAGAGTGTGTGGGGTGAGGCAGATGGGGGAAGGGGAGGTGGAGGCCTAAGGCTGCAGGGTGGGGAGAAGCAGGAGGAGGGGGAGAGGTGGCAGGGAGGCAGGCAGCCACAGAAGTTCCAGAGCCAGAGATGCAGCAGCTATTAGGGGTGTGCAAAATGGGCCATATTCAATTTGGATTCAGCCCAAATCAGGGACAGTCATTCAATTCGTTGATTCAGAGCACAGTCCCGATTCAATTTAGCCAAATCTGAATCTGAAGATTTTATGCTGATTCCCACAGGAGTGGCAGGGGGGGCTTCGTGCTTCCAGTCCACTTCCAGGTCTGCTGCCAAGCATGTGGGGGACCCCCCCCCCACCCTCTCAGCTCAGCGATTGGCTGTGGAGGGACCCTGGGTGTCCCCCCCACAATCCAGGAGGCACCAGTTGTCAAGCTAATAGGTGGGCGGGTTCTCCCATGTGCTCCCTGGTGGGCCCAGAAGGGGAGTGAAAGTGCTTCTGCCAAGCATGCTGGGGACACCCCCCTTCCGCCCCCCCACTCCTGTGGGATGCTCCATCCGCCCCAGCATCTCAGCATTCACAAGCCACCTGGTACCTTGAGGTATGTACAAAAAAAAATTAAAGCTGTGTCTGTGTCCAAATTATTGAATCTTTCCAAAACTCTCCGAATCGATTCGGAAGGTTATAATTCTATGTGGATAGATTAAAGGGTCTCCTGATTCCAGAGATTCCACCAACAAACAGGGCTGAATCCCCACCAAATCGAATCAGCGACCAAAGCTTCGCACAGCCCTAGTAGCTACCTGCCACCCCCCCACCTCCTCATACTCAATTTGAAGATGAGGGGCTTTTCCACCCATGTTAAGTGGGCAGGGGGTCTTATTTTGGAATCAAGTAAACATGGTATAGTTGTCAGTTAGGCTCCTTGCACTGGAAATATTTGTGAGTATACACATACTGTAGCATTCTGTATTTGCTATCTTGGGTTTGTATCAGCTGTAAAAGTCCTATTTATATTCTTTAGCTAAAGGATAATCCATACAAGAAAGAAGTGAGGATCTGCATGGTGCCACCAGAGAGAAACAGAACCTTTCTGTCAGAAAAGGTCTGCTGGGAAACTTTGCAATAGACTGGTCAGCCGATTACTGGCTAGGGCTAGGCTCCAAGGTATGTGTGGCCTAGCTGTATATAGCTACATCATCTTATTTGTTAATTAATGTCACAATCATCACTCATGCCATTGTAACATGACAAAAACCACAGTGTGATAGGCTTAATAATGAGGAGGGAAGGCAGATGTGCCCCTACCATACTCCTGACTTTCCCATGTTTTTTTCCTTCCCAGCCACCATCCCTAATTATGAATCTGCAGTAGAAGGAAAGTCTACCCCAGATTTAAAAGTTGTGTCACATCAACAACAGCTAAGAAATCCCCAGTCTGGTAGGATTTGGGGTGGGGAGCAGGGAGGCACGTAACACAGGATGTGAGAAAGGCTCTGTTTCACAGTCAGCAGAGAAAGGGCACAAGCAGAAGCCAAGTGAAAGAGTCAACTTGCAGCACACATAGGAAGAGAAGTAAGCGTCACTTCTGCAGACCTGAGAAGGAGGAGAGTAGACACCACATGGAGAGGGGCAGATTTTTTTTAGTGTGGAGATTGGACAGAGAACACATTGGGAGCAGTACAAGGGTGCAGCTAAGGAACACCTGGAGGCCAGCGGCATCAAGTATCAGGGCAGGAAGTACAACAGATCCACAGCTCTTTATACAAGCCTGGATTCACATTTTGTGGTTAAGAAATCAACAGAACTGCCGGTTCTAGCACTGACTGGACAAATATTTTTTGCCAGTCATACTAATGTGACTAAGGACAACTAGCTGTGTCGCACAGAAAACACTAAAAAGTGTCTACACAAGGATTTGCAGTCAAGTTTGTTAGTTTTAATTAATATGTTAAAAATAGAAGTAAGAATTGCAATGAAGATGCACAGACATTATGGAGTGCAGAGGAAAGGAACCGAGCTCATTTGTAGAGCTATTTCTTCCCCTCACCTTTTAGGTCAACATTATTTCACTACACAAAAATGCTGGAGAAAATACGGTGTAGTAAGAATGCAGAAAACCAACCCCTGTACTATCTGATTTTATTTAGGGGTTTCCAAACACATGCATCATTTGCAAGTAGATTTTCACCAAGTTTTCACAACATATTACACGGAGTCACTGCATATACAAGTTATATATGATTTATTGCAACTACTCTGACAATTTGGAGCTGGGGGAAGAGGGGAATAGTTAGCAAAAGGAATCCCACCTGGACATTTTGTGGCCCCAGCTAAATAATAGGATGTGTTTTCCAATTCACTATATCAGAAACTATGTAGTAGTGTTTTCTCTGCCCCCATGTAGTCCCCAAGTATGTGTATATCACCAGCTGCGTACTGGAGTTTCCTGGGAAACACTCATGAAACATGACTTTCACAGATTCTCATTCCATCTGGAGCACTAGGGCAGCATATGGTAGGGCAGCAAAATAACTGTTTATGGACATATCAGGTTATTTTTGTCTTCTATAGTACCTGACTAGGGTAAGAGAGGAGGTGCTGAGCTAAGCTCTTTCACCAACACTAAACCTCTTTTCAATTTTTTTTAAAAACTGGCATTTTGGCCAATCCTGCAGGGATGACATTCCCGAAAGGGCACAAAGATGCTATGATAAACGGGCTATTGCAGATAATATTACACTAACTTAGGATAGGTAGAGGGGGTGGAAAAAGGTGTGAAATGTTTTTCATATAAATTGTAGGGTTCTCCCTGGGGCTACAGAAAGAAGTATAGTTAAAAAAAAAGATTAGGAAATAATACTAAAGCTGCATGCTTTATTACTTCAGGTAAAAATATCTTATGAATAATATAATCATTGTCTCTGGTTATTGGGTATGAAAAAGATAAGTGTAATCAGTGTACTGCGATACAGGAACATTAACGCTTTCACACTGACTGAATACAGACTTAGAAATGAGTTAAGAATCACTGGGTCATCTAAGTGGAGGATTATTCTACACACAGGCCCCTAGGTCAATTTAAATAATTTAATTTATCTTCATGACTGTAGGGGCCTACACATTCCCATGCCTGCTTTTTTATCCTTCAGTCTTACTGGAATAGTTTTAATGGGGTGGGGTGGGAATCAAGAAGGATACACTTGAGCCATAACAACACAAAAATCTAAGACCTGGCCTTGTTAGGGTTAATAAGGGAATAGCAGGAAGAAGAAAAAAACTCTGCAAATTACATCAAGGACATTATCTTATGCAGCAGCCTTAATCAGTTTTTATTTTTTTCAGTAGTATACCAAGGGTCCTTTTAGTGCTCATTGGCTTGTTCCAAGCATTAAAAATAGGGAAAATACATTGTAATTAATGCAGCATCTTATCCTGTATCAGTCTGTCCTGTGGAGATGAGCTAGGCTAGACCAGAGAAGCACAGCTCAACTGACTACCTAGAGTTATCCTCAAGGGCTGTAAGGGTACATGAAGCAAGGCAAGGGCCTTTTCACTTGGCCCCTTTACAAACTGTAGGGACTAGTGCTGGGGGGAGTCATTTCAGGTGCCTTAAAGCACCAAAATATTGCTATTGGACTCACTACCTAAAATCCATACCACAGACAGGATCAGGATGGCCAATTCCCTGTTGCACTACATTGAATGTTACAGAGCTCCTGGCAGGCATGTTGAGCACCCACAATGCTTATGGACTTGATCTGGGGCTGTGAACAACCAGTACTTCAGAGCACTTATGGCCTCAACCTGCCTCTCAAGTTAGAGACTAAAACAAATATTTAGAAAACAAACCACCTTAACTAAAAGTTACTGAGTTTAAAGTATGGCCCAACTATCATTGTGTGGAGAGCAAATGTTAGCTAGATGGCTTGGAAAGCCAAGAGAAAGAAAGAAAGCCTTAGATGAGCCTTGGAGCTAAGATTTATATTATATTACAGCCTGGTCTCAATTTAAATCACTAAAGCAGATGAGTAGAAGATAAGCTGTGATATATGGTAAGTTAGAAAGAAATGACCCTACCCATTCATACGGAAGACATCACCCAATTCAAGAAAACAGTTCAAAGCCAGCCTGAGTTAATAAAATAACTAAACACAGCTCGGAGATTTCTAATGACTGTATGTACTTTTTGAACTAAAGTTTGTTTAACCCATTTGATCAAACTCAGAATTTGACCAAACTCGAGTCCATAGGCATTGTGAGTGCTCAACATTTGATCAAACTCGGCCAACACTGAGTTCTTGCTGCTTCCATTTTGGATGTAAAGATACATTTGGACAAGTATTAATATATTTTTCCCCTCACAGAGGAAGTGCATAGTAAGATTTCACTATGCTACCAAAATTTCTGCAACTAGAAATTTCAGTAGAATTAGACTTAATATATGTTTGTTGACTCTTCTCCACACATAACGTATGCACATGTGTGCGTGCACACACACAAATAAATTGTTTAACTTGAATATTCATCTGGGATAGGAACAGATGTAAACAAGAGTCAAGAGGCCAGCATATCTCCCTAATTGAACCATTGCATAAAGAACCTTGTTTCACAGCATCACCGAAATAAATAACTGACAAGTTATTAGGCCATGAAACATCATCGCAACGAGCACGTTTTTTCTTAAGATGGGCTACCAAAAATAACTCAAAATTTGACAAAGCATGCTATTTTGAAGGGCCCTAAAGGATCTATGTACATTTAGGCCAGACTAGTTCACAAATGTTTTGATATCACTTCCCATGAATTAGGGCTACTACAGTTATACTTTTAATTCATGTATGAATAAGTTCCAAACCACAAAAACCCACTGATGTTTGCCTGGGTACCTCCTACAAACATAAATTGGTCCAGGTTTCTTTGGTCACTAGAAAGCAGATTTCCTCAAAACTCAGTCTAAGTTCACGATGACCCTGAACCAAAACCTCAGATTCTCTGAACTTTGGAGCCAAAGGTTGCAGCTTGGAGTTCATCTTTAAGTTTCAGAATTGGTTACAAAAGCTTCATAAGACTACAAATAAAAAAAGCCAGCTTACAAATAGGCCTGTGAAACCTACTACAATTTTTACTGCTTATTTGGCTTATAGTAAGGAGAAATATTTTTTTATTTCTTCTATCGTGTTTATAAATCAGTGAAAGAACTGAGCCCTTTCAAATGTCTCCCAACCTTATAATGTTCCCTCTTCTAGTCTTAGTTTTACCTTATAAGCAAAAACACGTGCCCGGACACTCCATATGGAACCTCGTTCTCAGAGCTTTTATTTCCTTTCCTCATGCCCCATCCTCTAATGCAGACACCACAAGAAACATTCTTGAGAGCATTCAAGAAGGGGATTGTTGGTGCCACATCTAGGACCAAAGGAAAACCATAACAAATATTTGTTCCTTTGCCTATCCAAAGCATTTACATGTTAGTTGTATTTTTGGTTTGGGTTCTAATTGTCATTCTGTTTAATTTTTAAAGAGGCTTTATAAAGTTATATCTTAATGAGGAAGATGTGCTATCTCCTTTTACATATGATTCTATAGGAAATTCACTGCAGTGAATAGAAGCTGGACAATGCTGTAGCAACCATAACTGGACTTACATGGGCACTAGGCTTCAATTAACCAGGAAGAAAAAAACCCAGCTCTTACTGGATGTTCCTGAAAGGAGCCAAACTAGAGCAGTCCAGACAGTAGAAAGCAAAAACAGCCTAGGAAATTGAGGAGCATAGGCAGTGGAAGGCCAGGGTAATAGGGCTTAGCCCCCCCAAATTAATTTTGTGGCAGCTGGCAACAACAGCAGCACCACAGTGCCACCATCCCATAGCACCTGGCACTGCTCGGCATGCAGCCAGGCCAGCACCCCACATGCGCTCAGCTCCATGTGGCTCCACTGCTCTAGCACCACCGCCGTGCCCTGCCACCGCAGCACAGCACTCAGACCCCCCAAATAATATTTTCTCCTGCCGCTTAACCTGAGGGTCTTAACCTCACTGGATATGAAGAACAGCAGCTTCAGGGCATCTTGGCCAAAAACCTTTGAGACACCAGTGGGAAACAATTTGGAAGGTGTTAATGTCATATTTCCACATTATTCAGTAAATACAAAAACACAACATGGTTTGATATACTTTTGCCTTTAGAGTTAAGAGAGCTGTAATTGTCATTTCAGGAATTCTTGCCCCCTGCAAAGGACAAAAGAATCACCAGTATAAAATTGCCCCTTCTGGGACATTAAAGAGTGATACCAATTATTCCCCCATCACATCAATATTCTTTGCCTGCAATCTTTTTTTAAGCGAGAAGTTACTTCATCTTTCTTTACTACATACATTACACAAAAACAGCCTTTATACTCAGGCTTCAGATTTTCTCCTTCTGCCTCAAATAAATAAGGAAACTGAAGTTTATAAACATGCTGGAGCCTGTAACATGAGAAACACTTGCTTATGTGTCTCCAGCTCCCCAAATGCACAGCCTCATTTGCTGCCCAATCAAACTCAGTAGTTGTAACAGTTACCTAGGCAGGTCTTACTCTGGAGTTTAAAATTCCCTACCTACAATATATATAGTTAGTCTTAATAAATAAATGACTTGGACCATGCATTATATATCATTCAAATCCATGAGGACACAAATTATGTATAATACATCGGCTGTGTAATTTATTTATTAAGCAAAACGTGAATTTTCCATGCTTGTGTTTTGAGGCACAGTTTGTCACACACAGCTAAATGATGTATTCTTATTAGTCCCACTCAATTACCAAGTCATCCCTCTGTGCACTGTATATTTGTTAATGATAGTGCCACAACGCTGCATCTACAATACCTGTGATTTTAGTGATTCATAACCACTCACTAAAACTGTGAAAATGATAAATTGACTGCTGTTGATTAAATGCCGCCAACAGTATGTTTCGCGTGTGTTTGTCGCAGTTAGAAGTTAAAGAAACAGCATTGCTCCAATCATTTAAATATCTAATTAAGCAGAGCTCTTGCTAGATGTAGGGAGCATGTTGGAATAAAAGATTATAAAGCAGAGCTGTGGGTTTTTTGTGCTTTTCTTACACAACCCTGCTGTCCATAAATAAATATGAGTCAAAATATTTAAATGATTATATATAAAATTAGAGGGGGGAAAAAGACTGAAGAACTTAGTATAGAGTGTAGTTCTTCCAGGCTCACTGCACAGCTGCACATGGTTGATTTGATGGCTTTAGCTGGTCTCTGAGATTAGCTTGGAACAACAGTGAGCTCCAGTAACATATAAGGCAGCCCTCAATTACAGTACTTAAAACTGGGGCAAATGGAGAGGAGAGGAGGCAGCAGTGCCTGAAACTACATTCTAGTAAGGCAAATATCACCTCCCAGACACTACCATAGAGAAAGGCTGTGTGTTTATACTGAAGGAATGGCCAAAAAAAGAGACAATATCCCTTTCAAATACAAATTAATTATTTTTATTGCTTTGGTTAACATTTTTTCCCGTCTCCCCTTAATCTGGTATAGAGTCCTCAGGCTAATATTGGAAGGAGAGTGGAACAAGACCAAGAAAAGTGGATATTCCTGTGCCAAAAATTTGAATCTTATCTTAAGATGCTGGAATAGAGAGAGAAATTAAAATAGTCCTGCCAACTACATTCATCTTAATAAGACAAATCAGGAGAGATTTTTTCCCCGTCCTCCCTCTTCATTTTGAATTCTGAGCTAAGTGGCTACAGGAAAGAGTACAGTATGGGATTCTGTCCTTTAAAAAAAAAAAAGCTAAAACTACTGTTTTTCAAATTTGCACTATGTCCAGACTTTGCACTTAAATAGCCTCCTATCCCAAACACTTTCTGTAGTGTGTCAAGAGGAACCCCACCACTTCTATGGTGGAGGCCAACAACCAACTGGCATGTAGACCAGCATACAACAGTGAATAGAGGGGCCATTTCTTATATCAATGGTTTTAAAACTTCATAAAGTCATGAAACCCTTTCATATCACTATTTCTGCTACCCCTGAGTCTAAGGGCCACATGAGCTGACAGAAAACCGGGTTACCCAACCCAACAATGGAGGCACACCACCTCCCAGCTCACTTTGCCATTACTGCAGTTTCTTCACAGAATCCATGATGACCTATCGTGGAACCAGGGTGGTACAGAACAGAATTTGAAAATCAGTCTAATATAATTCATTGTTAGTACATGAACCCTCACACAGCCAACAATGTTTCACATTTTAAGGTCCGATCTGAAAAAAAGAACAACCCACCAGGAACATATTTTATTTAAAGCATGGAGGTCTGAGCTAACTCTGCCTAGATTTGAACTGGGGTCCCCAAAGATAGTAAATAGTTTAAACATGATGTTTAGACCAAAAAACTATACAGCAAAAACAGTACTTCGGTAATATGGTGTTTATATAGAAAAGATTAGTGGATGGCATTCTAGATCCTTTCCTTACTAATGTTCTTCATGAGTCTCTCAACAGGAATCTGTAGAAGGTAAAATAAGAGACAATCAGATGTTTTTATCTTCCCCATGAGATGTTTACTGCAGAGCTGCTTAATTGGCTTCTCAGTAAACATCTCCATGTCTATACATCTACCCCTATTAGCACGCATGAAACCAATAAACTCTGGAGCAGGCTAGTACTTGTACCTGCAAGTACTAGCCTGCTCCAGAGTTTTTTTTGTGCATAGCAGTGCAAGTGTAGATGCTTCCCAGCTGGCTCGGGCAGAGGATGTTTCAGTGCAGGGACTGCCTGCCAGTTAACCCTGCACTGAAGCACCCTCATCCCCCACCAGCCCCTCTGCAGCATGCTGGGCCTGGTCAGGGCAGCATTGGGCTGCTCTGACCAGACTCAATGTGCTGCATATGAATAAACTCCAAAGAAATATACTCCAGAGCTTTTTGCTCCCAGGTGCATGTTCAAATGGCACACCTGGGAGTAAAAAAAAGGCAACTCTGGAGCAATAACGTCTGTAGTTTATTCATGTGCATTAATTGCACAGGTATATACACACCCTGTGTAATACTTTCTGCTCTTCCAAGCTCCAGGGAACAAGCTGTTGTAATAAATAACTTCAGAGCTGCATCTTTTCAAAGAACTGAACAACATTCATCTCTAAACCACACAGTCCTATCAAGTGAATAGGTTTATAGATGGCTAACAGAAAGGTTAAGAAATGTGTCCAAGTTCACAGTAACAGATTGGGCTAGATCCATGGGTTGAATTTAGGTCTTTTGGCACTCAGGCTATGGTCTAATCCATAAAGGAAAAAAAGTCATCCAACCCTTCCATATCTCACTAAAAGTGACCTAACTCATCCTTACTTAGCACTTTTACATTCATAAATCTGAAAGGCTTAACAAAATTGGGTAAGCAAGAATAGCCTTGTCTTTAGTACGTAGCTAAAGCCTGTAGACTGTAAATTAAGTTTTAGAAGTCCCATGATCAAGTGAATTACATATGGTTCTGTTATAGCAGAAAACTCGGGCTTGTTCCCAATCGTTTCCTATGTGATCTTGTGGAAATCATTTACCCTATCTGCATAAGAGTAAGACGAAATGTTGCAGAATAGGGGGTATGTCTTTACTGCAATCCCAGGGAGGGCTGTGGCGCTGCTGTAAGCTAACTAATTTGAGTACTGAAAGCATTCTACTCACAGCAGCATTGAGCTTAGCATAGGCTATTTTTTCCTTTTTAGAAGTAGAGTGCCCTAGGAATCCTTTTACAGGATCCTGGATTTCTGCAAAGGGGTCCCTGCTAGTTCTTAGCAGAGAGTGTAAACAGACCAGTGAGCTACCTTAACTGAGCATGGACAGAAAGGGCAGCAGTCCTTAGCTGTGTACTTTTCAAATTTAACACTGTTATATACAGTAATATACTGAGCAAAGTGTTTCAGTTAAGTGCTCCATGTTATGGCTTGGGCACAATTTCAATAAGGGTTTTAAATAAAAAAAGGAAACTAAGGGAAAAATAGGGACTTGGGGAAGAAAAAGATAGGGATGGTGTAGGAGGAGAGAAAAAAAAAACTTTAAATTATTGCCAGAATACTTGCAACTTCCACAGGTGCACTATGCCTGGTGTGTCCTCCAAAGAAAGCATGGCATATTTAGGAGCTCAGGGGATTTTTTTTCAGAAGAAATATAGTGTGGCTTACCTAAATCCCTTGAGCACTCCAGGGGATGAGGAGTCCCAAAGGATAGGCATCAGGAGCATGGTTAAGGGGCTGACAACTCCTTGAAGATTTTCAAAGGCAGTCAGAGGCCCCCCACCAAGTGCCCAGTTAGCCCTTCTGACATAGCTGCAGCAGAAGCAAAACTAAATCAGCAGAGGCAGACTAAATGACTGGCCACACTGCACAAAATACAACTAAGAATTCAATAACTAACTGATGATTCGATATCTCAAATACAAGGAATGGTCCAACACAAGATGGAGAGAAAAAGGGAAAGTCACTCGTGTTTCGCATGTTGATTGAGTTTTTCAGGCATTTTGAGGATGGGAATGGTATGGGAAGAAGTGTGCACTTACCCATTAGGGACAGGCTAGTAGAGGGGAAGTAATAAAGTCTGGAAGAAGATGCTTCCTGGATTTGCTTTATGTTACTAGATCGGGTCTACATACACAGCTGACTGCAGCATATTGTCTAACCCTGCTAAAATAGCACTTGAGTCAGAAGAGGGTAAGATTACTCCAGCTCAGAAATTAAGGGTGATGTTAAGGTTACCTTTAAACCATTCAGGAGTATCAGTGCATTAAAGGGTGTTAAACTGTGCTAAGTACCCTCTAGTGCAGTGGTCTCCAACCTTTTTAGGTAGGAGGTTACTTTTTGAATTAAAAAGCAACCCGAGATCTACCGCACACCTCACACTCCCCACTCCTGCTGCCAGCAGGTCAGTCTGTGGGGATGGAAGGGTTAGGGGGCAGATTGAGGCAGAAAAAGAAAAATTATTTGAGGGTGCCCTCCCCAACAGGTAAGATTGTGGAGGAAGAGGCAGGGGGAAGGGAAAGGGCAGGGAGGGGGGCAGATCAAGGCCCCAACGATGAGATGGAGTGGGGCACAGACAGCAGCAGGGTCTGGAGTGAGTGGGACCCTGGGCCTCCACTTGTCCCACCACCCAGCCCAGCCAGGGTACCATGCACACCAGGAGGGTGTGGGGGGCCATGTGCCTGGGATCTGTATGCCATATGTGTCCCACCACCAGGCAGCAGGACTCAAGTGGGGGCTTGACTGGGTTTTGGAACATCTGCTCATCCAGGGGTACATTGGTGGGGGGGCTCCAGCTGCTGGGTACACCCTGGCAGAGGCCCAGGGGACAAGTTCCTCCCCCCATCTCTGCATGGGGCAGAGGCGGCTGCTGCTGCAGGCTGCCCTTTGCACCCCAAGCACAGGTGGGGGGGCACAGGCCCCTGGGTCCTCTGCTGGGGTACACCCAGCAGCAGAAGCCACCCCCCCACACACACCCTCTTGGATGAGCAGATCTTCCAAGACTCAGCCAGGCCTGGGCCTGACCACCCGTTAGTCCTGCTGCTGGGCTGAGCCACGCCCGCACATGGACAGCTTGCAGAGGGACTCAAGGTGCAGTGGGCAGTGGCAGCCACCTCCACTGCCTCTACTCCACACAGAGATGGGGGGCACATGCCGCCAGGGCCTCCACTGGGGTGCACTCAGCAGTGAGAGCCCCCCCCCCACCCTTGGATGAGCTCCCTGGGCTCCAATCCCCCCAATCCAGCTGGGCTGGGGGCCCACTCACCTCCCCTGGCTCCTGGTTGTGCCACACTCTATCTACCCCTCAGTGTGGGGGCCTCAATCTGGCCCCCACCCCTTTCCTCTCCCACAGACTGACCTGTTGGGCTGGAGGGGAGCACATGCACACATATGCACACACAGCCACCCCCCCAGCCCAGGATCAAACAAAAGAGGATCCACAGTGACTTGACTAGTTGGTGACCACTGCTCTAGTGCCTTAAAAGCCTCTCCATTGACTGAGATCTTGTAGTATTAAAGAGGCTTGTGTGTCCCAATGACCCCTCAGAGCTATGTTGCCCAGAGTCTTGCATTCCTGGCAAACAGGCCTGAGGGGAGGTCCAAGATAAACCATGGTCCAACCTCAAGTCCTCAGAGGATCAAGTGAAAGATGTCAGGATCTCAACAGCTGTAAAAATGAAAGAAGGCTGCAGCAAGATGGAGGTTGCCTGTCATCTAGGGTTCTCCCTTGCCATTGAACTCAGATATCCACCATCTCCAGATTGCATGGTTGCTGTTTCCACCTACCAGTTACCTTACATTAAGCAGTCACGTGCAGGCTCCTACCACAGGAAACAACATGACGTCCTGCACAGACCTCCAAAAGCCATGCAGTGATGGGCCAGTGGTGGTGGAGACAGATCTTGTGAATCCAGTAGTCTCCAGCCATGAATCTGAATCCAGGTGGTCGTAGCCTGATGGTCATCTTGCATCTGCATTGAGAGACGGGTGCAATTTGGCAGCTGTTACTGTGACTGAGCAGTATCCCCTCTATTCAGGATCCCCTCTGCTCACTCCACTTGGGAAGGGGTTAGAAAAGCCATCCTAAACCTAGGCTAGCTTATCTGTTCCTGGCTGGATAACCACGTCATCAGGGTCACTCTCTCTGCATTCGCAAACAACATAAGACAACAATGATATTTGCAACATGGAATGTTTACACCTTGATAATTAACCAAGACAATGAACAACTGGAAAGAACAGATGACATCATCTCCAGGAACTGGTGAGAGACAGCATCGATGCTGCAGCTGTGAGTGAGACAAAATGACTGGGTTAGGGTCAGCTGAAGGAAGAGGATGGGGGTTACACCTGCCTCTAGAACGGGAAACCAGCCCAGAACATACGCATTCGAAGTGTTGGCTTCACCATTAAGAAACAACTCATCAGTCAAATTATGGAGCTCCGTGGGGGCATTGATGAATATCTTATGACTTTTCATCTTCAGCTCAGCAATAACCAGTACACCACCATGATCAGTGCATATGCCCCAACACCTGATGTTGTGCCACCTGGCTTTAGGCTGTACGTTAACTGCTCTGTAATTTTACCAGCCCTGGGTTACCTTGCTCCCCTGCCTCCCTCTGGCTTGGGTCCACAGCAACCCAAATCTCTCTCTCTCTCTCTCTCTCCCTCTCCCCCCCCAGGTTTGTTGCTGTCCCATTCCTGGGCAGCTGTATCCCATTCCTGTGCTCTGTTTCAGGTAAGTAGCTAGGCCCTCCTGGGCTTAGCTTATCTCTGCTGGCCCCCTCTTGGGACTGCCACCACATTCCCTCAGTGCAGCTGCAAACTGCTCTGGGCCCACTGGAGGACTCACTACCAGCCCTCCCAGAATCTGTTCCAGTGGAGTTTTTATGCCTCCTTCCAGGGGGCCGGCCAGTGAATTGGCATCGGCATGCTGCCATAAAGTGGGTCCATGCTGGTGCCAGTGCTGGCCCCAGCTCTCCCCTGGCCTGTTGCAACTTTTTTTCTTCTGTCTTTGGCATAGTGGTTTTTTTTTGCTGCAGCCCCATTCTGGCTGCACTTTCAGTCTCTGGTGGTGTCCCTGCGGCTCTGCCTCTCTCCTTCCTCTGGTAAGTTTCTCTTTGTGGCATTGTCCCCACCATAATATCCAACAGTATTTCCATGCCCTGTCCACAAACGAAATAACACTGAAGAACATGCAACTGGTGGTCACCCACCTGGTTGGATACTGGACAGATGTGGCCAGGGGGGTGGGGGGGGGTGGCATGGACTGGATAGACTACACCCAAGAGTGCTGAGGGAATTAGGTAGAGTCATTGCAGGACCTTTGGCAAAGGTATTTGAAGACTTATGGTGCTCAGGAGAGGTCCTGGAAGACTGGAAAAAGGCCAATGTAGTGCCAATCTTTAAGAAGGGAAGGAGGAAGGATCTGGAAAACTGTAGGCTGATCAGTTTGACCTCAATACCAGTAAAATTTTGGAAAAAATTATCAAGAAATCAATTTGTGAGAGACTGGTAAAATCGATGACACTTAAGGATAGCCAACATGGTTTTGTTGTGGGCAAGTCAGGTCTGACCAATTTTGCCTTCTTCTATGAAGAAGTGATGAACCACTTAGATGTGGAAGACACGGTCGATATCATATACTTGGATTTTAAAGAGGCCTTGAATACGGTCTCCCATGAAACTCTTATAAAAAAAACTGGAAGATTGTGGGCTGGCAGAGTCCACAATCAAGTGGGTTGGGAACTGGCTAAGGGGTCAAACCCAGAGAGTGTTATTGGATGCGTCTGTATCATCTTGGCTGGAGGTGGTCAGTGCTGTCCCACAGGGTTCAGTTCTTGGCCCTGTGTTGTTCAAGATCTTTATCAATGATTAAGATGAGGATATGGAAAATATCCTTGCCACATCTGTGGATAATACTAACCTATAGGGAAAAGCAGTCACACTAGGGGATAGGATGCAGATCCAAAGGGACCTGGAAAGATAGGCAAAGTGAAACCAGATGCAGTTCAATAAGGATAAATGCAGAGTGCTTCACCTGGGGAAAAGTAACCAGTGACATGAATATAGGTTAGGAAGTTATCTCCTGGCCAGCATGATGGCTGAAAGGGACCTCAGGGTTATAGCTGATCACAGGATGAACATGAGCTGCCAGTGCAATGCTGTAGTCAGCAGAATTAATAGCATATTGGGATATATTAGCTGATGCATCACAAGCAGGGCTAAGGAAGTGATAAGTCCTCTGCACTCAGTGTTGGTGAGACCCCAGCTGGAATACTGTGTCCACTTCTGGTCACCACACAAAAGGGATCATTTTGCTTGGCAAGATGACACCTCATCTCAGGAGAAGAAAGAGACATATCAGCTCCTCAAAGCTGAAGCTGAAAATCAAACGGAGACCTGGAAAACCAAAGATCAGTGGTGGCAAGATAAAGCCAAAGTCATCCAGCTGCATGCTGACAGACAAGGAATGTGTAGCTTTTTCAAGGCAATGAAAACCATCTACAGTCCAACTGCCCATGGTCCTACTTTCCAGCAATTGCAGGAGGGCTCAATGCTCCTCAAAGACAATGAATCTATCCAAGCTAGATATAAAGAGCACTTTGAGCACTCCTGAACCATGAGTCAACTATGGCAGATATCAACACTGAGTCCATCCTCCAACAATCTGAAAGGGGATCCCTCACCAACCCTTCTATCCTAGAAGGACTCTGGTGTGTCATCAAGGAAGCCAAGAACAACAAGGCTACTGGACCGGATGGCATATCTACAGGAATCTACAAGGCTGGCAGTAAGAAACTGATACTGAGAGACTATCAATTTATTCTATGAATTTGAAACAATAAAGAGATCCCTGGGAACCTGAGGAAGTACAAAATCATGGTTCTCTTAAACAGAGGAGATGCTTCTGTGTGTAGGAACTTGTCATGGGATGGGGTCTCCAGGGATGACCATGACGCCCCTAGGGCTTTGTGACCTTACCAATCTTGCCCACCAGGCACCCCTTTCCTCTCCTGCCACATCTTGTTGGTAATTATAATAAATAGGGAGGCTGCCCTTGAGTTTGTGTTTGGACACAGTCCTGATGGACCCCACTGAACCCTGTGGGTTTTTGGACCCCTTTTTGGTCCTGCTCAAAATGTTGTCTCACAGGACACCCTCAGCCTGATGGGCTAGATGCATGGCTCCAAATCCACCCCTTTACCACACTCCAAGCCTTGCAGATGGTATTTAAAATTTGCCTCTTTGGGGCCTTGCTGTAGCTCAGCCTCCTGTCATCACCAGGCTCTCCACAGCCCTGTCTCTGTACCCACATTGGCGTTGGGCTCTCCGCAGCCCTGTCTTGGCACCCACACACTGGCGCTGGGGTCTGCTCACCCCATTTGTCACCATGCCCCCAGCACTGGGGTCTGCTCACCCCCCCTTTGTCACTGCACCCCTGGTGCTGGGGTCCCAACACTGTAGTAGGCCCCTAATGAGGCCTCCTCCTCCCCCAGTAGCCTCAGTCCAGTCCACCAGTTTATAAACAGCAACCAAAATATAAGCCCCTCAGCTATAACATAATACAAGCAGCTCAGGGTGTGCTCTGTCCCTCTAAAAGAGTCAGACTTCCCCCCAGCACTAAGTGCCTTGTATGCCAGGGTACCTGGTGAGCTCCTGGAGCCCCATTAGCCTTATAAGCAGTGTAACAGGAGTAACTCCCTAGGGGTTGCCGTGCTCTCCCCTAGCGCCCTTTACCATGTCCAGTCATTCTACAATGCACCCTCAATCTCACCCACCACGTCTTTAATGTCAATTATGTAATTAGGGAGGCTGCCTCTTCGGTTCTCCTGGACATGGTTATCCTCCTGTACATTAGCCCGGCTCTGCTAATGGGTGTTCCTGGGCACCCCAGCCTTAGAATCATAGAATCAATGAGTGGGAAGGTACCTAGACAGATCGTCGAGTCCGACCCCCTGCCATGGGCAGGAATGAGCACTGGGGGTGGCAGGGTCATAAGACCCCAGCCAGGTGCCTGTCCAGTCTCCTTTTGAAGATTTCCAGGGAAGATGAGAGAACCAGCTCTCTGGGAAGCCTATTCCAGGCTCTGGCCACCCTTACAGTGAAGTAGTTCTTCCTAATATCTAACCTAAACCTATCCTCCCTCAGTGTGTGGCCATTGTTCTGAGTGATTCCAAGGGGGGCCCTGGTGAACAGACTTTCCCCGAGTCTTATGGGCTATGCGTGGCTCCAACCACTCCTTTACCACGCCCCAAGCCTCACAGATGTACCAGACATTGTTCAGTCAGTCTCGCTCTCTGAGCCCTCTCTGGTGCTCGGGCTCTCCATGGCCCTCGTCTCGCCACTGCAACCCTCTGTCGCTTGTCAACCGCTGCCTCTTTTGCCTCAGGGCATCTCGTTGCATCCCTTTTCTCTGGGGTGCTTATCACGCTGCCCCCTGCTCTGGGGTTACCACAGCCTCGGGGCTCAGGTAGCCTTGCCTTGCCTGGCCCCAACTCTCCTCCTTGGGGTCTCCACCACCTGCTGGGCTCAGGTGGCCTCAGCCTTACCTGGCTTCCGATTCTCCTCTCCCCTTTGCCTTGGGGCTGGGGTCAGTGCACCCCCGGATGCTGCACCCTCTCTGGCACCGGGGTCCCCACACTACTGTGGAGCCCCTTTGAGGCCTCCTCCAACCCCTAATAGCCTCACCCACTCCTCTCAACACAAACACAAATCATAAGCCCCTGGGCTAAAACATAAATTCTAGCCACTTAGCTGTAACATCCTTCAAGCCACCCAACAGGTACTCCGTCTCTTCTCCAGTATCAGCCTGCTTGTGCAGTCTAGCTTCTCCTCTTTACTCACATAGGCAGAGTTCTCTCTCCCTTATCAGCCAGCAGCCCACTCCCCTCTAGCCTCAGACTTTGATTTCTATATAGTCACCAGGCCCTGCCCCTTCTGGTCAGCTGACCAGGCAGATTTAAGTCCTTACCTTCATTAACTGGTTGGACCGGCAACCTGCACCTGGGTCCTTATCTCTACTCTCAAAGTAGCAGGCACCTTGGTTCTGGACTTTTGCTCCTTGTTTTGTCATCTGTCACCACTGAAAGCAGTCTAGCTCCATCCTCTTTGGAACCACCCTTTAGGTAGTTAAAGATTGCTATCAAATCCTCTTTCTTCTCCAAATTAAATAAACCCAGTTGCCTTCACCTCTCCTCATAAGCCATGTACCCCTGCCCCCAAATCATTTTCATTGCTTTCCTCTGTACTCTCTCCAACTTCTCCACATGCTTTCTTTAGCAGAGGGCCCAAAACTGAACATGGTAGTTGCAAAAGGGCAAAGACAGCCCTGTTCCTTTGATGTTACTAAATTGCAAGTAGTCAGGTCAGGGACAGGGCAAAGTTAATTACTTAATAAACACAGCTGGGAAGGGGATGGCACTTGGAGTGAACATTAACTGATTAAGAGCCAGCAGCTACTTATGTCCACAGCAAGGGGTTTTCCTTTGCCCCCTGGGGCACAGCTGGAGAGATTCAACAGGGACACCAGGAGCAGCAGACCCAGCGCTGGAGCAGCTTACGGATAAGTTCAGCCAACTGGGTGTAGGTAACCACAATGACCAGTGAAGTAAGGAGGTGAGGAAGAGAGGAAAAATTTACTGATTGAGAGAAGGTCCCACAGAGAAAGGATTCGATGGTACCGCAGGGAAGAAAAAAGGCAGTGGGACTGGAGTGGAGCTGACTGACTTGTGGGAGGTGGCTGCACAGTGGTGGAGAAAGGGGGAACCATGAGCTGTGAGAACAGCCAGGGTGCTCCACAACATGTGGGGAAGTTACTAATAAACCAGTTTTTTTTTATCCTGCTTCTAGGGTGACTCTCTCTCTTTGCAGAATTAACTTCTTATTCTTCCATCACTCCAAAGCATGGCAGATGAGTCCCAGGCAAAGAGACTTTGTTATTCACCCTCACCTGGCCACAGTAGTCTAGATGGGGCCTCACCAGTACTGAATAGAGTGAATTAATGACTTCCCTTGATCTTCTGGCAATGCTCCTACCAATGCAGCCCAGTATGCTGTTAGCCTTCTTGGCAACAAGGGCACTCTGCTGACTCTCATCCAGCTTATTGTCCACTGTAACCCCCACAACCTTTTCTGCAGAGCTGCTGCTTAGCCAGTCAGCCCTCAGCCTGTACCAGTGCGTGGGATTCTTCCATCCTAAATGCAGGACTTTGCATTTGTCCTTGTTGAACCTCATGGCATTTCTTTTTGCCCAATCCTCCAATTTGTCTAGATCACTCTGAAACCCAGCCCTACCCTTCAGTGTATCTACTATACCTGCCAGCTTGGTGACAGCTTGGTGTCATCCGTGAACTTGCTGAGGGTGCAATCCATTCCATCTTCCAGATCATTAATGAAGATATTGAACAAAACTGGCCCCAGGACCAACCCCTGGGGAACTCCAGAATCAAAACAGATTATTTGAGGACTATCTCCATGATTTTTCTGGGGACTGAAGTGAGGCTGACTGATCTGTAGTTCCCTGGATCCTCCTTTTTTTCCTTTCTTAAAGACAGGCACTAGATATTTGCCCTTTTCCAATCATCTGGGACCTCTCCTGGTTGCTACAAGTTTTCAAAGATCCTCAAGCAAGAACTTTGTTGGACCAGACGTTGTATGCAGATGCCCAATCATGACTTCCAAACCAAGTGCTCTACTCCCAGCTTAGTAATGCCTTGAGATATCAAAGTGGCCAGAGAAAATGCTACAAGAACACACTGAAGACTATGGAAGCTGACATCAAGAGCTGGGAGGAGCTGGCTGCTGACTGACTCTAGTGGCACTACAACCTTAACCAGGTGGCAAACCATTCTGAGATAAAGCATTTTGCCCTTGACTTAAAGAAAAGAGAATGGAGGAACTCAAAGAAAAGAAATCCTATCCTATGGCCTACTCTCCCCTGTGGAAATATCCACAACTTCTGTGGACAAGCCTGTGGCTCAAGCACTGGACTCTTAAGTCACCTCAACACCCATCAATGAGCCGTGATAGGGATCATCCTCAAATAGAGGAATTGCCACCACTGCCAGCTTCTTAAAGTCATGCCACTTTTGGTAAGACTTTGGGTTATTTTGAGTGTTCCACCTAGCTTAAACTATGGTATTGTTAACCTGCTCCACGGTGATGAAGTAACCAATTGGCAGGCATCCAGCATCTTATGATGGACAGCTCCCAGCCCCTCTGCCCCTGACAAACTTTCCACCCTTCCAAGCAGTACTGAGCAAGGGGTGTTACTGGCCCTAAGGCAATACCCCAACCTGCTTCCAGTGGGTATGACCCCAGCTGACATGGCACTATGCTGCCAGCTCCAAGGACCTCAGCCAGGCATGCAGCCCTCCTATCAGAGGGCTAATCCTTTGCCCCGCATCTGGTGGCTCTCCCCTAGCCAGGAGAATTTGGGAGGGAGGCCACGGCTTCTCTTCCCAGCCTCCTGCATTCTTTGGGGGGAAAGGGAAAAAAGGGCTGCCTAGTATCAAGTATGGCAAGAGCATAGTCCCTCCAGGCTTAATCCCTGGGGCTCCTATCCCAGAGGAGGGATAAAGTCCTGGCTCCTGGCTCTGCCCCTGCTCACCAGGCCCTCTAGTACCAAGTCATAGATGCACAGGTCAGATGGTGTTAAGCCTTAACCAGCAACTGCTCTGAAATTATTCTAACTTTAACACCACCTAAACATTCCACAGATTTAGAATGGTTTAAAGACAACCTATAACAGCACCCTTATAAGGAGACTGGCACATGCTCTATACATGGTTCTTGAGCTTACCAATACATCAATCACAGAAAGCCCTTTGAGGCAGCCACTACATTTTTTATGTTAAGCATAGAATACAATATACAATTGGGTCCTGCCTGTCATGGTGCAAATAATAAATCCATGATCTACCTATGGTAGACTCATGGTCTAGAAAATTAAATGCTTTGGGTAGACCTGTGGTTCTCAGCCTTTTTAGACTGAAGGTACCCCTCAGAAAATGCCAGTTCATAATTTTCACTCCTTTTTGACTATAGAAAAATAACATCATCTTCTGCTGCAAAGAACTCTGAAAAACCACAACAGATCAGACCTTTTTTAACATTATCAATTCTCATTTGAAATCACTCGTTTTATCTTGTGAATCATATTCACACAAATCATAGTGCTAACATTGTGCAGCATCCCACAGCACCCATGAAAGGATTTCAAGGCATCCCAGGGTGCCATAGCACCCTGTTCAACAAGCTTTAAACCAAATCCAATATTGTTTTACATATAAGAAGTCTGCAGAAAAGAGGCATACAAAAAATCAGTCAGTACCAATACAGTCATCAAAATTTAGTTCTTAAACATACTGGGTATTGGAAATTCAATGATAATTTAAATTAATTATAAATAATTGGGGGATAAAACAACAATTTTGTCAAAATAAAGACCCAAAGTACTAGGTGTCATAAAAATGCACCTGTCATTTTCCATAAATAAAGTTGTTAAGCAGATTTACTGTGAAACAATTTATACTGTGTTATGTAAATGGCAAAATTCTTAAGGCTGCTTGGTTGTAAAGAACAAACCTGTGAAAAGAATCCAATTTTACCATCAGTCACACTAGACATTTAACAGGTGTCTATTTTATCCACAAGCCTTGCAGATCTGCAAATAAATATATAAAATGCCAAACTATCGGGTGTCAAATATATTTTTACATTCTATAATCAATCATTTTATTAGGCTTGCACTGAAGTTCTTTTCTGACATTCGTTTAAACTGCAAAGAAATTCAGAGTAAATATATATAGGCAGTAAGAGTAAAAAATAGAGGTAGTAAGAATATTTTGGCTCCATACTAGGTGTTCATGAGGTGAAGAGAAGTCCTATTCTCTACAGGGGGATAGACCAGAACTAAGTAGTTGGTTACCAAGTACTTGGTAGCTGATAAAACAGGTTACTGTCTAACCCTTGCAGAGAAAAGAAGACTCAGAAGTGAAGTTCATACAAAAGTAAAAAATCAAAACACAGATGTTACCAGTAGAAAGGTCAGACTGAGGCAAATATGCAAAAATCGTAGCACAAGATTAAAAGTCGATTCATGTATCAGGACCTACAATCTGATATAAAGGGGTGAAAACCTTGGGCTACCAGAGGAAAGGAAGTTGGAAAGAAAAATGAGAAATAATTGAGTGGGAGGAGAGAACAGTATTTTTAAAATAGTCTAGTGAAAGAATGAAAGAAATAAAAGCTAACCTTATGGTGAATATTAGAACCACTTCCCATGGTAAGAAGATACTTTTGAATTGGAAACAATACTGAGTGAACAGTCTTGTTTATAGACAGTCCAAAAACAGCAATTTTTATATGTAATTGAACTTTGTGCATACAGGCTATACCTATAGACTGCTTCTGAATGAAGCACAGCTGTGTAACTGGCCACCCATATCACCTGATATTATACGTATTCCCAGATCAGATAGCCTAATTTTTATTAGCTACCAGCACTTCTGCCCAAAACAAATTTCAAATGGTCAGGAACTGAAATGAAATTTTATTCTGTGTTTAAATAAATTCCTCCTACACACCCAAAATTTACTTTCCATATTTATATGAACAACACGTCCATAGCTTGAATATTCATGAAAATAGTGATAATAAAGTCAAGGCGGGATTCTGTTGAAGCCAATGAAATGATCAATAATAGCTTCTTCCTATTCATGCACTATGTAAAATGATAAAACAAAATACATTTGGGATGTATAGGAAATCCTTTCTAATGTAACAAGAAATAATGCTATCTAGTGGCAAAACTGTCACCTAAAATTTTAGCAGCTTAAGCTTTCACCACACTAGGCATCCAAGTGGCAAGTATTCCTTTACCCTCAACAGTGGCTGTGTCTACATGGGACGCTTTACTGCTCAGTAGACTAATCTAACTGTACAAGCATCACCACCTACATGTGCAGGCACTTATGACACAGTAAATTAATCTACTACACAGCAAATTTACTGTGTAGTGCAGCCAAATGGCATTAATTGCATGAGTAGATGTGCCCACAGACAACATTAGCAAATAAGTAAGTCTGCAGAGAGCCAGAGACGATTGGAAAGTTACTCTAAATACCTAACCTATGATGATGGCAAGCACGGGCTGCTACCATGTTTTAACATCTCTCCTAGAACTATTAACCTCTTGAAATCAGTAGGTCTAGTAGGAATAGACAAACAAAATCCAAACAGCAGTATCTCTGGCTCCTTTCCAACAGAACCTGCATACATAGAATGATTCAGTTTTGAATGGTTTCTGGATGCTGTCATGGATATCCAGCCAATTCATCAACATGGAATTCAGCACTGATGAAACAGCAAAACTCTGATCTTGGAAAGACGTTTCCCCTGACAAGGTATCATTATCCAAAGTAGCATAACCAAACGACATTCAAGGGGCAGATATGTTGTCCAGTTACTGATGCAAAAATATTTTTTATAATTACATAATTCCTTGATCTGTTATGGGTATGAGATTTGTATAATCTTTTTAGCTATTTTTCTGTGATCACTCGGTGCGATAGGCTAGTAGTATCAATCAGCCTGAGTACAGAGATTAGCATAGCGCTATCTTTCTCAATAAATGTGCCGTGAATATGCAAGCCTCTGCTCTGATTGGGTGCTGTAATCAGCCTTCTCTGATTGGATCCTGTGCTCTGTTTCCAAGTCCTTCACTAGCAACAAAAATGTTCCTTCAATTAAAGGAGGAAAAATTAACTTCAAAATTTACACAGAAAAAATTATTTAAATAAGTGGGGTTTCAAACGAATGATGGATTATTCTTCAAAGATTAAAAAAAGCCTTTTGACTTATTTCTGTCTCCTATTCTCCTGCCTTCCTCTCTGCAATCCAGCAAAGCTATTCTCTGTGTTTTCACAATAATTCATTTGTGTTTATATTGAAAGGCTCCCAGTCTCTCCCTCAACTTCTGAAGTACAGTATAAACTAAAACATATTATGATTATTCTGGAGACAAGAACATACTGACCTCTAGGAAGGGAGGGAGAGGGACATAAAAAGAAGTTATGGGGGATGAGGTGGAAAGCCATGACAGAAATGGTTACTTCAAAAAAAAAGTTTACTATTCAGAAGTTTTGTGCCCTGCCGGGGAGGGAAGAGGAGAGAGACAGAGGGGTTATGCTCTTTTCTCTATCAATTAAAACTGGAATATTCAGATCACACATTGGGTTTAAGGATGCTTCCAGTTAAACTAACAGACTAAAACACAAATCTGATTTTTACCCTTGAAAATTATTTGTTATAATATATGTTATTTGAATGTATACTTAAATGGTACTCCAGGCACATGAAAACTAAGCAACAAATTAGAACTCTTCCAAAAATCCAAAAATTAAGGCCCTCCAGATCCCCTGGACCCTAAAGTTTCCATTTACTCATCCCTTATACTCTCACGTTCCAGAGCAAATCTGGGAGAGAGAGACTGGTATTTGGCCTTCAAGTTTTTCAGCCCAAGATATAGCTAATGCCTCGTAAGAAGGAAGCATCAGTTCCTACTAATTATGAGACTGTTCCCAATAACTTGGAAAGCTATAGAAGGCCTTTTGTCAGTCAGACACGGGAAATCGGTTTCACTTCTAATGCAAGAGGCAAATCCTGATTTTAGGAGAAATTTACCATGAGATAACTGTATGAGTCAAAACATAAAATAATGACAGTTCCTAGTGACTAGGAGAATTACAGATTACTGAGGCATCATTGTCTGCCAGAATTAGAAACAGAGGGGCTAGGGAAAAAATGATTCTGAGCAGTAAGCTCAGCTAATACGGAGTTTCCATGAACATCAAACCTTCTATTTAGTTAAGTTCACCTAAACCATGAGGGATAATCATAGTCAAACATGGACAAAGAAGAAATATAGCAGCTCCATTATTTCCATCCCTAGGAGCTGAACCAATCAATGAGTCAGCCCTTCACAAACCAATATGAAACTGCCATAAAAAAGTGTCATGAGCGGGGTTTTGTTGGTTTTTTTAATAGTATATTTTCAGTTCGTTTTGCCGTCTGAATTTTGAGCCTTTAGGATCATTCTGCATCGTGATGGCTAAAAACTCATTTTTAAGTTAAAAACTAAGATTTTTTTGCATGCAAGGGATATTTCTAATTTAAATCAAGGTTTTGTTCTGTTTTTCCAATGAGTATTACAAGGGAAAAACCACCACAACTGCAAGGTGTGATAAAACCTCAAGAGCTAACATCACTGTATCTTATACATTGTGTGGTATCTCTCAGCAAGTCATATTCAGATTCTGCATCTGATATGAACTTTAACATCCAGATACCCTTCAGGAACCCTCAACAAGCCATAGGATTGTAAACCCAATGGCACGATATCTTTTACAAAGCACCAACTGAATCTGATCAACCCAATGCTGTCTGAGAAAACTGCATGACCATAAATTTAAGTTAAATACCAGGACTTTCATAGTTTGACTCGGTTTGCAAAGCTCTGTCAAATGTCTTAGCATGATGCAATAATAGACCAGTGACATAATGCAATATAAACTTACGCTTTGATTCTGTTTCTGGCATGGTTCTTTGCTATTCTTACTCTGTTTTCTTAAATAATATGTATATTAACTATTAGGTTAGCATTGCTTTTAGCAAATGTGCTATTTGGATTTCTGCTGCTGTCTTGTTAGCAGATTTCAGTCTACCGATAATCAGATTTCAATTATAATATATCCACATATATATCATAACCCTGCAATTTATGTCACAGTACTGGTTATTAAAGGCTCTCCAATAAGTTCGGACACAACCAAACAAAACTTCAGTGACTAAACACAAAGCGGGTGAATTAAGGGTAGACTTTTAGGATTTTCACAAATGTCCTGGATTAGATGCTAATTTAGTTACAGGAGGGAGTAAATTCAGAGTAACACCACTAACTCTCCTATGAGTGAATGCACTTACACCATGTCAGCTCCTGAAGTAATTCCTGTGACACTTCTACTCAGGATTTAATGCTTTCACATAGCTGAGTTCAGAATCTGGCCCGATGGATTTATTTTTCCTTCCGTGTTTGCCACCCGGTGAACATAGGTTGAATGTCTGC
Source organism: Crocodylus porosus (assembly GCF_001723895.1). NCBI lineage: Eukaryota > Metazoa > Chordata > Crocodylia > Crocodylidae > Crocodylus > Crocodylus porosus. The sequence continues at coordinate 166,720,247 of NW_017728886.1, read as the reverse complement.
GTGAGTGAGAGAGTAGTCTATTCGAATTTGGTTGTTTTTGTTACTTTGCATCAGCCTTAGTAAATAGCCTTCCATTTTTCCTTCTCAGACATTTTCTTTCTTCTTAGAGAAAGCTTTAAAAAAAAAAAGTGAGTGCTTTCTTCGTGAGTCTTCGGCCTTACGTAGTGGCCTGTCCTCCCAGTGTCCTTCCCCAGGCCCCGAGTCATGCATCACTCATCTTGTCACATTGAACTCCAGATGCTCCTACCCTAGAGAATGCTCTGACTCTGGCAATTTTTCTTCATTCTCACTAACAATTTGGTAATGAAATATTGATTTTTAGTTAGATTCATATTGATGCTATTAGGTTTGCATTGATAAATCATGCTGGCCTCCTGTCTGAGAGGCTAGAAAGTGCTACACTGAACCCTGGAGATTACAATCAACTCATTGATGTGTTAATTTGATGGATTTTTTCGTTCTCGTAGAAGGAGTGGGAGGGGTAGGGGAAGATTTTTCAGTACGGCTGTGGTAAAGTTTTCACAGCGAAATCAGGGACAGTAATTGCAGGTTTTTCTATGTGCATTCACTTTTAAAATATCTTTCTGCCTATTTGACCAGAGCATAAAAAAACAAAGGGGGTGAGTGTGGGAAGAAGTCAGGGGTTGAGAGGATATGACACACCTTGTAAACAGCACTCCAGACTCCCACATGGGGTGAAAAAAATATAGGAGTAGTTAAATCCCAATTAAACCGTTTAGAGGTTGTAGTCAAAATGCATTTCCTCCTGCTAAACAGGTCTTCATGTCGAGCCAACTCCCCAGTGAAATGAAAATACGGTGGAAATGGGAACCCCGCTGCTGGTGCTATTCTACCTGGAGACTTTGCTGTGAGATATTTCCCCCCTTCCCTTTCTCCCTCTCTTCAGCAAAGTGCCACTTAGAGAGCCAATGTCCACATGCATCTGCAGCCTATTTAAAACAGCCTCTAGCTTTGATTTATGGTACTGTGCAAATGTAATGCCTGTCATTAAGGGACAATACGTGCTGAACCAAAGGATTATATTGTGATTTCCTTCAAAGACGCAGGGTTTCACGGGGGTACAGAAGCAGCATATGGCAGCAAGGCTTTTAAAGAATACTTAAGTCAAAATTAGTTTCATTTTTTCCACGCAAAAACATTTCACATCCAGGCTTTATTTACCTCAAAAAGCTTCCTATTTCCTCTCCCCGCTCCCATTTCAAGCATTGGGGGACCTTCACATCAACACAGCCAGTTCGATAAAAGAGAGGCTCTGGAAGCAGAATATGTTAAAAACTCCATTTATAAATAAGACAACCCCACAGCTGAAATAACCTTTAGAATACTTAAGACAGATGCATTTTTGGATATTCCTATCTTTTTTCTAGTATTTAAAGAATGCTAATGACCAGTCAGCTAGGACTGCAGCATCTTAAGTGACTCTGCATGTAACAGAGCAGCAAGGCCAAGGGAGTCACCAAAACAGCCAGATCAAAAGAAAAGGCCAGCTACCTTTGATTAATACACATGGTTTGGGGTTTTTTTCTTTGAAGAAGCTTCATTATCAACTCCTTGGCTGCCCTTGCAGGAGTCATCACTGCCCCATTCAAGGTTGAGGTTTGTTTTTTTTTTAAATCCCCCACGCAGGACAGTTTATCATCATCCCAGAGGGTTTTTGTCTTTTTTTTTTTTTTTTTGGTGACAGGCCAGAGCACAGAGGGTGTCCTGAGGAACATTTTTTAAAAAAATCAGGATCTTTGTGCCATGTGGAAATGGGGACCCATCTGCTGGGGGCTGTAAGGTATGTACACCACTCAACATTTTCCTAATTAGCTTCAGTCTGAATCCCATTCCCTACCTCATTCCTCTTTTCTCCCTTACTCATGGAGGCTTACAAAGAGTTCTGTCCTCGAGAAAGATGTCCCAATATATTAGCATGCAATCATCTGTACTTCCAAAAGACTATGTCAATGATGAAACTGTTAGTTAAATTTGGTTGTACTATTGACGTCTTAATGCCATGAACCCAGCTGGTATGAGATCAGTAATGTAAACAGCTGAGTTCAAATTAATCTCTTTGAACCTCACTGCTGAGCCGAAACCTCTGTTTGACATTCTAAACTGCCAACTTCTTCTTCTTCTTGCACTTACACAGGGGCCTTAACACAAAAAGCACCCTGTTCGTGCAAAAAAGTAAGGCTGGGGTTTCTCATTGAGGAAGAGTCAGAAAAAGGTACACTGTGGCAACCACTCCAAGCCAAACTCTGCTTGCTTGCACCTATCTAGTGGTTTTCATTACTGCAAGTGCTGTTAACTAATTTATTCATCTATTTGGACTTCTACAAAATTTATCCTGTGCTCCATGTGCTTTTAGATTTATTTAAAACATTTAATGCAATACTAAGCATTTACCTTTAGAGTTAAGAACATCTAGAGAATGGCACAGCCACCAAATCTAAAGTGCATCTACTCCACACCAAGTCACTCAAGCTGCAAACCAACATGGATTTAAAGTTTCAACCAGTGCAATTCCACCTGCACGCTTGTGGAAGAGGGGAAAAAAAGAAGACAGACAGGTATTGCTGTCTCTAGGCTCTTGCAGACCAAGCTGGGAATGATGTTCCAGCTACAAGAACCAAACTCTTGCCAAACAAAACCCCCGAAAAAGGTGATGGGGTGCAGGCAGAGTATTATCTTTCACACCTGCTTATTGCAAAATACAGAACAGAACTTCTCCCAGCTTTTCTGGAACAACTCATATTTGGGCTGGGAACCAACCTGAGAAGTTTCAGCCCAAAAAACAAATGTCAACAGAAAGGTTTAAAACACCTAAAATAAGGCTTGCTTGCTCAACTGCCGTCAGCAACTGGAACGACCACTGCAGTGCTTTCAGATCACATCAACTCACTGCCCCACTGATGTTCTCTAAAGTCTTTCAAGCCAATTCACAGCAGCCAAGTATCTGGAGCCTCATAATAGTAGCAAGAAAATATCTAGGTGAACATTGGTACAAAACAATTTCTTGTCCTGAAGGTTCAGGCACTTGCCCGACTTCCACTGTTCTTGTTCAGCCAAGACTCCCACCTAGTCTACATTCATTCCCACAGCAAAATGAGTTCCCTGCTTTGTGCAGCTAAAGATCTTGCAAGATTCAGAATATCCTTGGTTCCCACAATACCTCGCAGGATTGGGCCCTAAACGCCTATCCATGTGATCTCATCCTCCCACACCACTGCAACAAATATTCCATTGCTAGGAAGCAAGCAATAAAAACAAAGAAAGTAAAAGTACAATACATAACTTCTGGCTGGAGATAATCAGAATGTGCCATCAGAGGATACAGTTTTAGTGTACTTCCTCAATACACATGACATTAAAAAAAGAAAAACAGGAAGAAAAAGAAACAGGTTCTCTTGGCTGCCAAACAACATTTATTCAGCAATCCGCTTGATAGAGACAAAATGCTCAAGAAACAGCTTTGCTTACCGTGCACATTCAAAGTGAAAATACATGTTTTTTTGGACCCATAGAAGAGGTTTACATTAATCAACAGACCTACCTACAAAGTGAGAGTGCTTTTGAATTCATTTGGCCAGTCATACTTATTCAGTCCACCTGTGAAAACGTCAGAGCTGGATCCAGGTTCAGATTCAGTGTTGGGATCAAATTGTCCCATTTGATCCATTACCAAGGGAGGTGCTGGCTACTTCGTGGTTTCCAATTTTACGTTTTTAATGATTCTGGACAGCTCTGAAACCTGAAGTCCTCTGTCTGCAGAGGAACCACAATATAGAGAAGTGATAAGGGAAATTTCCCTCCTTGCCTTTTTTAGCTGTTCATACCCCATTAGTCTTGGTCTCTTTGCTGAGACTACCAAAATGGATGGCGGATGCTGAAAATGGTGGTGGTGCTTGACATATGAACACATCTGTCAGTCATGAGCTTGACTAACATTGCCAGTTATATCTAGTCCTTATTCTTGAGGGAGTATTTGATTCTGAACCTGATGCTCCTTATCCCACCAGCTATGGCAACTCTGGAGGGCCAATTGTGCAGTATGGTGACAAGGGGTGTGGAGACATCTTGTGGCTTTCTGTATACACTTGTATTACTGACCTTAATGTGACCTGTGCATGCATACAGAACAAACACACGCACACGCGCACACACACACACACAAATATGATTAAGCTAAAATTCAAATTTTCACCTCTTTTGCCTGACTGTAGGGATGGGAAGAGAGGGAACCATACACACATACATGGAAAATAATTTCCTGCTTGCCAGCATTATTTTAAATTGATGAAGCCAAAAACGTTCCTTGTAAATGCTAAATTAATTTAGAGATTCTTCATGTATTGTTTTTACCATGAAAAGTGCTCATCACTTTTCTTTGGCTCTTTGCCTTGCTTAGGAGAAACAGAGGGGGAAGGTTTAATAGGCCACAACAAAAATGTTCATGACGCTGCAGCCTGTGGCTTAGCGTGATTGTTGGGAAATTTCTATAACTAAGACATGCAAAACATTGGACAGCAATGATAGCTTTGTCTTGAATGCAGAGAATTCAGGATTTAGTAATGCTGCTGTACTAACTATGAAAAGAAGATTGAGTTGTCCTTAAAGGAAAATAAAGGTAAATAATGATGCTTTTTTGGTTGCAGACTTACTGCAAAGCCTACTTAAAGGTTCAGTATCTGCTAACTGTCCTAACAAGTATGAAAAACAATATTATTCAAATGTCAAAGCAACCTACAAATATTTAAAAATCCAATAAATCACCTTCTGATTATTTTGAACTAAGAATGTAGAATTGTACCAGGCTTAGCTTAAATGTTATAAGGAAGTAAGATGATTCAAATTAAATTCTGCAGCATAGGGGTTTTTTACTGTATTTTCAAAGATTGTGTTCTAAATTAAAGATAACTTTCCAAGGCTGCTTTAGCTCACCATAGATGTCTCCAAGTATATTCACTCTCTCCTCCATTGCCTCAAAACTGTTGGTTCTTTTTTTCAAGTTATTGAACTCTCTCTCTCTTCATGCCTTAAATTGCAGAGGGTTCCATTACAAATTATACCATTCTGTCTTTTATCTATCCAGTAATTTTGATTTTTTCTTTCCTTCTCAGAGTGAATTCCTGTTATTAAATCAATGTTCTGCATCAAGTTTCTATGTTGCAGTTTGACCTTTAATTTTCATTTTGCTATTAGTCTTCCATGCCTTCCCTAAAACCTAGTCTTAGTATTTCACTTTTAATTAGACATGAGTTTAAGATGCAAAATTCCTAATCCCTCAAATTGTAGAGTCGTCTTGATCCAGAGGTTTAATTTGGCCATACTTCTCCAGTCCACTTGTGAAAGTCGGAGCAGTACCAGTTTAGGATTCAGAGTAACAGGATTTAGTTTTCCAATATGGTCCGTTACACAGGGAGGGCCCACCTACTTCATTGTAAAGGCTTACACTGCACTAACCACAGACATATTACCCTCCAAGCAATTATGCGCATCCTATGCAAGGCACAGTCTCCTAGCTCATCCACTCATAAACCTCATAAAACTGGCCAGAAGTCCCCTGTTACTACTTGGCTACATTACTGAAGTGTAATTATAAAAGTTACCTTGAAAAGATATATGCTAAAAAGCTCATTTTAGGGACCCAGCCTTAATAACAATATCATTTTGAACAGATACATTCCTTTAGCATTAAAAAAGAGTCCACCTATCTCCTATACACTGCAGAATCAGAAAAATTATTTACAAACGAGTATTCTGTTAGACAGCACTTTGAACTACAGAACGGCATTAAGATTACTGTGCTTATTATGACAATCTGCTTTTGCAGCCTAAGTGATTCTAAAATAATAGAAGGAATGCAGGATGATATAATCCTTCCTGACCTCAAACTTCATGCTACACCTTTTATTGAAAGATACAAAGCAGTCATGTAAAGAAATAAAACTCTGCCCCCCACCACCACAGACTCTCACACATTTGATTCTAGATAACCTATTAGTAGATGTATACGAATTGTTTTAATATTGCTCTTTTCTTGTACTGTGTAGAGAGAACCTTTCCCGTGCCATATCACATTGCTAGCAGCTGGAATTAGAACAGTGAATGTTAAGTGAGGACCACCAGCTCAGCTCCTGAATCATAAACAAAGAAGTTTGTAAAGTTTGTGTCCACAAACAAATGGACATTTGTGAAGTCCCTTATGAAGATGCTATGACTAACTAATAGGATAACACTCATCAAGTGTGATGACAATGGATATATTTGAGCAGTAGAACGACTACTTATGACTTTCTTTATACATTCATGTTACTGACCTTAATATGACCTCTAGCAGACATACAGAAGGGTTTCTAAATATCTCTATCTATTTGCAATATAGCAATAATTAGAACCCCTAACTAAAAATGGGCCCCAAAGAGCTTGGCTTCCAAAACAGACAAAGCAGAATATGGATGGAAGAAAAAAGTATTTTCTTCCCTATGTTCTGCAGATGGAAAATCAAGGTATAGAAAGATGAAATCACTTGCCCAAGGTAATGAGACAAAGCCAAGAACCAAATTCAGACCTCCTGAGGCCTGGCTCCATGCCTTAAGCACAACACCTTCCTTCTAACTGTGCAGTATGTCTATGTTAAAATAGAAAAAAAAAAAAAACCTAAACCAAAAGAGTATAGAGGAGTTCAAAATGAACATCACAATTAGTGATGGAGACAAATCAAAATGCCAGATACGATTTTCCCTCTTTGCTTAGAGAAATTCAGATTTTCCATATCAGTTCTCTTTCAAATAGGCAAGACTAGAGAAGACAGAAACATGGATTCTAACTGCATGAGCTGTCAGGCATGTCAATTATTCATAAAATTACAAAATTGTTGCCCAGCAAATAAGTTTTAGCAAGGTTTTTAATACTGTCTCCCACAACATCCTCACAAGCAAACTAAAAAAGTACAGCTTGAATGGACTGTACAGTGGATAGAAAACCGATTGAATTATCAGGCTCAAAGGGTAGTAATCAATGGCTTGATATCTGCTCTAAAATTTTTTAGGGCAGCCAGTATCAAGTGGAGTTCCGCAGGGGTTGAGCCAGTTTTGTTCAATATCTTCATCAATGATATGGTAGGTGGGATAGAGTACACCCTCAGCAAGTTGGGTGGACTAGTAGGTACACTGCAGGGTTAGGGCTAGGATTCAGAGAGATTTAGACAAATTGGAGAATCAGACCAAAAGCAATCTCAGAAAGTTCAGTATGGACAAGTGCAAAGGCCTGCACTTAGGACAGAACAATCCCAGGCACTGGTATGAACTGGGAAATGACAGGCTAAGAAGCAGTTCTGCAGAAAAGGACCTGGGGATTATAGTGGACAATAAGCTGAATATGAGCCAAAAGTGTGCCCTTATTGTAAAGAAGGCTAACGGCATACTGGGCTGCATTAGTAGGAGTGTTCCCAATAGGTCAAGCAATGTGATTATTCCCCTCCATTTAGCACTGGTGAGGCCACAACTGGAGTACTGTGTCCAGTTTTGCACCCCTCCAGTACAGAAAGAACGTGGACAAATTGGAGAGAGTCCAGTGGGGGGCATGAAAATGGTTAGAGGGCTGGGGAACATAGGTTCCTAGGAGAGGCTGAGGGAACTGGGTTTATTTAGTCTGGAGAAGTGATGACTGAAGCAGGATTTAATAACAGCCTTCAACTATCTGAAGGGTGGCTACAAAGAGAATGGAGCTGGACTGTTTTCAGTGGTGGAAGGGAACAGAACAAGAAACAATTGTCTCAAGTTGCAGCAAGGGAAGTTCGGGTTAGATATTAGGAAAAGCTTTCTCACTAAGAGGGTAGCAGTTGTGGAATCTTCATCCTTGGAGGTTTTAAGACCCAGCTAGACAACATCTTGGTTGCAAAGATATAGCTGGAGATGGTCCTGCTTTGAGCAAGGGATTAAACTAGATGACCTCCTGGGCTAGGGACAGACATTACACATAAACTGCTTTAAGTGATCAGAAACTGGTTAAACCTATAAGAGAACAGATGTTCAGTGCACATAAACCAGTTTGAAAATGGCTGAAACCAGTTTGAGATAAACCTGGTTGAATGTAGTATCAGACTCAACTAATTTGGCTCAAACTGATTTATACAATGTCTGTCCCAGACCCCTTGATGGTTTAAGATAATCCAGAGTCCCCCAGCATCTCAGCATACACTCTGGGCTGGGCAAAGCTCTTTGCTCCACGGTACAGCTGGCCCCTCCCCTGTGCTCCCTAGCTGCAGCTCTGGCAGACTACAGGTACAACAAGGCCTGCCTGGCTTTCCCCTGCCCTTTCCCCCCTCACCCCTTCACCCCCGCTGCTCATTGCTCAACCAGGAATCCCCCCCCCCCATTCCCATAGCTCGGACCCCAGCCCCACAAACCCTAGGCCTGTGGTATGCTAGCTAATGCCAAGAGGTGTCTGTGTGTGCATGTCTCCAATTTCACTGGGACAGGCAGACAGAACAGTGGCCACTTAGGGCTTTTTGGAGATAATCAACAAGTCAGCTGGTAAGCTGTTTAAGAAGATTTTGAACTAATGGAGAGAGGCTATTGTCTTGCTGATGGGGTAATAAACACTGTTATCAGCTTCCTGCTTGCTTGCTTGCCTGTCAGTTTGCTGCAGACATTATAGGGCAGGAAGGCAGAGAAATGGCTGAGAGTGAGGCAGGACTGGGCTGCTTGGTCCTGCCAGCTCCCCCTGGGTCCTACTGCACCTGACTCCTGTCATTTTTGGCAGGCAGACAGGAGCAGATAAATATTAATTTACTAAATTTTTTAGGGGTTCCACAGGCCAAATAAAAGGGCCTGGTGGGCTAGATCTGGCACACAGGCCATATTTTGCCCGCCCCTGGTCCAGTTACAAACCAGTTCAGCCTAGCAAATTTAGACTAACCTGCAAAGATTGAATCAATTCAGGCTCAGGCTTTTTGAATGTCTGTCCCTAGCCTGGAGGTCTCTTTCATCTCTAATTTTTTATTATTCTAAGTTGGATGAAGGTTATTTGCCAGTGGAGAGGAAAAATGCCTCTTTAGCCACTAAATTGGTCTCCTGTGGTACAGGGCCTACCTAGTTGGCACTAAAAATGTTGAACTTTCTTGTCTCTCAGATGTACTGGGTGAACAATTTCCAGTTGATTTTTCTCTTTTGACCTCATCCTTCAACATACTTGCCCTTTGACGGTTTATTTCCACCATTCAGCTATTGTCTCTAAAATCTAGCTAATAAGCACAATATCTTATAAATAAAACTTAGCAACACCCTAACACTGGTTGACAGGCAGTTTGTGTTTTCTGGATTAGACATGATATCTCCAACTCAGTACTGATTCAGTGTTCTTGTACTATTTCATCCAACAATAGCCAGAATTTGCAAGGGTACCTCTACATGTGTATGGACTCCCTCCAATTCCATTCCACTGAAACTCAACTTTCTTTTGAAATGAGACCTGTATGTAGCAAACAAAATACATTAAAATTAAATTATTATTGAAAGTGAACTCTCTCTCTGGTCTTCTGAAAGTGTCTGGTTTACCCTTTGAGCCAAGATCTTCAGTGCAGCATTTGTCTTCACTATGTGCCTTGTACAGCACCAAGCATACTGTCAGTGGAGAAACAGTAAACAATGTACTCTTGACTGACCCGCAAATGTAGCCAGTTTCTAGTAGGAGTCTCTACAGATATTTACCAGAACCATTACCCCTTTTGCTTATAGTCAGTTATCTAAAAGGATATATAACATTCGTGCAACAGGCAAACTCAGGGGATACCAACTGTCTTATCCAGGCTGCTGTAATAACACTCAGAAAGTATAGGAAGGGGTCAGAGCACAGAGAATATCTTCATGGGCCCTTCACAGTATGCCACCAGAAAAAAAGAAAGAAAAATCCACTTGAGCTCTTAACAAGGAGTAGATATTTCCCTAGAATATCACCTGTCATCCACAAAAGCAGAAAATATAGATGGACAATTTCTTTTTTGTCTCACTTATTTACCCACTTCTGTGGGATAAAAATGCTGCAATTCACTGCTCATCCTCATTTCCCTTCACTCTTTCTATTTAATTTTTCCTGATTCATTCCCTCCTAACTTACCATAGTTGCTCACATCTGAGACAAGCTTTATTCCCCCCAGCCACCATGGCGGAGAAAAAGTCTTGACTTAAACTTCAAGTACTAGCCTAGGGCATGTGGCAGCTCAGTTCAGCCAACCCTGAGCCACCACCTATTCCAAGCTGGGGTGGCTCAAACTGCATGGTAGGGAAGGAGCATGTGGAGAAGGCCCATAGTGCAGGCCCAGGTTGAGGGGGAGACAGTGAAGTCTGCCCCTGTTGACACTTGCCTCCTCACCAGCTAGTTACCTTTCAGTCTGTCTTTGCCCCAAAGTAAGGAGTGGGAGAGGGTGGGGAGGAACGAGGCATGGGGGGCAGAGAACCTGAGCACAGGCACCAAGGACAGTCAGCAAGGTGCAGGCACAGAAGGACAAAGTGTGGGGAAGGCAGGGGGCATGTGGCAGGGAGTCATGGGGAGCAAGAACTTGTGGGGGGCAAGTGACATGGGAAGCAGGCCTCAGCACAGGGGGTATAAGGAACAGGAGGCAAGGGGCAAATGGTAGGGAGGCAGGTGGTAGTGGGGACAGAGACAGACACAGGCACAGGGGGTCAAATTTAAGATTATTTTCCAATAATTAGAAAAGGAAAACTATAATAAATTAATAATTTCCACATATAGAATCTAATTATTGGTGGGTTGCCTTAAATTCAATGTCATCTTGGATTTGGTAAACTCCTCCCTGCACCCGGTTAGGATATGAGGGATATGAAATCAGATGCATCTGAAAAGTACTGGTCATGAAGAAAATATGATCTCAAATAATAACAGTGTAAGACGGTTGCCTTTCATTGCATACTTGGAAAAAATCAAACCTAGGCAAACAATGTATAATTTCTGCCATGGACCAACTTCAGGAGGATCAAAGTCCTTTTAAGGGGCTTGTTTTTAAAATATTTTTCAAATTTTAATAAACCAGAAAGGAGAATTCCATAGCCATCTTGACAATATCATCATTTTTTTTGTTTTGTTCTGGGTTTTTGGTTTGTTTTTTTACATGTGATCAATACGGTATCACTTGGACTTACACCCAGACTAATAGGTTTGCTACAGTTCAACTTTGCGCAAAGAGGGAGGGAAGAAATTCTCTCTGAACCCAAGCTTTCATCTTTTAAATGGGATCCAGGTTTAGACTTGAGTACTGCCTCTTCAGCCCGTCTCTAATAAGAACCCTAAATACATAAATCCTTTAGGTTTCCTTCCTATTCAATGGGGATTCTAGAGAACGCGCTGAGATCTTCTAGTTTGGCTTCCTGTCTGCCTACTGGGAGAAACAATATTTATATGTGTAAACTTTCTTCTACATTTGCCACTTACTTAAATTAAATCTTAATACTGTTGTTTCTAGAAGTCATCAGGGCTTGTTAGAAAAAACAGACGTAGGCCTGATGTTTTATGGCATACAGTAAACTCCATGCACTGGAGATAGAGTCTAAGAGCTGCAATTCATAAAATTTTTTATTTTAAAAACTTTAAAAAAAAATTAATCAAGCCGTAGGGATTTTATAAAATAAACCAGTAAGTGACACAAATAAGATACATTACTTTAGTAAATGAATAAAAAACAAACAGGGGAAATGTTTATCTTCCTGTTTTAATATGTTATTTAACTTTTTTTCTAATATTTAAAATCTGACCACCTGCAAAAGATTATCAAGAGCCTCCATGGATTTACAGGAATGCCTGCAGTACTTGGAGCAAATGATGAGAGACTCTCCCCAGCACACTCTACACTCTGTCACTTAGTCACTGCTAACAGAGAAAGACGGGACCATCAGCAATATGGTTGCTATTATTTGTTAAAGGCTGGTGGTGACTTACGAGTTTCAGAATGCAGCTTTGTTACTTGTTTAATATAGAGACATTACGAGCTCTATTTACTATGGTTTCAGGTAGAAGGGAAAAATATCACTAAACAGCAAGCTTGTCAGCAAATGGTGCCAATACTAAAATACTCATATTTGATTTTTGCAAATGAACCTCTGCCATATTTGGGTGCAAATAAGGGCCTTGATCTTGCACTTGATAGCATGCAGATGGCCCGCTAACTTCAACTGGTCTCCACATGGACCCAACCATCTGCCCTCATGATACAACCAGTACGTTAAAGTCAAAAGGAAATAAACCTCTAGCAGACCTGGAACTAGACAGCTTTCATTCAAAGGAAGATGGATGGGTGGGGATTAGAGTAATTTAGACAAGCTGTCGCTGTGACCTTGATTGATTCACTTGCTCTTCCTGGGACAGTTTCCACATATATAAAGTGGGGATAATGCTTTATCTCACAGTGTTGCATAACTGATTTCAATAAGATTTTGAGGTGTTCGTATGGCACAGTCAAGAGGCATTTATCTGGACCTTATTGCCATACTATAGTTGACACATTTATCCTCTATGAAATAATGGAGTGCTACTTACCCCCATTTAAAATATAGGACACTGAGGCAGAGAGAGGCTAAGTGACTTGCCAGCTATGCCACAAATTATTATGTGTAATAAGGCAGGAAACCCAAGACACAAAATCCAACCCAAGTCTGTCAAAACCGACACTGATGCCCTAGGCATCTGATCATTCTTCCTCTATATTGAGCAGGGGAAAAACTCAAAATCCATGTTCAAATTTTGCTGGGTAGGCTTGCTACTGACTGGAACTTAAAGAAGAAAGTGGGTGGTAGTCTCACCGATAGGACACTGGAATTTTATGGCCTTGTTACTTAATGTCAACTCGGTTTTACTATGGCTTCCTTTGCTCCTTGCAAGAACTAGGGAAAATACAAGTCTAAGCACCAGCTAAAATATTAGTGTGCTGTGTGGGATGGGGATAACTCATAAGCCTTGTTAGTAAGTGTCAGTCTAGCATTCAGACACAGGTGATACACTCCATTTACTGATAAATTGCAGATTCTTGGCAATTGCAACCCATCACAACCATAGACAAGGAGAACCACAGAATGATTTTATTTGCAAGTAGATGAAGTGATCTTGCTAATATTTTTTTAACTTATATATAGACAGTTCACTTGTGTATTCAAAAATTAATCAAAGCTTCATGTCCCAAACCCAGTCACAAAAAAATTCCAGTTCAGTTGTACTTTTAAAAATAAATTAAGTTGAAAAATAAGGCCCTTTCCCCTCCCCCAGGTATAAAATTCTGCATTACATGTTTAATTACGCCTTTCATTTATATCATGCCTTTTATCCGCAGAGATCCTAAGGTGAAGCAGAAAAATCACTTCACCCATAACTGAAATTCAGTCACCTCTGGGATGAAGAATAGCAGCCAAGGGGACAGCCAGCACACTGTAACCTTGGCCAAAAACCCAGGTGCAGAAATCTGCTACCACCAAATGTGCCATGGGACCTGGCTTTTAAAGACTTTCCCACAGTAAATTAAATGAAAGTATATTTATCTACTTCAGAAAGATGAAATGCTGAGTTGACTCAGCCAAGCCTCAAACCTGTGGTTCTACAGACTCTTGGTATTTCTAGTCTAATGCAAAAAACACTGTGCGGTTGCACTTCCAGCTTGTTACAATAATAAAAGATTTAACAAATTCTGTGGCTACCAGGGGCTTCAAATTTCTCTTTGTTCCTCAAGGTGCATGAAACACCTCTGGTACTTAAAGGTGACCACAAAATTTTGAGTCCAACCAGCACAACTCTTTCCTCACCTCTCCCCCTCCCAAAAAAAAATCACTGCGAGAAGTATAGTGTCTGTGACATGTAACTGGGTAATTCCGATTTATCTAATGCAGTACACTGATATATCAATACATCTAACAAGCTACCTCATTCGATACATTTGATATAATACTATTCATCACATATGCCATGATTTATTTATAAGGTCACTTAGATATTTTGTAAGTTCAAACTCCCTGAAAAGGTTGTTTTGTTTCAAAAAGTGTTGGGACAGAGAAGAAACAAGTAGTACTGTCTTTCTGAATTAGCTAAGTACAGATAAAAGACACTGTAGTGTTGCTCTTTTTTCTTACAAGCACTGTCTTTTCCTTTTCACTTTTTAGGCCCTAAAAAGGCAAACTTTCATTGGAAAAGTAGCTTTAATAAGTAATTAAAGGGTGATCACAATTCTCTTGTAATATGTAAAGGGCAATTTTGGGTTGTGAGGTAGTCTGTGGGTCATGTGAATTTAATTGTCATATACAGAGACTTATGCCACATTAAGTATTTCCCTAGTGGAATAGTAGAGTTGTAAATCTCTGATATATATATATATGTATATATGTGCTATTTTATAACAGAGCTATGGGAATAGACCATTACCTATAAAATGAAGAAACAATGTTAAATATGCCAAATCAATTTCCTTATGAAACCATTAACAAATAGTCATCTGGTTAGTGGCAAGAGACTCCAACCTTCCCCATCAACTGATAGCTTGTATACACTGTCCCATTTTCCAGTACTCAAGGAAGCCCCTTTAATGCTTCTTGAAATATTTCTACATTAAAGATAATGCTTCAATATACCAAGCTAAAACAAGTGTTAAGGTTCTCATGTATACCTTTTTCTGAAATGTTTAAGCGGGGGCAGTGACATTATCCTTGGAAAAGACTGCAGAGACTATCTTACAAACTCAGGGATCCAAAGACAAATTCGTCTCTGTTGCAGCCAAGGGGAATTTTGCCATGGACACGAATGGGACCAGGATTTCACTCCTTGCTTTTAATTCTGTGAACTTTCCTCAGCCTACTCCTCTGCACTCATTCAGCTCATCTGCTACTAAACTCTCTTCCTTTCTCTGCATTTACACAGTCTCACTACTGTTAGTGGAAGAGCCACCTTCTCTGTATTTCCCACCATCTGGAACAGCTTTCCTGGATTGTAGTTCTCTACTCAATTTTCTTCTCAAAACATCTCTCCTCCATTGCCTTCTGGAACCCTTAATGTTTCTTCTCCTGTTCTGAGTTATGGTTTAAATAGAAGAAGCTATACTAAATAATATGCTGTATTTCACATGCTGGAACAACAGCATTTAGGTACAGTACAGCCAGCACATCAGTTTGTCAGTACAAAAGTCCAGAGAGAAAAATCCTATGGATCTTTTAGGGCACTGCTGAAAATGCAATATTTGCTATGTCACAGAGATGATTATGGAACTGTGGTATATCACCTACTCCATACATAGAAAGGTACCAATTCTTCAGGTATCTCAGGCAGTGGTGGTTAATTTTAGAAGTGTTTGCTGTAAATGAAACAAAGAAAGTCACATTGGAGTCTGAAAATCTAGGCAGCCACTAGAGCCTTAATGCACACTTTTTTTGCATTATTGTTATTATTTTGGCATAATGCCATGAGCGGAGGCCAGAGCTGCAGCCAGGATTTTCAGCCTTAACCCTGAATTTCCTGGTTTTTATGGGTTTAAAGCCAACTTTTAATGGAGCTCAAACATAGTTGTATGTAGCTGAATTGATTTAACAGTGTGCTTAGGTAAAAAGAGACTCTCCGCAGTAGTAAGTTCAAGAGACTTAAATGTAGCTTTCTCTAACTCTCCAATATCCAAAACATCCTTTCAAATGTCCCTACCACTAATGTGTTAATTCCAGGGCTCCAGAGACAGACACTCCAAGACCCTGCAGTCTTTTCCAAGGAAAATGTCACTGCTACACTTTAAAAAAATTCAGAAAAGAAATATGCATGAGAAACTAAATATTATTCTTGTAGTAAAAAAGTTACTTTTAAACTACACCTTCATCTAACTAGGATCTTTGGAGTTTGCTATTTTGCATGCAATGATAACAGTACTTAATAGTTTTCAGCCACAGAGCTCTATACCATGCATAATGGACAACCTTATTGTTTCCAAGCACATGCAAGTCAGAGCTGTCTACTACCGTGGTCTCTCTCACTACTAAACAGTTTTTTTTTTAAAGTATTACGCTTAAGTTCCACAGCAAAGAAATATATTATGGACATGGAAATGTTGGCAAAGTGGAACTAATTTAATATGTCTAGCTGAAATCTTGAATGCCCAAAAAGTTAGCAACCACAGGTTGATTGCACATTAGAATTTCATATCTAATGCTAACATGCTGGGCACAAAAGTGACCATTTTAAAACGACTTCCCACCAAAGACATTGTGAACTGATGTGCTATGTAGGAATTTAAAAGATTCAGTTGTCTACTTTCTTTTGACAATTAATCTTGTATTTCCTTTCTGACAGCTACATTTTATTTATGAATGTTATGGTTGCAAGAAGCAACCTTACAAATACTGTACTTTGAACACTCTCAAGGTATGATTCAGAAGTCTCAATTGGAGATTTAAGTGTGGAGCCTTGAGTTGGCAGATTGTTATTTTTTTATTCCCATCTTCTATATCTCAACATGTAATCACTGTTTAGAACAGAAAACGGTCTACTGTAAGAATGCAGAAACCAGCACAGAAGCACTTGACTTCAGCACACAGTACTCCAACACAGCTGATCAACTGAGACCACCTTTTGCTCAAGACCTAGCTCACTTGGAAACTAAAGTATTAGTTCGCCCAAGTATTCTTCTTTTCTGAACAAGCCAGAAGAGAAGAAAGTACTGCTTTTATCTAAAAAGCCTTTTCTAAAAGGAAGGAAACTGTGGTTCAGACTCCCAATGACAACCATACTTCTCCATGTAGGTCTGGGAATTAGGAAGGCCACTTTCCTAATCACTTTGGCTAGTGATTTTTATTCTAGTCTTTGGAATTTTTGCAAATTTATGAACTTCCTCAGACAGAACTGGATCACTGTAAACGATATGCAGAGATAAATGCCTCAGTGGCCATCCAGCAGAGCTTTTGAATATGAACAATAGAACTCTAGATGCATAAGGAACTTATAATATATAGAGATGCATAAAGAATCTGGACATCTTATATAATTTAGGCTGCTGCCTGGGGTGAAATAAGATCATCATGTTTAATAACTATTATATATGTAAAAGCTGCAGAAGTGCTACTTAGATGTCTTTGGCTAGGAGCGGACATCAAAAAAGCCTAAGCCTGAATTGATTCAATCTTTGCCGGTTAGTTTAACCTGCAGAGTGTGAACCAATTTGCAAGTGGATAGACATTCACTTTTGATTCAGGAAATGCAGGCATATGCCTGCAGTGGCTCAAGCTAGAATCTGGGAAGTGCTAGAGAAGCCCTCCCTTCCCTTCCCTTCCCTTCCCTAGTGCTGAGTTGACAGGGTGTGTGGCCAAACCCCAGCAGGACACTATGATTAGGGAGGGTTTTAACCCCTACCCTGACCTATACAATCCCCAGCCGGGGTGTGCTTGGAAGGGGAGGGGAAAGCAGACCTTGCCAGGCTTCCCCCTCCCTACCTCTCACTGCTTCAAGGGCGGGGAGTGTTGCCAGACCCCGGCCCCCAGATTACACTCTGAGGCAAAAAGCTGGGGGAGAACTGCTTGTGTGCACTGCATCCATCTGTTGATGATACTGAGCTTTTCAATCTCCCTCTTCTGGCTTCTTCATATTGTCAGCAACAAACTGACAGGCATTGCATGCATTGCAAACCAGGTCATGTCTCACTCGTCTTTCTGTCCCCAGTTGAACACTGACAGCAAACCAGCAGCCAGCAGGGAACTTATCAGAACACAAATCTTATCAGCCCATCAGGAAAACAAAGTCTCTCTCTCATTAGTTCGAGTTCTTCTTAAACAGCTTTTTGCAAAGCATTTTTAAGGAAGAATGGAGGGACATTACCAGCTGACCTGCTGATTAGTTCCAAAAAGCCCTATTCTGTCTGCCTTTGTTCCAGTAAAACTGGACACACACACACACATAGACACCCCTCAGCATTAGCTAGCATGAGGGTGGCATGACCATGACCAGATGCTGGCTGGGGTCTATGCTGTGAGGGGGTGGGGAAATCCCTGCTTGAGCAGTGAGCAGTGAGGGGGAGGAAGCAGGGGGAAGCCAGGCAGATGCTGCTGTCTCCTGGCTGCAGTCTCCACCTCCTTCTGAGTCAGCTGGAGCTGTGGCTAGAGAGGAGAAAGGCCAGGCCAGTCCAGCTCTTTGGAGCAGACAACCCAGCCCACACCAGGGCTGAAAAGCATGCTGGGATGCTGGGGGACCCTGATTTAACTTGAACTAGGAAGGAGTCCAGGACAGAAGTTCCATAAAATGGTTTGACCCAAATCAGTTAAGATATTACATTCAACCAGGTTTATCTTAAGCCAGTTTTGGCCATTTTGAAACTGATTTATATGCACAGAACTTATGTTCTGTTACAGGTTTAAACTAGTTTCTGATCACTTAAACTGGTTTATATGTAGCTTCTGTCCCTAGCCTTTGAGGCAAGATATGTTCTCAGCCAGCATGCGGAATTATGGTTAAGCAAGAGTATAAGGGCCTTGTTACATATTGCACTTTCGTCTGCTCTAATGTTGATTGGTGTTAGTGCTAGCTCAATTTTGGAGCAATCACACCTTAAAGCTAGAAATCTTGCCTGACTGTTACCCACCTTGCCAGGCCTTCCACTACAAGGCTGGCAACAAGGGCCTGTTCTGGACCTACAGCTGTGAATTGACACTACAGGGCTGGTGAGCCAAGACAGGCTTCTGTATTTGTTGTAGGTAGGGATGTGTCAAAGATGGGGTGGAGAAGGGTGGGAACATGAAGCTGGGTGGTGGAGAGTTAACAGGATGGAGATGGGAAGTGTAATAGCAGATGGAAAGGAAATGGGAGCGGGGGGAAGAAATAAAGGAAGCCAGCCACAAAATATTAAAAATTTAAAAAAAAAGAAGTAAAAAAAAATTTAAAAAGAAATAACAAAAAGTAATTTAAAGAATGTCTCATGTTTTAATAAATTAGAATTTGGGATGTGGGGGGTGCTGGTCAGCCTTCATAGGGTGGCTGGAAGCTGGTAGCAGTGAGGAAGGGTGTTTTTGGGGAAGCTACTGTCCCTACTCTGAAAAGGAAGCCCCAGATCATAGGATCTGATCCAGCCCCCTACCTTGTTTCCCCTGCCCTCCCTTAAAACCCTACTTCTGGACCAGTCTGTGCCCTGTAATCTGGTTAGCTGGCATGTGCTCTGCAGGCTGTTTTCATGGATCTGCACCTCTAGGTCACAGCCCCAGGTTCAAAAGGGGGAGTTGGCTTGGTGCCAAAACCACTCCGGGGCAGTAGTGCTCAGGGGGGTGGAAAGTTTGTCCATACATAACAGGAGGCTTGGGAAGGGAACACTGCATCTTGGGATGCTGGAGGACTGCAACCTGGGCAGATCATCTGTGGGGATTGGCCACACCTTTATGAAACACAAGCTGGATAACACTTCCCTGGGGTGGCATACCTTTAAACTGCCTATAGTGCACTTAAAACTAGTTTCAGGTGTTAATGTGTAGACAACTCAGGAGTTAAGACAATTCCTAACCCTGGGGTTGCAATCCCATTTGGGGTCATAACAATAAAAAATGGGGTCACAAAGACACTCACCAGTGTTAACTGATTATGAAGAATACACTTCCTATTTATAAATATGCAACTCTCACTCATGGCAGTTATTTGTCCAAGCATAACAGTTGCAGCTCCAATGCAAGGTGCTTGTAGATTACAGGAAATTGATGTAAATCAGTATGTTGATACTGGCTGGCAGAAATACATTTTACATGACAGAGAAATCTAACATGGATGTTTTTCTCTGAAAAGTTTCTGCTTCGAGCTCTAGATGAAAAACTAATGACAAGGATGAAAACGAGTAAAGGAAAAGAGTGCAAAATAAGAAAGTGGAAATTTGATTAATCTTTCCATGTTGATCTTGTCTGCATCATTTTGAGGTCACAAAATTTTTTCAGTGTTTAAATGGGGTCATGCTGAGGAAAACAGTTGGGAAGCCCTAGGTTAAGAGCTCCAGGAGCTGCCTAAAATTAACTCATGTAAACAAGTCCCTAAACAAGGCCCTACTTTGCGTAAGTAAGTTTGGTTAAAGTTAGTTTTGATTTTATAGAGGGAGTGGAGTACTATCTATTCCCACCTGAGTCTTTTAGGGCTCAGGCTTACAGTTGTGGGGAAAAACTTGAAAACATTAAAGATTCAAAACAGACTTCAAATTAAAAGACAATTTTGTGTTTAATATCATTTTTCTAAAGCCAAATCACATGAAATTTAAACCTCACTCTTGGCAATATTGAAAACAAATGAAGAAAGAGTATAATTTAAAAAAAAGGCAAGGGGTAAAAGGAAATTACAGGGTCCACCCTATTCTGACATATCACACATTACAGAATAAATGGGAATGATCAAGTAGTATCTTGTTTTAGGCTAAAAATTAGAATAATTTTTTAACTAGCAGTGGAGTAAGGTTCTGGAAGAGTTTTCCAATAGGAGTAGCGAAGGCAAAAAAACCTAAATAATGTAATGAAGCTTGATAAATTATTATGTTCTGCAGTAGCAGGAGTCTAGATGCAGTGGCCCAAAAGATCCCTTCAAGTCCCACTCATAGGCTGCATCCAGAGAAGCATAGATGTTTGGCTCTGCAGGGACAAGTAATAGTGGCACAATTTGTTCTAGAGACTGGGGGAGCTGCAGTCATGGTGTTCCTGCAGCTGGGAGCCTGACTAGCAGCTGAAGTGTGGCTCCGGTGGGCCAGGCTCTGGTTCTGGGAAGCTTGCACTGCTACTATATGCACCACCTTGCTTTTTTTCCACGTGTGATTTTTGACCCCGAGGTCTCCCAAGGTCAATCTCTTCCCCCCTCCCTCCCCACTGCAAGGTAGCAGTGTGGGGAACGCCTGAGCGTGTGGTGTGTACAACACCACATACCACACAGCCACGCTCATCTGGACATGGCCATAGTATCTACAATTAGGGATATAAGAAATGTATACCTGTTTGTTAAAATTTAAACAAAAGAAATGTCACATTGCAAGATGAAACAATTTAGCATAACTTAGTAAATCTGTAATTCTTGGCATTCCCATTCTTCTGCTACTGTCCTGCCATTTCAGTTAGCATGCTCTAATACATCCAATGTGATCCCACTAAGACACAGAGCTGGGGCAAAACTGTTATAGCCTGCCATTGTAATGGAAGGATTGGTATTTCATAAAGCAAAAGAAAAGAGACATTGTCGCCATGTATGTAAGACAAGATTCCGCATAACTATTGGCCATGCCAATGTTACAAGAAATCAAGTAATTAAAATACTAATTAGTATTAGGAGGCCATGGCTCATATCGCTATTAGAGCAACAGCTGTCTTTGCACCACATTTCAAACTAGATGCACGCACTTCCAATACACAGCAAGAGAAAGTTAAACTTATCATCCCAGTGGTTTCAGAAAAGCTTAAATCAAGGAATGAAGCAACTGAACAACATTTAAAAGGAGAATTACTAAAAAGATAATTCTGCACAAATAATAAATTTCCTACACACACTCAGGACAATATCCTTGTCAAAACACAGTTTACCATTTGGTCTTGGAAGTATAAATTTAATGACCATTTAAGAAACACTATGAAGCTAAAACAAATACTTTTATGTTATGTCAGCTTACACTGTAAAGTCCAACTGAAAGCTCCTCAGCACTCAGGTATGTATTGTATGGTCCTTTATGTACTCTTAAATTACCTTATATGTTTTCCCACATAGGTTAAGATGATATAGTATAAGGAAGCCCGAATAGTTGATAAAATTTTATCAAAATATAACTGTCATACAAACATGATTTCTATAAAGATGCTGAAGATTTGGTTCTTGAGCAATTTAAGGGGGTTTTGCTTGTTTGGGTTTTTTGTTTGTTTTGTTTTTTGTTTTAAAATCATTTTGCCTTGTTCTGGAGGAAGTAGAACGCTAACATCAGCTCCACCTCTACTGGGTCATCTTCAGGTCAGCAGATTGGAGAAATCAGAAGAATGAAAGTAGTATGCTCCAACTGCAGGGCACAATGACCCAGTTATTAATCAGTCTGATGGCAGCATTTGAACAATGACAGTCATCTGTCAGAAAGCGGGAAGTGCCGCCTCATTAACACACCGCTCACCTGCCCTGAGCTACAACTCCTTTATAATAATATCTATCATTCACCTCCAAGGTGTTGCTTCTTTTTCCTGCTACATTAAATAACACACACACCATTTTCTACCTCCTTCCCTACTACTTCCTCTTCTTGGAGTTCATTCAGTTCGTTACCTTAATTTTTTTTTTATTTTTCTAGGGGAGAGGAAGGTGGGTTTTTTTTAAGCACCATGGTTTTAAAATATCAACATATCATCAACATAATGGTGTTTCACACTGTATTATAAATTATCTCTTTGCTTCTCAGTAAGCAAATCTATCCTTGTCCTTAAGACCACTGGGGAGACACTTAACCCAGGCATAACCACAGAGATATAGAAGACGCTCCAAGTCCACCTTTATTTTATCATATTTTCATAATAGTGCTTAAAGATAAATCAGGACAGAGGCCCTGTAGTTCTAGGAACAAACTAATAGTTTCTACCTTGAACAGCTTACAGGCTAAATGGACTAGAGAAGCAAGAAAAGCTATTTTCCATAAAGGCAGAGCAATCAGCATGATTACAGAAAATGTCACATCACTTCCACTATAAATTTATTTTTGGACACTTTAGTTAGAAGAAGAAAAGCCCCAAGTTCAGGATACAGGTATTAGGCTCTAACCATTCCAGCATATGAGCAACTTCACTCACAGCAACATTCCCACCAATACTGCCTCTGAAGTGAAATATAGCATGACTTTTAAAGACACCAGCAACACAATACCACAGTGTCAGTACAGAACATAATCACATTATCCAAATTAAATTACAAGAAAAGTTTAGAAAGGGAGCCTACAGGTACTAGGGGATTGCTGAATATCAGAATTAGAATTCCCTCTCCTCTGGACCATAATAGCTGAACTACTTTAGTCTGCTCAAATTGACAAGAAATATAAAAGAATTATCACAAGAAATTCAGTATTTCCTTCTTCCAGTCCATTCATGAGTATTGCAGGAACAGCCTCTCATTGTGCTGTGGCACTTTCATTTCTGCCTAGAATCAGACATTACTAAGGTGCATACAAGAAGGAGAAATTCTGTTAAGCATTTTCACACCTCTAAAGATAGTCCCATCAAGTTTGGTCTTATGGGCTAGGAACAAACATTATACACAAACTGCTTTAAGTGATCAGAAACTGGTTTAAAGCTATAAAAGAACAGATTTTCAGTGCATATAAACCAATTTGATAAAGCCTGAAACCAGTTTGAGATAAACCTGGTTGAATGTAGTATCAGACTTAACTAATTTGGGTCAACCCAAAGGGCAATGTTGGACCCCTGCTAAACCAGATGGGGCAACTGACAACTGA
>NW_017728886.1:166691874-166696576 GCF_001723895.1 Crocodylus porosus | reverse complement strand
TCCTTAAGGAGCAACCACTCTCCTTGGATTACCCAAGGTGTCTGTGTGTATCTCCGATTTCACTGGGACAGGCAGACAGAACAGTGATCACTTAGGGCTTTTTGGAGCTAATCAACAGGTCAGCTGGTAAGCTGTTTAAGAAGAGTTTGAACTAATGGAGAGATGTTATTATTTTGCTGATGAGGTGATAAACACTGTTATCAGTACCCTGCTGACGTGCTTGCCTGTCAGTTTGCTGCACAAAGTATAAAGAAGCAGGGAAGAAGATTGAAAAGCTCTGTATTATCAGCAGATACATGCACTGCACACTACCTCTTGCCTCAGAGTGCTAGCAGGGGGCTGGGGGATGGTAACACTCCCACCCCTTAAGCAGCGAGTGGGGAAAAGCCTGGGATGGTACAGGTAGACCTCCCAAATCAGAACATCCTGCCAGGGCCTGGCCATGCTCCCACCCCGCTCCCAGCTGTATGCAAGAGAAGGGAGGGCTGCTCTAGATTGCCACGGCTTCTAGCCTGAGCCACTGCAGGCATGTGCCTGTATTTCCTCAGCCCAGAAAGGATGGCAGTGCAGTTGCAAACCTAGTTAGACTAACCTGAAAAGATTGAATCAATTCAGGCTTTTTTAACGTCTGTCCCTAGCCATTTTATCCAAACCTTCCACATTCAGCCCCATTAATAATTGCTCAAATTAGAACATGACAAGGATTGCAGAAATATAAATTCTAATCTCACCCCGGTAACCTCAATTGCCACAAAGGAGAGCAAACAGGGCAGAACTCTGCCCATTACTGTGTTTAGAGCAAAGTAAAAAACATGCACAAACAACAAACTTCCCAAAGCCCAATATTCAAACACTTCTACAATCTGACAAACTTCAGGTTGGATCAAAGTTTACACTTTAAGCTCAATGCTAATTTGTTAATACAATGAATTTGCTATATAAAAATGAAAGCCTGCTCTCCTCAGCAAAGGCTCCCTGTTACCAACAAGGCGTAGCTAATGCTGAGTTTTTTCTACCTAGGTGGGGCACATCTACACTTTGACCTTAGTTGGTAGCATTCTGGGAAATGTACTCCACTAACTCTGTTCATTTTCTGCTATGTTTGATGATTTCATTATACATACGATTTGTGTTCTGATATCTTAACAAAAGAATTACATTTCTTTGCTACTCTATTGGAGCAATACCAATGTTTTTGAAGATGGAAGACACTAAGTGATTTCAGTGGAGTTGTATCAGAGCCTTTATTAGCAGAGTCTAGAACTCAGATCCTTGCTACTTCCTGAGCAAACAACCAACCTGAATTGAGTGCTGGTTAGTAGTAACAGCTCTGGTTCCCATGAGATTGCACAGCATAGAGAGTAATAGTGATATACAAACCATAGACAGGGTATGCTTTACTGCAATCACACTTTCATACTGCTGTGTAAATCCACCCAGCATATAGTAGCTGGCTTTATGGGTGCAAAAACCCTGAAGCATATATTGGGACTGATTTCTTCACTCATAGCATTGTCCACAGAATAAAGCCCTTTTACTTGCATAATATCCTATACTTTACTCCTCCTCTGACTGACTTTATCTTCTTCCCCTAAAAACTGGGCTATTGTTACAGTTAGTTCCAGGCTGAACTAATTCTTGTTTTTCAACTTTACTGGCCAAAATTAACCCCATTAATGAAGTATTGACTGATTGTTTCTTATCGTAAAAACACATTTTTGACCAAACTTTTTCTTTAATTGATTAGTGTTTTCTCTAATGTAAATTAGATTTACCTTAGAGAAATAGATCACTATTCTGTTTCATTTTATTTTAATATATTTCTGTATATACATACAAACACAAAATTAAGTAACATACTATTTATGTAGCATATGTGTTTAAGAACAAGGGACTGAATGGACATATTTACATACATGCTGTAATATCTATTATTATATTATAGATATAAATCTGTTTATGTGTATATATGTGCATATACATATAAAATGGGTGTGTATGCATATATTTTTATTTATTTTTATATATATATATATATATATGAAGGTGTATATCTATATCTCTAAACATAAATATATAAATATATTTATTTATATATCTATATATATAATTGTCTGGGCTTTACAAATGTATGCTAGCAAGTGAATACCCGTCTATTGCTCTGTCAAATGTGACTCACTGGGAAAGCTATTGGGTTTATAGAAGAGACAAACATTTCAGGCATGCTATTCTGGGGTAATGAAGCATGGCAACAAAATATACCTGTGCAACATTTGATAAAGATGAGCTGACACGCCAGTCCAAATAGGTTCTTTTGTGTGTCTGCACGTGTCTACCATCATTGCTTTCATCTTAAAACAGGAAGGTAGCAATAGCAGCAGCAGCTGGCAGGGACCACAAGAGGAAGAGCAGCTCACACAATTAAACGTCATTTACCTCTGGCCTTTATTTCACTCCCTCCTCCCCCTAATTTATTATGTGTTTTCTCCATCTCTATGCAAAAAATGTGGGCTCAATTTTTCTTTCTTTCTCATGCTATCTTGTTCTTTTTACAGGGGGACTGAACAAGACAATAGACAAAGTCCCAGGGTGTTTCGCTTTGGATCTTAACTTAAAATGCTTCTTAGTGTGGGTTTTGTGGCCTTTATTGTTTTTTGATTAATGTAAAGTTAAATTAAACCCTACAGTTACACATTAGTACATCAGCCAGAGAGAAGGTAGAATTATGCTGCATACCTCAGTTTACAGAAAACGTCTTTTGTTGTGTTTAATCTTCAGAGAAAAAGAACTTGAGGGTGGCTTTTGAAAAAAAGGGAAAATGTAGCCTTCAGTTGTAATGCTGAGCATGGGAGACAATTTTACTCACGTTCAACATTCTTTACTGTATAAACACTTCATGTCACCTTTCTTACTAAGGTAAAATTACCATTAAAGTTAATAGATGTTTTGTTGGCTAAAGTGTGGCCCCTGTATAGGTACTACTGCACCTTTAAGGTTTAGAGGGCCATGGTAGCCAGAGGTCATCAAACTTCACAGTTCACATTTTACAAAACAAGGTTGCATGTGTCCATCTTTCCTCCAGTTTAAGTCTGGGCTTTGATTATATAGTGATATGCTATATATGTATGTTCCTATGTGTGTTTGTTCTGCCCAAAAGCAAGCCTTGGCACCTAAAAGCAAGCCTTGTTATATTCTGAATAATATCTCCAAACTGAACTGGCAGAAGGGGTTCTCCTATATATACTGTACATTGGTTTTCCCCCTATTTTCTTTCCACACCATCCCTCTAGTACATGGGTTTTCTACCCTGCCAGCTGAGAGCACACATTGCCTTGAGAGGTTTATTTGCAGAGTTTGCCAAATTATGAAATGATATGCTTTTTCAGCCAAAATCTGTGATGCTGAAGAGTTTTAATTTATCTCACTTTGGCCAAGAGTTAGCACAGGGTTACTGTAAACCTTCACTGTTTAGTCATTTACCCAAATCAGGCAACAGCCTATACATTGGTAGGGTTAAGAGGGAATTTAGAAATCAATGGTGAAATCTTGGCCCTGTCGAAATTAATGGCAAAATTCCAACTTACTCTAATAAGCCAAAATTTTTCCCCAGGTGCACTATTACAATTGACTGGGGCCTGACAGATTGATTCTTGGGATGTTTTGGATTCCAGATGTGGATCTCCTAAAATTGAGGAGTACAGTATGGCTAAAAAAACCCCAAACAAACCAGAAACAAAACGCCTTTTTTCTTCTTTTAAAATATTAATATTAATAACAATTTAGTTATTATACAACAAAAGGGAGTGTTTCTGCCTTGTTTATTCACTTTTCCCCATGAAATCCCCTTTCTCTTTCTCTAATAATCAGGATCCCATATTACGACATAGAGAAATAACATCTAGGATATGCACCTAGTCCAAAATATATGTAGAACTGAAACCAAAGCTGACTTGCTGAAATTATTTCCATGTTACTTACAAGAGAACTATTAATTTGTAATCAATCTTGTTCTGTGTAGATACAAACCATAGACAGGGTATGCCTTGCTGCAATCACAGATAGAAGAATGCCCCAATAGCCAGGCTGCCAAAAGTGAGCATCAAGCATAGACTTGATTTGTTTTTTTTTCCCCTTTATGTTTTCTTCATCCTTTCCTAAGTAGAAGGCACTATTGATTTAAAATGGATCTTTCCAATTCCTAGTGCTTGAGTAACCTGAACAGCTGAGCTCTAGTATGTTTTGATAGTTTCACTTGATAACGATTCAGTTTTGCCCTCTTTTCTCACATTTGGTAGTACATTATACCACAGCAGTCTTTTTGACTTCAGCATAATTCTTGAACTGCTCAGCATAAGTACAAGGAACCTACAAAGGGCCGGACTGTTCAATACCACCATAGGTACTGATCATAATCTGCTTTCAGACAACAAGGCACAGCAAGTGTGTAGTAACTACAAGTTAAAAACAGGAATGGGAGGAATTTCATCAGTGAGTATGTGTGGGCAGAGCTCTGTGTATATTTATCTTGCCAAATGTGTTTCCTTACAAGGATGTGCTATCAACAGAAGAACAACAACAAAAAAAGAGCAAACAATCCAAAAAATGTCTGGAAATGGGCTGATACATCCACCCTAATAAAGAGCCTACTGCCATTCAAGTCAAGGAGATTTTTAGCCCTGAATGCAATGGGAGAGGGAGCAGA
>NW_017728886.1:166649582-166691754 GCF_001723895.1 Crocodylus porosus | reverse complement strand
ATGCAATTTCATATGGTTTAAAAAAGAAGAGATTTCATATGGTTATAAAGAATTATAAATAATATCCACTGTTTGCAATTTGCAGACATGTTGGATACAACTTAGATTACTCCTTTTTTGTCATCTGTATAGTTGCCATTTTTCTTTTATTTTAAGCTTTGGAAATCTCTCTGTTTCCAATGCAATTTCAACAGAGTTAAAACACATGGCTGCATTTTTCCCCCTAAAAATGCCCCTATTTATAGTGCACGCACATGCACCAATGTGTGTGCGTGTGTGCGCGCATGTGTGCGTGTGTGTGCGCGTGTGTAAAACATCAAAAGCAGTGAGATTGTCCAGGAAGGACAAACACAGACAAGGTCAAAGAAAAATATTCCTTAGAATAGCCCTTAAGCAGGCAGAAGAATTAGGCCTGATTTATGAATGTATTTCCACAATTTACTTGAAAATTTGTAATGTCTGTGCAGCCTGGCAAGAAAAAAAGGTGAAGGTAATGTGAAGGAATGCTTCTATTCCACTTTATTGTAAAATTATCCCATGTTACCTGCTCTAATCCCCTGAAAACAAATTAAATCCTCACTAAGCTGACTTTAAATCAATAGTTTCATTTAAGAATAGTGTGACTTAATAAAAATAAAAAACTAACTGGTCCAGCCAATTTAAGAGGGAAATAAATCATTGCCCAAGGAAAAAAACAGATTTGACTTGTATATGGGCCACAGTTTTGTTGAAGGGAAGAACCTGCGGTCTAAATTAACTCAGGGTGTATTACAAATCTCATCAACCTCATTCAGAGATTTGCTCCACTGTATATGCACCAGGAAGGAAGATTGCCAAAAAATAAGAGATGTTATGAATTGAAACAATATCTCTGAGAACACGCGGTAAATCATGAAACAAAATGTGCTTTTGAATCCCACTGAAATATCACCTCGCACTCCAGCATCTCTCTGATCTCCAGAGAGGACGTTTCTGAAATAGGAAGTATGCCATACTTGCAACCATGGCATCAATAAAAATGGTTACTTTAAAGGGGAAGGAACACTGAAGTGAGGCACTGAAGTAAGAGTCAAGAGATACGGGCTCATTTTTTAAAATACATCTGTCATTCTTTAAATCAAAGGCTGTAGCAAAAACCACAAAAATTAATTGACGACATTATTAGTAAATGTATTGGATAAATTACTGTTCTAAAATGATCAAATAATACTTAACTTTAGTTGTGTTGACTAGTACTAAATATTCTAGTAGGCAGCACTTAGAAAATGAGCATCAGAGTACCAAAGAGACTTACTCAATGTCCACAAGGCATTTCTAGTCCCTGATGGGGCTATCAAGAGAACTTAAAAATCTTAACTCAGGGTTGCTTTTTTGGCAGGTGCTCACACCCTTCTCAAGTGCCTCTCTATCCTCTTCTCCTCAAGCAGCTGCTCTATTTTCTGTTTCCTGCCCTGCACTCCCTGCTCAACCTGCTGTTCTGCTTTCTGCTCCCTGTCCTATCTGCCATTGTGCTGCTTGTCCCCTCCCTGGTCTGCTTTGTGTGGCTGTCTGAGCCACTTGGGTCTTGTGTGCTGCAGTTTAGTCACCACTGCTGTAACCTTTCCTTAAAACCTTTCCTGTTCATGCCTTCAGCAAGGACTTGAAATTAAAAAAAGCCTCTTAGGCTAATTTAATCCATTTCAAATAATTCACTAACCTTATGGGAAGTGTTTTGCATCATGGTAAAGGTTGAATGACTAAATTGTTATTAATAATAAGCGTTTTATACTGTTTGTGTCAGGGACAAATTTACCAGGATTGAAACACATAAGAAACTTGTTAAATTAAGAAAAGCGGGCTTTTATCTTATTGTTTTGTGGACTAGCCAAATAGTTCCTACTTCCTTCATTAATTCCTACTCAGTCAAAAAACACCACTCAAATGAACAAGACTTCATCGCATAGCTAAAGACTGTTCAGGTCAGTAGGAACAGTAGGATCAAGTAGTCAATTCCAAATTTTCAGTTTTAGGCATGTAGATATCTACATTTTAACCAAGATATCTTCCACGCTGCATTACCAATGTATATACTAGATCTGGAAAAGCTGTTGCATGGGATGTGATAACAACTTTATATGATATTTACTGTATACATCTCAAACCTACTCTGAGTGTGTGCATGTATATATATTTTAAAGTGGTATTATAACAGATACTTAATCAACTACAGTTGAGCCAAATGCTATCTTTCTATAGCAGGGGTAGGCAACCACCAGAACGAGTGCCAGGGTGTGGCACTCAAAGGCATTTTGCTTGGCATGTGCACCTCTGGGTGGATGGCAGGGAAGAGGCTGAGGCTACATGGCCACAAGAAGGATCGGGCCCCTCATGGCTCCCCCACCATCTGCCCCAGGCACACCAACATCTTACAAGTTGAAGTTGGGGATGTTTTTGGTATTCTGCCCCCAGATGTTGCTGACTCCTGCTATATAGGCTCAGGCAACTTCTTTCCATCTCTAATCTCATTAGCAATGAACTCCGGAACAAATATATAAATAAAATAGAATGTGGATCATATCTCTTTCAAGCACATTGTGAGGCCTCTCTCTTTCACTGAGACACTTATTTCAGGGGATTTTTTTTTAGCCGAATGTTTTCCCCTTTTAAAAATAATAAAAAAGCTGCAGGGGCAGAAGTGACTTCTTTGGAACATCAGGAGCAAGGAAAGTACTTTGTAGGGTTGAGAGACCGAGACCTGACAGGATATTCTATGACTGTGTGTTTAACAGGTAGTTTGAGTTACAGTTATCCATATTTGTATTCCCCCTTAAGTGCTCCTAGGCTCTGCTATCCCACTGTGATTTTGAGATATGAGGTCTTAAGAAAAGTTGGATCAAGTAGTGTCTCACAAGATCATCTACACCAGATTTTTTTTCCCTTTTTGCTTTTGCTTATCATTTTTCTTATCCTTTCTTGATTCTGAGCCTGCCTATTTATTTGTTATAGGGATAACCATCTGTGTCAGAGCTGAAATGAAGGATTGTCATATATGTTACATTTGTATTTGATGGACTCCTAGCTAGATAAATATATTATACACTGTGTGTACTGTAGGAAAGTGGAAGCTAATTTTCCTTTCAGGCACCAAATCATTTAATTGTGCTTTAAAATGAGCTTTAAGTAGCTCAGGAAGATTTATGTTTCTATTTTCCCCTTTGGGAAGACCCTATCTTTCCTACCACTCTTTCATTTCTTTTTCAAAATTCCTTTGAAATGTGTGGTTTCATTCCTTTCAACAAGAATTATTTGGGCCTTCTTTAACAGAAAAATGTGAAAGCTGCCCAATTCATCAGTTCATCTAGTACCTAGCCAGTAATATTTTCCTAGTGCCCAGTAAGTTTGGCTGTTCAGGTTTTCTGTATCACAAGCCAGTCACCCAAAACAGAAGACACCAAAAATTAAACTCCACTTTTGAAAAGGCATCCCTA
This sequence comes from Crocodylus porosus, assembly GCF_001723895.1. Lineage (NCBI taxonomy): Eukaryota > Metazoa > Chordata > Crocodylia > Crocodylidae > Crocodylus > Crocodylus porosus. Next base: position 166,688,287 of record NW_017728886.1, on the reverse strand, counting down.
AGCAAAAGGTTACTTTCTTGTTTAAAATGCTCCATGTCAGTCCTCCTTTAATTTCCATTCTAAGTCCAAATTTTCAAAACAAGGTACCTCTTCTGCACATGCACTAGAAATTTAAATCAGCTGTTGCATAAAAAAACCCTTGGAAATTACATATGCAAACCCTTAATTATACAAATTAGGAGTATATGGAGAACAAATGGGGTTTGATGATCTGATGCACATTATAGGGAGTAAATTGCTCAGAAATCTATGTAAAATTATGCATGAGGTCCAAAACAGGAAGTGAAATTTTGAATATTTATCCTTTGAATTCTATTGAAGATGTAAGGTAAGCTTATTAACGTTCAATTTTTGACAAGTCAAAAACAATTGGCAAAGTTCAATTCATTGTCTTACCACAGGTGTTCTCAGTAGTGGCAGATAACAGAGCAAGAAGCATTGGTCTCATGTTGCAGCAAGGGAAGTGTAGGTTAGTTATTAGGAAAAACTCTGTCACTAGTAGGGTAGTAAAGCACTGAAGCAGGTTACCCAAACAGCTAATCAGTCCCCAGCCTGTATTAATACATGCAATTAATCCAGTCCAAGTGCTCACCTGCTCATGCCTAGCAAAGAGGCATGCAGGCAGCAGCCAGGCAGCAGCATGGGTGGGCGCGCCTCCAGCCCACTGGATGAGAGCAAGTGCAGGAAGGGATTAGTACAGCCTAATTTATTTGTTTTATAAATATTGATTTTAATAGTTATAAAGAGTAAAATCTATCTGTTTGTTTTTGTTATTTGAAATTCATTCATCATTCTTGATGAGCAACTCACTAGTATACCATATTATTAATATTCATTCTGGGCAACATCAACAGTGGCAAACCTCATTTCTTCAGATGTTTAGTTTGGTTTGGACATTTCATTGAAAACCCTCAAGAACTTTGAGACACCAAACATATATGTTTACCTATTTAGGCATGTGGGGATATTTTGACTATAGGTGACCTATCAAAAGCAAGTTTATGTTGTGCCTGGGGGGACCCAACTGTTCCTTTTCAGAAGTTTCTAACATTTCTTTCACAAGCTGAATGTGATCTACAAATAACTTCCCCTAAGAAAGTTGTTTTTTCTGGTTTAGAAAGAATATTATGACAAATTAATATTCTTCCTAAACCTTAATAAGGTTTCTTCCTAAATTCTTAATACATACATTTCTGTTTTAAACTGAAACTAGAAAATGTTGAAATGAAACCATGAAAGCAGATATTCTGAGCATGCAAATAGCTCTTCCTTTACATACTGGCTTATGAGATCTTAAAAAAATACTTTGGAACATGGATGCTCATTCTTTTTATTTCCATTCACTATTACCCATCACATTATCAACTGAAAAAGAATACTTGACAAGAGACCAAACAAGGAACCATAAATCTCTCTACTTCTTGGTAATCTCATGCATTCCTGATTCCCAAATGATTTATCAAGAGGTCATTTAGTGAGAAACCAGCCTGCCAGACCTCACTTTTTCCCTCAGTGTTTCAACTTCTTTTCCTTACTTCATTCTCAGCACCAGTCCATTTGAAGGGGGAAAAAATGTAGTATTCTTTACAAGAAACTCCATTTTAAATAAAATCTCCTTAGACAATAAAACAAAACCCAAACACCTGTTTTCCTGACAACTTTCCTGGAGTGTTTGGCTTAAAGAATTGGGAACATACACCACTTTGTTCAATTCTCTACAAATGAACATTTTCAGACACCTATCCAAATAAAAGGACAATGCAACTCGCTGGCTATTCTTCTCAAGCTGTGATACTTACAGGAAATGATATACTTCCCTTTTTTGAATGGTGGAGGCCTTTTAAGTACTGTATAGAATATTTCATCATGCAGATTCACTTGGAAGCAGCAGTATTTCAGCATGGAGATGGATACATTTGTGGCTTGTTCATATTATTTGTATACTTTTTTCCCCCCCGGCACAGATGGTCCTGTAGAAACTATAAAGCATATCTTAGCCTACATGATTTCTAGTAGACTTTCTTAGCTTTCTAGTTTTTGGTTCTTTTTCCCAATGATGCTATATCTACACTGCAACTCCAGCACTTTTGGGGAGGGATACTCCTGAGCATGCCAGTCATACTGAGGAGTTCTCAGTGAACATAAAGCTTATGTTTCAGGGTCCACAGGACCAGCATTTTCTCCCTCCATAAAGAGAAAGACAGGGGACAAAGGTGTAAATTGAAGACATCAGTGTGAAGTAAAAATGAAAATGAGTCCATAATACCCAGTCTGACCCTCAACCAGTACAGTGATCCTTATGAGACTGCCACACATGGAAGTAAGAATTCTGTCTCATGTCTCAGAGGCCTGAAGAAGGGTACTGTGATACTGGAAAGGTGATTGCCTATGTCTATACCAACCATAAAATTCATCCAATTAAAGATAATCATGCATAAGAATTGATGCCTCTCACATACCTCTTGGACCATCGTGGCAACAGCATCACCTCAATACTAATAAAACAAGCTAGAGGTGGAGTAGCTTAAAGCAAGACTTAGGCTGCTCTAAAGTAGTACAGGGCCCATTTGGTTGTAGGCCCAGTAAAACACTTGTGCAGTGAACAAATTTGGTTGTGAGCCCTATAAAACACTTGCACAAGTGAACACATGCAGGCTTTCTGGTTTAATTCACTAAGCTGAGTTTTATATAGAAGTAGAAAAATAATCACTATGAATCAGAATTGCCAACTCTCCCTAAATTTATAGACAGTCCATGAAAAGGGTTAAAAATGCTTGTCCATAGAATCCGTAAGCTGTCCATAAAAAACTAAAAACCAGTGACCTGGATTGAAAGTACATCATTGTAATGAGGCTGGATGCAAGTGCTGATGAACAAACAGAGCGGAGCAGCATCATTTTGTGCTCCAAACCCTGCAGGGAGCTCTTATTCAAGACTTTGTGGCCCAGGGGAGACTCAGTAGCCTCCCACCCCAGGCCATGTGCTGCCACTACATCCTGTTGGCCACCTGCCTCTAACAGCTGCTCATCTCAAAGTTAGACAGAGCTGTGAGGGTCCCAGGAAGCCTGATGCGGGACAAAGAGTGGAGAGGTCCAGTCAGAACAGAGCTGTGGAGCTAGGAGGAGGAATAGGTAGTAGGCAAGGGTCCATACTAGGATGGAGGGGCCAGGCTGGTGGGGATAAGTTTTGGGGGTGGGATCAGCACAGTACAGGGTTCAGTTCAGAGTAGCAATCTGCGGTGGTACCATGTATAAAACCATTGCTGCCATCAAGTAAGACTTTGGTTTGTGTTAAAGCCTTAAATTTTAACCCAGCCCTTGTTACTGCTTTCCAGGGCCTATTATTTACATTATGTAAAATGTATGTCAGGAAGAACATGCATCAGTAAAAAAAGTTTGGTTGTCAGTAAAAAATAAATAAATAAATCCTTGTGTTGGTAACCCTGCTATCAATAGATCTTATATGCCTTCCTTTCCAACAATGAAACTGCACGGAAGACAGTTCCCTGACTAATTACTGCCTCCATCTTATTGTAATTTGGCAGCTCTGGGACCAATACTTCATAAAGCAGCCCTGGTAGTGGTAACAGTGAGAAAACAGACAAATGCTGTTAGTTAAGTTAAGGGCAGAATCTACTAAACTCAAGCCAACAAAAGCTGTTTGATTCTTACCCTTAATTCTTGATATTATAGTATTACGCTTTCTAGTTTAATAAGTTTCCCTACTGTTGTGACATCTGACAGCAGTGCCTGTGTTGGTGGATGAACCAAAATGTGAACAATGCATTGTTGACTGTAACAAATACCTGTCAATTTCAGATTGACAATTTCTACTTAAGCTAATTTACAGAAGGAAAGGTAAAACACCCTCTCCTAGGGAATTATGAAAAGAAATAACAAAACAATTTGATATATGCTTTTACAATTAGAACAAAACCTAAAGCTTTCTTTTAACACTATGAAAGAAAATAATAGCTGGAGAAAACCTAACATGACCTGATTGACAGTTACTGCAGAAAAAAGCTATACATCAGCATATATTCTTATATGAACAATTTTGTCTGGAGATGTAGTGGAAAACTTTCTTTGTTCCTCCTGGGCTAACATATAGGTATGTGCCATGAACCAGGCCAAACCTCATGGCCTGTAGATGACAAAAGTGATTTTGGTTTGTAAGACCAGCCTGTTAGTGACCCATATGTACACTGACTATAAGGTCATGTAGGTTTATTACTGTAGGTTTATTACAGTGAACTCTGAGGTGGTGGAAATGTACAACAAAAAATACTCAGGCACTCTGTAGTAGTTAGGATACTGGCATACAAAAATATTATTTGACAGCAAGAACAACCCCAAGTGTCATGTCAGTTACTTACTAAGGCAAGAGTGGTCACAACAGTTTTGCAGAATTGGGTCTCATATAATGGACCCTTTAGTTCAGGTATGGGTTTCCTGATAGCTAGATGACCAGTCATGTTGCATGGCTACAGTCACTTAAACACATCTGTTTTCTGCTTTCTGCAACTAAAAAAAAAATTGAATTTCATTAATGGTACTGTAGACAAGGTGAAAGCAAAGAAATGTATCTGTTTAAAAAAATCACCCTATATTTTTAAATTGAAAGACACCAATTACAAGAACTATAAATGTTTTAATCATTTCTCTGAACCTGTGGAAGTATGTACATCGTGAATCTTTTTCATAGGAAACTCTACAATTCTTTTCTTAATGGCACATTTTCTTAATGCCTTTACAGTTCCTCAGTTCATTTCAAAGGACTGTTATTTGTTATGTGGACATAAGTTTAGGTTATGGTTTAGAATATTAAGAGATATTTGAAAGAATTATCTCAAGAATTGTGGCAGCTACATTTTGTGGCGACCAAGTTGGTTGGTCACGGTCTGGGCCAACACGATCGATCAGGTAGAGGCTAGCGGCGGAGAGTCAGGCAGTTAATACTCGTATGGTTGCGACAAAAACTTATTTTTCTTTTTACTTACGCCACCAGGTAATAGTGTAGCGCAGGTCAAGCTTGGTTACAACGACAGCTGTGAAATGAACCAATCGATAGCTAGTAGACAGACGAGTTGCTAGTCGGATCAAATTCGAGCACGCGAGGGAGGGGTATGCCGGGAGAGAACAGTGGCGGAGAAACGATCACAAGTGGCCAGCCTGTGAGGTAGCTCTGGGCTCGTGTGAGCCGGGTTTCTGTGAGAGCTGGTTTCTGCCTTGGGTGGAAACACGCTGACTTAAATACTTTTCAAGTAGCCAATCATACAGTCCCCTTTGTGGAATGTTTTAGTCTGCTTAGTGCATGACTGCGCATGCGCGGTCTGCCAATTTGAATACCTCACTCAATTACGTACTGACCGCATGTGTGTGGCATGCTTGGACATGCACACTTGTTTTAGGGGCTTTCCACTTGCATGCTCACAGTAGTTTCTTTTAACTCTGTGTTATCAGCATCCTTTTCAATTCCGGTTCAGACACATTTGAGTTGCTTTCTGTTCTTTCTTTTATTTCTTTCTTTATTGTTAGAATACTTTTGTGCTACATATTTTTTTAAAAAGATGATGAGGTGACCTGCTGGCCCAATGGCAAAACTTCCCTTTCCTTCAAGAGGACAGGATCTCATCCATGCATTTTATTTTTATTAAGCAGGAAAGTAAAAGTTGACCAGAAGGGTTCTCTTCATTCCTTGCAATATCATATTTTTATTTACCTTGTGGGCTCTCCTTTAAATTCTGGGGATGGGATGACAGTGTGCAAAAGCATCAAAACATATTGTATATATTCTTAGAAGTCATGATGGGAGCACCATAGATTGCAGAGAGAAAAATCAGAAAATAGTTAAAAGAACTCCGAAAATTCTTGTATATTTAAAGATGAAAAATGTGTTATGTCTATGTCTTTAAGTTTTATCGTTGACTTCAGTGGGACCAAACGTTCACCTGCCCTTCACTTTAAATGCATATTGTGGTACAATGCCGTTTCTTAAAAAGCACCTGAAAATATTTTGTTCAGAAATTCACACTGTTCTTTAATTTTTAGCTCAGTAAATGTCCTAGAGGGGATGTTCTGAAAAAGGTGCAGCTGATGCTTTCATTATTAAGATATCTCATTAAACAATAGCTGTTCTATTTGCCTGCACAACACATGACCTCCAGTTCACATATATACAAACTGCTGAATAACCATTTGAAACCCTTTGCATGAAAGTTCTATACCATGGGGTTTATATACATACATCAATAGAAACGTAGGAAAATCTGAATACATTTTCACAGGGCCAGACACATACATTTCTCAGCCACCATTTCTCTGCCAGGGTTTAAGTTGACAACAAGAGAATCAGAATGTTTCAAACTGGATGGGAAGCATGTTTTAAGATTTGCTTTAGCTTCCATTTCATTTCTGAAAGTAATTCAATGAACTGGTTATGGCTACATTGTGAAAATGACTTGGCAGTTGGGTATCTTCCATGCATGACCCTTGACTTAAGGTATCCCTTCTGCCATTATCTGAGTCTGTTGTCTGTCAGGACATTTTGCTGATTATCTATCCTACCAGGCCTTTGACAGGAGAGTCTGGTTGAGGTGCGTTTAAGTAGGCGAGAATAAAGAAGTGTTAATATCATTAGTTGGGTGAAGAAGAAAAGGTTTGTTGCTGATGCAGATTTCTCTGCTAGCTATTTTGAGAATTTTCTATGCTACTTAAGTTCGGCTGTTTAGTTTTAACCGAACAAATGTTAACCTATTAGATTGTAGGGCTGTAGGCCAATGGTTTTTTTTTTCTTAAAGTAAATCTGATGTATCTATTCTATATAGATACTGCCATTTTTAAATAGTAGTACATGGAAGTCATCATCATGAAATGTTGCTTACCGCATGGAGGCATTTCACATACCAGCACTCTCAATTACAGTATAATGCAAGCATTGCCCCAAATGTGTAAGATATTTAAAATAATTTGTGCAATTAATCTGTGGTTTATTCTCTCCATACAATTTTTGGAATGCTCTCATTTACTGGAGGAGAGCAGATAAATCCACCAAATGTCAACCTCTAAGGAATATGTTCAAACAATGATGTCGTTCAATGCCTGTGGGGAAGTATAAACCTGGCAGCCAGATGTCCATCCTACTTATTAAAATAAAAAAGAAAAAGAGGAGAAAAAATGAAGAGAGGGAATCCTGGAGTGAAGGGTTTCTTTTTTTTTTTTTCAAGTTCTAAAAAAAACCTCACTCATATTAAGTATCACCTACACAGAAGAGGAATCCCATGAAGTAGTTTTAAATTTGGTTTCCTCATTTGATAACAGCAGATTTGATTTGATTTGATTATTTTAATAGTGACCTTCTGGCAAAGGATTTCACCAAGTGTTATACCTAGGCCCCTGTGTCAGGCATCTGCAGGAAAGAGGGGGATTTTGAATCTCTTTTAGGAAGTCTTTTACTACATTGTCTTCAGTGGAGTTGGGTCAAGAGCCTCTAAGAGGCTTCTTCTGCAGGTGAAGCATTTAGTAGCAGCAGAAAGTGAGTGTGCTTTGTTCACCTACCCTCCTCTACATCCTTGCTGAAGGGTAACATCCTGTTTGGTGCCATAAGGCACAGTGGAGAGGGTGCAGGGCAGCTCAGCTGTGGTTGGAAGTGCCAGAAAGAATTCTGTTTGAGCCGCCCAAACCTCCTCTGGAGGCTCCTTAGTACACATGACATAGCAGTAGCTTGGCTGCCTATGGGGGCATGGCAGCACACTCCCCTCTGCACCTGGGCAAGGCGTTCTTTTGAACTGGCGATGAGAGGGACTGCTGTGAGGAAACAAGGACTATGTTTCCCCATTAGGATTTTGGCCTGCCTGCAAGGAAAGTTCTTCAATGCTTTCCCCTCTTCAGGTAGCAATACACAGGCTGGCAAGAAACACTGACAGAAATCAAATGAAAAGCACGATAGGATCTGAGGAATGATTATGAGATCGGGGGTGGGTGATCCCAATTGTACCATATTACTGGAGCAAGGGGAGCCTGGGATCGTGATCCTGGGCTCCCCCTGTACCAGCAAGTAGCAAGCTGGGCTCCCATGTGCTCCTACAGATGAGAGTCCTGGTCAGCTGTGATCAGGGCTGCCAGAGCCCTTGATGTGCTCCTGCAGCTGGGAGCCCCATTTGGCTGACTGGCGCGCCCAGCTGCCGGACTGGATCAGAGCCAAGAGCTCCCCTGTATGCACCTGGCTGGGACCCCCAATCACTTGACCAGTGCTCCCAGCTTTGGGTGCATACCAGAGTCTTGAAGGACTCCAATATGCTCTGGAGGCTGGGACCACATTCAATTTAAGGTACGCTGGGAACTAAGTTATACATATTTTGCATAACTACGATGCCTTGGGCAGCAGAGTTAGAGGACTGGTGAGAGATGGCGAATATTACCTTCCCATAATCCAACTGCCACTGCATGGTTTAGGCTGCTGCTCCTGCCCCTAGAATCATGAGGAGCAGCCTTTCTTCCAGCCCCTGTAAACTGTATAACCAAAGTTACACATATTTTGTGTAATAGCTTTGTGGCTTGTTCCCTGTTTTATCACATCATTAATTGAATGAACGTATGGTCAGGTCACTGCTTAAGACATGATTACCCAGTTAATCACATCTTAAGTGTAACATCTTTCAGGGGCCTAAGGCAACTCTGAACAGAATGGGGTCTCAGATTTGAGGGGCTTCTTCCCATAACACGCATTAGGAAATTCTGTTGTGACAGCTTCCAAGGTGGTTAATTGCTCTCAGATTTTATTCCTGTTGGAGGCATTCAGGATCCTTCAAGAGATGCTCAACATGATCAGGCCCATAAAATATAAACATGCCTGGAGATAAGGGGAAACAGAAAGAAGAACCATTCACACTTTGCTGTCTCACAGTAGTGAAGCTATACTGAAGTGAACTTGTAGTGAAACTCATTACTATATGGTTGTAACGAGAAAGGAGAGGCATAATTAAGATTTTTGGTGCCTTGGGCAGCAGGGTTGGAGGAGTGCTGGGAAATGGAGAAATTTACCTTCCCAGCCTCCAACTGCTGCTGCATGGTTCAGGCTGCTGCTACTGGCCCTGGAAATCACCCAGTGCAGCCTTTCCACCAACCCCTCTAAACTGGCACTCAAGGCTGGTGCCCCTAGTAGTTGTGAGAGAACAAAATGTGCGTCATGCCCTCTTTAGCAGGAACCAGTTTGAACTAACTCCAAGGAAATTCCCCTGTAGACAGTTTTGTAGGTTCATCGTGCACCTAAAAAGGCAGTGCATACCACAGAAAACAGCCTGATAGAATCACTGCAATAGGCAAACAGCTAACTTCTGGCTCAGGAAGTATACATTGCCAACATCAGTGATCTGACTGATGTTATTGTTCTTACCCAAATAACGTCAGGGCATACCAGAACAGGTCTCAGAACCATAAACTTGTAAATCCTTTCAGAGTGTGAGGTACAGACTTGCCTACCAGTGCCCCAGGACATCAGTCTTTTAGGTATTTATTTGACCTACACTGTGAGAGTACTACACAATCTTTAATGCATTTACCCTCATCAATGACACAAAGTGCTATTAACACTAATTTTCTAGACAGGGAACTAAAGAACAGAGAAACCAAGGCCCTGTCTACATAACATATTTACGTTTCCTAGCAGTGACACATCATGCTACTTTGGGCTAGCTGCCTCCTAAACCAGAAGCAGTGTAATCTTACCCACATCACATTTCAAGACAGTCAGTTAGCACTGCCGAGTAACTGTTGCCAGTTAGCCTACCTGCAAGCTGTTTAGACCACCGTCACAGTTTTGTGCATTTGGCAACAATGCTTGCAGGTTGGAGGCAGAATACCCAGAACAGTGTAGCCTGCTTTGGGATTCCAGTGCCAGGGATGATAACTTTCCAACATAGATATAATCTAAGTGAGCAAGAACACTCACAAAACATATAGATTTCCCAAGCAGGGAATTAAAAGCAGTTCTCCTCAATCTTCCCACTTGACCATCCTTCCTTTCTGTGACATCTTACGGGTCTGGTTAGACCTTATGCTGTAAGATGCACAAACATTGATCAGTGTTAGTAATAACTTAAAGTTTGGAGCAGTCAAACTCTTAGTCTAGAAACCCCTAACTGCCCCCCACCTGCACAGCTTTGACTTGCCACTGGAGGCCTGATCACCAGAGGTACAACTAGGAGCTGGAGGCATGAGCTGCCACTAGAGGGCTAGTGAGCCAGGGCTTCCAGCCCTGTTCGAGGGGCAGGAGTGTGAGAGATCCCGGGATACTGGAAGACCTCGACTTGGGTAGCACATCTGTAGGAACTGACCACACCTTAATGGAACAGAAGCTGGGTAGTCCGGTACAGAGACAATCCTGCCCTGGAGTGGCCTAACTTTAAGTCACTTAACAAATGCTTAAAACCACTTTAAGGTGTTAATATGCAGACAGTCCAGGGGTTAAGAGCTCCAGGAGCCACCCAAAATTACTGTATAATATGTGATTAGTGTGATATGTCAGTTTTCACAGGAATACAGAGGTCACAACAGCCTCTTCCCCTCCCACCAATCAGAGAGACGGTCTAGAGGCCCCTTATTTTGATGATTCCAGGTCACATATTGCCTAAATCCATCTTCATGCAACACAAGAGAAACACCTGTCAGTTTCAGAAAGTACACTCCTGCTTTAGCAGGGGGACTGAATATGGAAAGAGAAACTAAAGGACATCTGCTGATGTTAGCCCTGGGACAAAAGATCAAGGATTGCCATTTTTCAAAGGTGGCTGTGCTGTCCAGGAACATAAAACAAAATGAAAGACAAAACTACAGTTGAGAAATAGGTTCTGTAACTCAGTAACTGCTAACAGCGGAGGGAATAGATACATATCTATTGGGTGGGTGTGTGGGTGTGTGTGTAATTACAAATAATGTATATTATTTCTTCCTCCTTCCCTCAACTTTTGTGTTTTGATTTCAGAGTGCTTAGTCCCTTTCTCCATTATTGTATTCCCTGCGCTCTGGATTCTGGTTGATGTTCAAATTCTAGTTTTACTAGAAATGTTATGTCCCGGTAGAATTAGAATCCAAATTGGATTTAGAACATTGCTTAATTTGAGCTCAGATGTCCCAGATGTTAGTTAGGTGCTGTGAACATTGCAAAACCTAATACTGTTTCACTCCCAAAAAGATGCATTAATATAATGTTAGAAATGCAGCATGCTGTGAACCAACGAAAGCCAAAGGAAGTCTGACTTAGAGGCTGCCAAACTGTTTTTACTCCCTTCCCACTCTCTTCTTGTGCTTTAGGCATTGCTACACATGTGGCCCTCTACGAAAGGTTCCTATAACCTTAGGAAATGCTATACGGTTGTGATTCTGTAGAAGAGAACAAATAGTCTTACCTACTGTAATATTTAACCCAGATTTGTAGTTTCCCAGTACACTGTTGTAAAAGTCACCCAGTGTTGTGGGGTCTGCTGCTCTTACTACAATGCCAAGTCTCAAGGTGGCTGAGTTAAGGGTTATGTTTCAATTTGGCAGAGTAACACAGTTTCCATAGACAAATTAACATTGTTTCATTTCATTTTGACATCATAATGTCTTTTCCATAGACCTGTGCTGACATTGTCGTGAAATCATTGCATCCCAATCTAGTGAATGGGAAATTAGAACTATGACACAAAACACACTGATAAAGTAACCACAGCTTAATTTATTTGTCAAAGTAAAATACATGTACCGAAAGAGCTGGATACGCAAATCAGCACCTAACAAAACTTACAATGTAAATAAGAGACTTTGATTAAAGATTTAGGATACCTTCCACAAATTAATGTTATGCATTTCAGGTTCTGGTATGGGCTTTTTTCCCCCTGGTACTCCTGATTGGTATTTGCATCTGATTTGATGACTAGTAAGGATGCATTTTGCTCCAGTCATTTTTTCTTTCTGTTTCCTCCAGCTGTTCAATGCATTTATTGCAGAAAGGTATTGGGAGAATTAATTAGGATAGAAAATATCGTGGGGTTTGAGGCTTGTTGGTTTGTGTTGATAGCCCAAAAGGAAAGGTGATATTATGAGTGCAAAATATTCAACTACAAAAACCTTTGTTTATAAAAGAAACACCAGCTTTATTTTAGTGGTAGCAGCTCAAACAGCAATAGTATGACCCAAATCCCAGTAGCTCAGACTTTTTGTTACCAGGTCCCACTCGCATCTCAGCATACGTGCTCTTCTCCCACCCTTAGTGTGTTAAAGGAAACATTCGCTTTTATCAACTGCTAAAGCACAATAAATTACACAAAAATACTACATTAAAGGAAGTCAACATCCAAACAGTAAAAATTGTCAGAATTAAGACTGCTTGTGTAATTCCAATCCATACACTCTACTTTGTATATATGCATGATCATACACTCTTATTTATCTCAGGGGTGTTTCACTTCTGGCCCATGGAGCCATGACATCCAACCCATGGGGATCCCCACAGGTCAGAAACGTTAGCAAGGGGAGCAGTGGAAACTCCACACAGCTGGATCCAGCCTCACCCAGGCAGCAGGGTTGGATCTGCTCCCTGTGGACATGTCCAGATGAGTGCACACATGCAGTTTGTTGCATTGCAGACCCATCTGCAACTCCACAAAGTGCACATGCCACACATGCAGGTGTTCACCACACTGCTAATTTGCAGTGCAGTGGGGTTTTTTGACACCAGGAAATCCTGCCTACCCCCACATACCCTTTTGGGTCTGATAGGCACCTTGAAGACACTACTGAGGGAAGAAAATTTTGCTGTCCTTCTGAAAATGAATACATTAACTTATACCTGGGACCCTCTAGAGAGCTGAAGAGAATGATGTTATGGGTTATGCCATCAACCTCTTATTTACCTCTTTTTCTACAGGCTCTTAACACTGCACAGTGCTCATAGGACAGGTTCTGTAAGGCTGGAGTAAAAGAGGCTGTATGCCACAACCTTTCCCTCCCCCCCAAGTAGGGCACCGCTTTTTTACTGAGTTTCACTTATGGAAGTAGAAGGGAAAATCTGACACAGAGGCACAGAAGTAATAGAAACAAAGTAATAATTTTTTTCCATGTCCAGCAGCAAAGCGATTGTTTCACACTTAGCACTTCAATTCACTTTTCAGTTTGCATATACAGGAGGTAAATTAGGTTCACATAGCCAACTTAGCTGATTTAACAATGGCCAGTCACTGATTTTTACTTCTCAGCATATTTTTCCCTTTGATGTGTTCACATTGATTTAATTAACACTAAATGAGAGCCACAGGCATTCATGCGCAAACAGGTGGGCCAATTCTCATGTCACTTAACTCTCCTTTGTGCCACACTAGCAGTATACAGCAGATTCAAACTAGTGAATCCTGCCTTTTGATGATTTCCATTGCTAGATGGAAATTCTGTGGCATTACAGAACTCCTGTAACCAAATGCCTGGCTCAGAAGGTGTGGGTGAATAAAGATGGCAGCCCTGAATCCACTTTCCCTCAAGTTACTAGACATTCCTCTTGGATTTTTGGATTGCCAGTCACATGCTGCAGTTAAGGGCTGGTTTAGCTCCCAGCCAGTCTGGGAAGACCATGGTATCTTAAACAGTCCTGGTAGTCATACTAAGGGCAGTTTCTACATGGCAGTGCTATCTGGGATCTCGGCAGCAAAGGATGCAGCAGCCTCACTCCACCAGGGTCTCCTCTATAGCTGCTAAAGCATCCCTAGAAATCTGCCTGCAGCCATTCTCCACAATGCCTGCAGCATGAGACTTCTCCCTAGCTACCACCACAGCCTGTAAGGCCCTTTTTTATATCATACCAAGCCTTTTCTCCCACAGAGGGGTGGATTAAGTATAAGGATCTCATGCTTGGTCTTAACACTGACTGAAGCCAAGGCAGACTAAAATCTCTGTAGGTTAGAGAATTAGTTACAATTCCTGATTCTCCACCAGTCACCTACCACAGGTCCTTGGGAAAGTCATTTTACTTCTATTTATACTATTTTTTTTTTTTTATATGGAACACAAGACAACAATTCCACCCTGGCTTTCTGATCACTGAAATTAACCTTTCCGAATTCTCTAGCTTCGAGTTTATGTTTCTTCAGAATCTAGTTAGTTTGTTTATCAAAACCCCATGCGGAAAATATGTTAATTGGCAAAGAAGTCCCTTTTTTAATGTCAGCTTGTTCATACTGAATTCCTTACAAATGGAGCTGTAGTTTATTTTCCAGGATACCTAACAGACCACAGCTTCCTCAGGTATCTGATGTAAACCAAGAAATGTGCACAGCTGACATCCTCCTCATGCCTGAGCTGATTCATGAGCTGAAACCGCAACTGTGATAAGTGCATTCAAAAGATTATTAATGAGGAAGCTCTTTAGAACAATGCTGTATATGGTTATGTTCCTTTTCATTTTAAAAACTAACAATGCAAGGTTGCTCCACTGATATAACTCTTCTGAAAACTGGCACTTGTCTGTTATTCAGGATCTTTGTTGTTGTTGTTGTTGTTTGGCTAGTAGCCTGGTTGTGGAGAGAGCCGCAGAAGAGAGACAGAGAAAGGAAAAAAGAACTTGGGAACCATTTCAAGGCCTAAATGTGGACAGGTTTGCTGAAAGATATCTTGGAATTGTACAAGGTAAACACAGTCTAAATCACCTGCTTTAGGAAGATAAGTACCATGAGTTCTCCGAGCTAAATGTACACTGCTGAAATTTGATTGAAAACTTTGTGACGTGAAGACTGAAAAATCACAAGAAGGAGGCAGGCAGCATTTAATCTTCTGTTGGATGACAATTTGAGATAGACTGATAGAGATACCTGCTGCCTGATAAACCAGTCAATATTGTAGATGGTAGATATTTGCAGGAAACAGACACTGCAAAAGTAAAAAAAAATAAAATAAAATAAAAATCCTCAACATTTCTATATTGCTATTCTGCTCTCAGCTCCCTGCTAAGCAAGGCAAGACTCATATTTTACTGTGTTAAGTTATCATACTTCAGATGCTGCAAACACCCCAACATTTTCCAGAGGACATGATATCAAAGGTAAGGAATTCTATAAGCACAAAACACACACACCGCCAAGTAATTACAGGTATCCAGTACCCATAATCTGAATAGAAATGGAAATGGAAGATGATAGACCAATACCTTCAGAGAAGATATTTTTAAGTAATATGCCAGAAATAGGATAGAATCCAAGAATTATTTGCTCGTCAGCTTCTTTGAATGTTACATTACTTTGTTTTTGAAGATGCAAAAGCAATGGCTTTGGCCTTGTGTGATTAAGCTATAATGTGTGTGTGCATGTGAGCATGTGTGTAGTATGCGTGTGTGTTTAACTAAAGGGCCCTTTCAAGCGAGTATACCTAACTGTGAGCACCTGCTTCAAAAGAGCATAGGGCAGCCAGAGACTGCTGCAAAACAACAACTATTCACACTTCTGTTTGAAAGGACTTGGCTAAGTATGTATATGTGGATTTTCCACCACAGCATTGTAGGCATGAGCGCACCTGCCCTTTTGATTATGTTTATTGCAGTAGGCATACTGAGAGCTTTCTGACAGCTTTCTGTGGATGCTATTTTAATATAATTTTCTTTTCTAAATTAAAAGTGTACTCTACAACTAAGCCAAATGTTTAATTTTAACCAAAAATATAGCACAGAAACAAGGAAAACAAATGACTTATAATGCTTTACATATACTCTTTTTTTTCATTAGATGAAATGAAATAATATCACCTAATATTTTGCTGAGGAACACTTTTAATTATTTCCCTCTTCAATGCATATTTCATTTTAGTGTACCTTGTGTTTTCTATTTGCTGTAAAGTTTTGTTATTTTTGAAGATGTTACTGTATGTCTCCACCTGCTGGCATAAATTAAATATTTTTAGGCTTTCTATCTCTTATTTATATAGATGAGAGAGAGAAAAACAAAGATGTTTTCACCACATAGACAACTACTATCTAGACAGATGAATCCAAATAGAACATGAGTTAGTTAAAGAGATTGTTAATCTTGATCTTGCAAACAATCACTCACCAAATAAGTTCTTACTCACCTAAGTAATTTTATTGGGTACAGTGGGACTTAATGAGCAACTCATGTAAGAAATGCTTTGCAGGTCAGGAACCTAAGTTTGTAAAGCAAATAACCAAAAGACAGCTAGGATATGCTTAATAAATTATTTATTTATCAGTACTAAAAAACAAACCCACAGTAACTTGCATTTAAAACAGAACTGCAGCCTCAGCATTATCCTTTTTGACATACACTGATATCTATCACAGCTTTAATCATTATAGTTTTGGCTTTTTTTTTTTGTATTGTGTTGACATGTTTTAGAAGTCAGTCTTAAAAATGAACGCATATTTTGGAGCATGTATTATTTACCCTGTCCACTATAATAGGTAAATGTGCATTGCAGTGTAGGCACTAATGTTGATAATTCGTATCATTTATCTGATAGATCAGGAGCCATTATGGCCTGTTGTGTAAATTCATATTTTGGCACTCTTTAAAAAGTGGATTATTATTGACCCAATAGACCGTAACAGCTCCAAAGAAGCCATTACTGTCTATTGTGTAAATCCTTCATGGTGCATGTTTTATTGACCCTTTGGAGCCATCATGGTCTGTCTTGTCAATCCCTTGCACGTGTGCTAAGGCTGTGTGCCTAAGAACCTTATGAACTGTAGCTACATTATTGATGGTGCACCTATGAAACTACATTTTAAGCAACGTCAGTAGAGTGTTTTCTTTCTCCGGTTCCAAAACAGCTACTATTCCATTTCATATTCTGTATGATAGACAAGTTTCAAAAAAATGTTTTAAAATAAGGAACCCATTCCCTACAGGACACCAGTTAACTGTTAAGAAGCCAACATTTTTTCACTCTTGCATAGCCGATACCACTGAGCTGCCTCTGGAGTTGTACATGGGCATATTGCAAAAAACAGTGGGTAGAATTTTTCTCCGTGTTTAGCTGAAGTAGGTATGTTCTATGAGGAAACAATGGCTAGTGGATCCCATGCAGATTAATCCACTGGACCTGTCCTTTATTCTCTCCACTTGATCACTCCCCAAGCCTCCTTGTCATTGCTGTGCATCTCTGTAAAGAGTAAAAGAATAGGCATTTCACTCTGAGGGCCCACAAACACATAAGAAAAAAACACATTGATTCCAATCAATCACAGTCACAGAAGATGGAACACAACAAAGGCTGCTTTCAGCGCTAGATCCAGAGAGGGTGCAGAGGCACGGCTACACCCTGCTGTTAGTTGATGGAGCAGCAGTCAGGGCCTTTTAATTAATCTGTAAAGAATGTAAGTCTTCTCCCTATTCCTTCCTCCTCTATGGCACATCCCATCTCCTCCCATTATGCTGCTCCTCTATCCACTGCGGCCACTGTCTTCACTGTCCCCACTGACCCAGAGGTTTCACAGTTGTTCCTGTCCTGCTCCAGTTGGACTCCACAGTGAAGCAGCCTCAGCTGGGGACAGCAGCAGCAATAGGCAGCTTCCTCCTCCCTGCCTGGTCCCACTGGGCTTTTTCCTGACAGCTAGAAGCAGGCACAGGGGAAGGAAACCCATGCACTGCTAATGCTACTGTCACTGCTGTCTCTGGCTAAAATGGGCTGCCCAGATGGAGTAGGACAGGAATATCTCTGCATCTTCCTCTTCACCCTCCACCCACTCCAGGGACAGCGGCAGAGGATGGAGTGGAGAGAAGTGGTCATGTTGCTGAGTACAGAGAGGAAGGGGGGAAAGAAGGATTCTTATTTGATTGGAGGACTTCAAAAAGTACCCTGATGTGGCTTGTGTTGGGGGGTATGCCTAGCCAGTGGGGTGGCAGAGGGGGGGTGTAACTGTAACACTCAACACTTTAACCAAGTCCTAGAGAGAGAGTGCACTGAGATCTCACAATCTGGGTTACACAAAAAAGTTCCCTTTCAGCTGCCTGACTCTCTGCACTCTACCAATCCCTGGCATAATCAAGGTTGCTTCCACTTTCAATTTTTTTTCCTAACTGCAACATAAATTCTAATATGCTCGATTCCATAGTCACCTCACAAGTAATTTGATTTTTTTTTACCCACCAATAAGTATTTAAATGTTCCACAAGCAAAAGCTAGAATCTTGCATTGAGAAATGGGTGTGAAGCTCATTGCAGGGAGAAGGTCTAAAAGAGACAATTAAAGCTAGCAATTACAGGTGTGGCATGGGGATCTGTTGGTAATTTCACATGATGCACATTTTAAAGGTTCTTACAGCCTCACTGTGGCATGCCTGTATGGTGTATGCATGCAGGATTTGCAGTGTAATTATCAAGAAAATTTTACTAAGCTCATGAGTAATAAAAACTGCAATAAACAGAATTTTTAAAAACTAATAATGACATGGATAGTCAAGGAGCTATAGAAAAAAGCTCCAACTCTTGCTCTATACACACCTCTCTGATTTGCAATATTCCTTTGATTTGTGATTTCTAATTGCTAATGTGGATAGCTAAAAGATGTCTTTACTTGCATGCTTGGCACCTAGGTTAAATTTTACAGGCAGCATACACCGAATATTTTTACAACTTAATTCTGATTCAGCAAGTTACTTACACATGTAGTTAACAACAAGCCCATAAGCAGACCTATTACAGTTAGCAGGCTCCTGCCTAACTACCTTGCTGAACTGGAGCCTTACTTCTGGTTGAACTCAACAACTTTTCATCACTCGCCTATATTATGAAAGATGTGGGTAATCTGACCTTGCATACTAACCAAAACCTTTGTCAGCAATATTACTTGTGATGGTTGCATCTTTCTTAACAGAGGAAAGTAAACTCCTTTGAGTATGTAGTTCACTAAAAGGATGTTTTATTAGTACAGTATTGCTTTGTGTAGCTGGAAATTACATCAGGTGTTCATTGAAATCCTGCTGTTTCTTAATGCTAATTTATCAGAGCAAATAATCGACAGCAGCTGTAAAATTTGACAGGAGGCCACACAGCTCCTGCTTACATTCACATGCACTGATTGGACCATATATATCTGTGATGCAGCTTCACTGACATCAGTGGAATACACTGGTGACTTAAATGGATCATCCATTTTAGGCAATTCAGAAAGCCACCCCAGCAGCCTGGCACTATCCTGGAGCCCCTAATGGAACGTGCACTATGTAACCTGGAAACTGAAGGCCCAGGTGGATCCTAAGTCAGAGGAGCTGAAAGCTCTCCACACAGACTTGAGATAAGGATGTATTTCTTTAACTTTTGATGGTTCTGACTTAAACAGGTGCCTTGCTGACTCTGTGAAAATACACATCTTTTCCCCCTCTTTTGCCTGAAGATGATCAATGAAGAAAAGTGCAGGTAAGCTTGGCATCGATGCCCTTAATTTATAGGACACAATGTTTATATAGGCTAGAGGCAGACATTCAAAAAGCCTGAGCCTGAATTGATTCAATCTTTGCAATTTAAGTTAACTTGCAAAGCTTGAACCGATTTGGAAGTTCAAACATTCCCTTTTCATTCCAGAAATGCAAGCACATGCCTCTAGTGGTTCAAGCTAGAAGCTGGGGGGGGGAAGAGCAACCCTCCCTTCCTTTCCAGTGTTGAGTTGAGGGTGGTGTGGGCAGGCTCCTGGCAGGACCCTCTCATTAGGGAGGGGTTCCTCCCTAGCTATAAAGAACACCATATACATTTATTATATACATTTTGGCTTTACCTCTTTTTTTCTATTCACTTATTTTTAGAACTAAAAAATTGATTCCATCAGCTTCAGGAATAGTGCACCACAAATTCAGAGGGCTTCTTCCTGACACATTGCTATAAGGTAGAGCAAAATTGTATCCAGTATTTTGGCTTAACAACTGTTTTCTACATCCTCCCTCAGTTTTAAAATGGAGGAAATCTGTAATGTTGCTACATGAGCCCCCAGCTAAGAGAGGTCAGGCTGTACAGCAACACTCTCAGTCTATGCCTGTCAGAGCTTACTTCAGGTCAGGAATAAGGATTACACCTTCTCTGAGTATTATGCACATTTTGTTCATTCCGGTTTTAGTGACAGGAGAGGGGGCTGAAACGGGCAGCCGTGAGTCTCAAAACTATGAAAAATTGCACTCTTACACTTGCACGCCCCCATGTTTGCTGCAGTTAAGATCAGGAAACTCGCTGAAGCACTATATTAACCTTGGACCCAATCAACCTAGCAGGGTTATAGTTGAAACTCACAGGGTTTGATGCCCGCCTGCTTTAGGTCATATTATCTTGGAAGAAATTTAATTCCATGTGAATGTAGAATTGGAAAAGAAAAAGACTACTGATAGATTTCACTACTGGTACTGTTCACTTCCATGATCAGCACATCACTTTATATTTACATTTGACATGCTTTAAGTAGCAAATATATTTTCATGTCTTGAATCCATATATTTATATTGTGCCATCACCCTTCTGTTCAAAAAGCAATGTCTGACTCTTAGAACAAACAGTGGATACGCCACATTAAGTTGCAGGGTTTGCCATTTATTTTTTTTAAAAAAACACCACTAACAAAGTTTAACATCAGGATCTACTCAGTCAAAGTCCTGATAGACTCTGGGTAAACCAGGGCTGAGACTACTGGGAAGGTTTATAATTTGTCTTGAGACCTCCCAACTGCAGCTGACTAACTCCCGCCACAAAAGACAAACTAAAAACAAGAAAATATCTGATGACTTTCTGTTTTTCTAGAACAACCAACATCATTTATGAGCCATTATGTAATGACAAAGGCATTATCAATTGAAAAACTGTCTTGCAAAACATCATAAATAAACATTTCTGGTTTACAAACAGGAAACCAGAAATAATACTGTTGAAGTTAAGAGGATGGGGTTAGATTCTTGAAAGCTAAGCAATCAGGTCTTTCTTCTCCCTCTCCCTCAAACTAGTTGAATAGCTTAAAGCTGCATTAATTTATTGGCTAATGCATTTTATTTTCTCTGCTCATTTATAGCTACAATACCAGTTTAAAAAAAAAAGAAAAAGAAAAAAAGAACAGCAATAAAGGAGAAGCAGGCAAAACCAGGAAAAAATGAGGGGACTGACACTTAAGAACACAGGAATTAATCTGGATGAACGTAGAGGCTGAGAAAGTCCAGGACCCAATCACCAAATATAGTCAACTGTAGCTATTTCAGAGAAGGATGCAAAACCACCATGAAAAAAATCCTTCAGTTGGGGGGAGAGGGACAGTATCTTTCTAACTCCATGTAGTTAAGTGGTTGATTTATACCATGAAACATGAAGTGTTTTATCTCTTATAAAGGTAATATAGACTTGATTTCATTTAACTGAACAACTCTCTTGGCAGTGACAAATACTATAGGACCAAATTTTGCTTTCACGTCAGTGTGCATCTGAGAGATACCACTGATTTCACTGGTTATCAGTGGGGCTGATACTGAAGTCAGTAAAGTTTTAACACTAACTTCCTCGGAGCAGGATTTAGTCCTTTTTCTTTATTTTTTAAAGCATTCCGATTTTCTACACAAACACCTTGTAACAATTGCACAGTTCATCCATTGAATAAATACAGGCATTAATATCCCTTCACATACATTATTATGAACACAGTGTACAGTCAAACAATACTGCTGAACAATATCTTTTCTCCAACTGTTGTCACGTGACTTTTTTTTTTTGCTTTAACCTGAATTCCTAACCTATTTTAAACCTGCCATTTTTTCCACACATTAATGGGAAGCATTCTTTTCTCTCTCTCTCTCTCTGAGTTTCCCCCTCCCTTTAGTAGATGAACTTTAAATGCAATAGTGTGCTCATCCTGACTGACCCCGCCTGCTGTGAGTAATTGTCTAGAGGAGAATAGGAGAATCTAAGAGCTTTTGTGAAAGGGAATAGAGAAGACAGACATTATTATGATTCTAAATCTGAAGCTCTCTCCTTTTCTTCTCTCTCTCCTTTTTTCAGAAGGGAGGAGGGGGCTAACAGATGTTTCCCATCACAACTGGTGTTTGAAAGACACAGCAAAATTGAGTGTATCAGTATCACAATTAGTTTCACAGGCGGCTAATAACTTACTTGCCAGCCATGCCTGATTTAATCGGGACAGTCCTGATTTATGGTTGTTTGTCCCAGTGTCCGATTTTCTCTGCCAGCTCCATCAGAAGGAGATACATGCAGCCTGCTTCTGCACTCTGTCAGGGCTGTTGGTTTACTAGGGTGGACTGGGTGCTTAGGGCAGAAAAAAAAAAAAGAGAGACGAAGCTCAAAATTAGTAGTAAGGAGTCCTCCAACAAAACTTAAGGAACACTTCCTTGCTGCAAGCACAAAGAGCCTAACATTAGTCCACAGCAGCATCCACAATTACCTGAACTGGCTTGTACTTATATCAAGATAGCTTACACTGATCTACAGTGGCCTCCACTGACACAAATTAGAGGAACCTCCAGGGTTAGGGTCACAAGGTGATTTTCACTTCATGTTGTCTCAAATCTGCAAAGCCCTAAGTTTCTGCTGGTGAGGCTTCTGTCAACAGTGCCAAATTATACATGGCTCATTTCTGTGAAGTGATCTACTGCTGTTGGTCATTAGGGACCAAGCCAATACCAAGACCATCCGATTAATTTTTCTTAGGACTACAAGCTGATGTAGAGAAAGTTCCATCAGGAAGATGCTGGTTCATGCTTTGCTCATCCAGCAACTCCATGCCTCAGAATTGAAAAAAAAAAAGTTTCTGAGAAGCTAAGCAATGAGTTGTTCAGCAGATCAAATGTAGCACTTAACACATGAGACCTGAGATAGCACTTATCCTGTTTACAGATTTAAATAGTCTGTAGGAGGTTTTTAAACACAACCTGGGTGCACCATTATTTCTTCCGTTTCAACAAAGCACCATAATTCTTCCCCTTGTAAAACACAGGAAGGTAAGCCAAGAAGATGCATCACATTGTTAGGAGAATTTCTGAAGGAAAGAGAGAGTATTATAAGACGTATATACCCCCAATATATTTGTAACAAATAGAGCTGGCTGGGTATGGCAACCACTGAACATGATAAAAACTCTCACATCAGGGAAGTACTCCCCTTAACTATCTGCCAAGCCAGCTCATAGTTCAACTGCAAGCCTCTCCCTAAAATTACAGAAAGATTATATGGTGAGGCTGGGGTTGTGCTAACACCACCACCTATCATGCTGGCCAATCTTGTCTCACTATTCCTTCTGCCACCTGGCTGTATCCATTTCGTCTTTCACATTAAACTTAGATTGCAAAGTATTTACGGATTTTTGTTGTTGTTGTTCTTGTTCACTGTTCCTACAGAGCCAAGCACAAGTAGGATTCTGGTCCATGACTAGGGCTTCTTGACACTGCCGGAAAAACAACGATTATAATTAATAAACTTAGGGCTCCAGTTAGTATGGTAGTGAGTAACACATTCAGGCTGAGTGAAAATATACACCGTAATTAATATTAATAACATAGTCAGCCTGAGAACATATAGGTTTTGCTTCATTATGAAAAGATTATTCTGGAACATTATTTGTATCCTGTTTTTTAAAGAAATGCCTTACACTTGTGCTCAGAATTAGCTAGGATGGACACAGAAGATAACATAGCTCTTGCTCTGAGGAACCTAGGGTGTTTATATACACGTGCTCTGGGAGTGGAGGGAAGAGGGGTGCTTTTGGAGCATGCTGTGCATCAGTGTCTCTAACCTGAAAAATGAAAGTGGGGACACTAACTAAAGCTTCTTTGACAAGCTTTAGTTAAAGTGCTCCTGCTGCCATTTTGGGGGCAGGAACACTGATACACGAGACGCTGGAGTCTACTGAAGCACAGTAATTACCATGCTCCAGCAGATGTGATTAATCTACACCCTAATTACATGGTGGAGCAGCCTCGCTGCCCGTGTATCGGTGCCCGTACAGTTCAGGTAAAAAACCAACACAGAACACAGGGTGGGAGTCAAAGGAAGGCTGTATGTTTGGTAATGGTTGAATAACTATCTTTGTCTGATACAAAGTAATGCTCATGTGTTTCATGAAAGAAATGATTTTTAAGGAGAGATTTGAAAGGCAAGAGTTGGAAGCATGGCATGCCAGGACAGGGAGCGGTCTCCACTCATAGAAAGGATAAGGAGAGAAGACTAAAACAGAAATTAGGCTTGAAAGGACAAATCATGCTAAACCCATGCTCACTCTTTACCTGCAAGCCAGACATCATGCGGGCAGAAGCCTTTGCTGATGAAGCCAAGCTGCAAAATTTGGATGCAGATCCATATTACGAGCACTTTTCCCAGGCGTCTATGAGTGTTAGGATCTGGGATATTGGTTTGACACGCTGTAAACAGCTGGTTAGATGTGAAAATCAGATCTGGATTCAGGTTTTCGGATCTGACAAAAAATGGATGCATCTGCACTCTCTCTTACACACACACACACACACACACACACACACACACACACGTGCCCCAGCCTCTGTTTTTTTTGCACCATTTGTGTTCAGGAACAAGATTTTACTTGAGCTACTTTCTAGAAGTCAGTGTAATTTTCTTGTTTCCTCCACAATAATGTCAGTGTTTACAGAACAGCAAGTTCAGTATATTTTGGTTATCAGCAAAAATTAAAAATAAAAATCTCTGGTAATTATAAATTCAGATTCTTGGGGAAATAACCATAATACGTTGTTTTCCTGTAGCATCTTGTATATAACGACACAAAACCTTTTGTGAATATTAATGAATAGTCATGTGATAGATAAGCATTACTCTTATTCCCATTTTGTATTTTTAAACACTGAGTTACAGAAAGGTTACAGGAGTTTCCTTTGGTCACAAAGCAATCTAGGCAGTGCTGGGATTAGAACCAACCAATGTATTTTCTGTTTTGCTTTATCCTTAGATCATGCTCCTTCCTTGTGTGCCCACCTTGTGTAGTATCAAAATGTTCTTAACATATTTTCAATCCTTTATTGATATCCACATACTGAAATGACAGAAATAATAGCATACGACTCCCAATTCCAATATAATTTTTATTTGGTTCCTTCAACTAAGGAGCTTTTGAGCTGTAGCATAATGTGATACATATCTGAACCCAAGACTTACCTCAGACACCCATGAGCTTTGGTGCAGAAACTCCTATCTAATTTCAGAAAGACAAAGGTAGCCATTTCCTACTAAAAACCTTAAGAAAGAGACCAGAGTGTGTAAAGTTGTTCTTATGAATCACTTTATTCATGGCATTACTTCTTACACCCTCATTTTTTTCCTGTTTATACAAAGACAGACCAAGTTCAATTATACCAGAAAAAGTCAACCACGATGCTCATTAAGCAGTTAATACACATACACACATACAAAGAGAAAATGGGGTGGGGGGAAGGCAGCAGTCTATCCATCTCACTTGGCATGTTTATATGTTCTTTTTAACCATAAAAAAGGAAGCCTGTTTACAAAGTGGAGTGTCAGTAACATTGTGTAAAGGAACACTTATCTGAGAAACTTTGATCTTTTTCTGAAGCACCATTACTCTGAGACTAAAAGGCTAATGGCTCTTCGGGTGGGAGAAAAAGTTTTTCAACAAAAAAAAAGAAAGGAAAAAAAGAAGGAAGTTTATTGTGCTATCTAGTCGACACATTTAGACAATCCTACTACTCAGAAATAAGCTGTGGCAATGTCACTGATAGGCTTATCCCACATCCCACAGGCTGCTGAACACGGATGAAATAACAAGCTGTTGGGGCCTAGTGTAATGGGATAGTTGGGAGGTTGGTACTCTAGGGCAGGCCTGTTATCTCACTCATTTAAGTAATGGACATATTAATAGAGCTGAGAGCTAAACCAGACACATAGCCTGTCTATTGGATCTAATGTTTTTCATTTGCAGACTCTGGGCCACATTTTTCAATACTTATTCATATGTCTGGGCTCCTGGGTGCATAAGGATAACTTGTATCAGAGGGGGTCACAGGATCAGACCCCAAAATGTCTAGTGAAGATTGAAAAAGAATAATGTGTATGCTTCTCTTAAAATGATCCTGGACCTCTATGACCTGAAAAGAGCCTCCTAATATCAGGAGGAACAGGAATACTGTTAGAACTACTTCATTTTAGGTAGTTTAGTATTTGTAAAAGAAAAAGGAAATACAAATTCCTTCTCGAGACTTTTCTCCTCAACTTACTGAGCTTCCCAGGCGAACTGAGATTCTCAGCCATTCCAGTTATGAGAAAAGATTTCAGACTTCTATCCAAACTTGTTAACTTCTCCCTGAAAAAGATATTTTTAAAAAAAAATCCGGGAAAGATATTTATGGGAAAAAAATTATAAAAAAATAAACATAAAATTAAGCATAATACTTCATCACACACAAACAGCTCATGTCACTAGCCCTTAACTTACATGGATACTGCTGCTCTCCATTTTAGGCCTCTGTGCCATTACTGTTCCTGAACTTCCTAATCTATTCTTTAAGACCCTGATCTGAAGCCTGTTGAGAGCAAGGAGTCTCTCCAATGATTTCAGTGGTCTGTGGACCAGGCCTTAATGGCCAAATCCTTCTTTCATGTGCTTTACATTTTTGCATTTTGCTTAACGTCCTCAACTTCCATTGACTTATTTCTTATATATTATTTCACTACTGTTACCATGACACATTTATCCTTTAAAACATCTATTGTATAAATGTATACACACTCATACATACTTGCATCGGAAGACACAATATGTACCATAAGCATCTTTTTAACTTGTCTGTTTTGTCAGAGCAACCATTTTAAAAGATGGACTATAAAACATGAGTTCAGTGCAAGTGTGAAAGAAATTCCAGCAGCTTCAGAAAAGTGTGATTTATAAGAAAGTGGAGGAAATTAGACTAGGGAAGCAGAGTATGTTACCATCCTGTAACTGCTTTTCTTATTTTGCTATGTTGTCAGACGGTGGCCCATGTATAAAGTATATGTTTTAACTCAAATCTGCTAATGAATGATACAGCTGTTCTGTCACAAAATGGCAATTTATGCCTTCCTTTAAAAAAAAAAAAAGAAGAAAGAAAAACAGTTCTTAAGCCACCATATTTTTTGTGAGAGATAACTAAGGAGTATGTTATTGCAGGGTGTTTAAAATAGATGATATCACACTCGGGAACCAAGATGAAGTATGCTTCTATCTGCTAGCCTTGAAACATTTACAGAGAGCCTTCTAATGGCGATTTAGTGCATATATAATAACACAGTACTTGATCCCCTCTAGGAAAAAATACCCAATACTCTCTTAACAACTGCAATTACTGTGCAACTCATATCTAAAATGAATAAACTGGGATTCAGGTCGTGAATAAAGTTTATTAACCAAGTTGCAAGGCTGTGAGAACATGTTCTCTCATCTTTTTGATCGTCCACGCTCATGCAAAAGTCAGTTTTGTCACCCCTCTCCTTTTCTACCCTCCTTAGGAGACATAACCATTTGCTAGAAGCCCAGGAGCAATTGAAATGCATGTGAATCAAAAAAAAAAAAGATTTTTTTGCATCATCCCTATCAATAAAGAAACTGCAGAACCATCTACAAAAAGAAAAAAAATTAAAGGCACCTTGCTAGTAATATGAACAGCGACTTGTTGTCAATACACATTCAGCACTTGAGCAGTGCTAGTGACATCTTGTGGTAAAAGAGAGTGACACTTCTTCTTTACACTTTCTCTGCAGAGCACAAGCTGTCCATAAACATCAAGCCATGTCATTACTCATACATCAGCAAGGAGACATCTGGGATTTTGATAACTGCTGCCAGAATCTACTAATGCAAACTGCTCTAACTTTTTCCCCCTTTCTTGGCTGTAACACCATTCACTACATTGCCAGCTTCTCCATCTCTCTTCAAAAGCCCTTGAATTGGAAACTGCTTGTTTTCTTTGAATCACAGTGTACCTGTTAAGTTAATGTTGGATTAAAAAAAACATTCCTTAAAACAGTTTCAAGGGAAACTTTGCAGAAGGAAGTGTTTGCCTTTATACTCCGTTTCCAGAGCCTTGCAGCAAGAGAGTTAAGAGAGTGACTTGCATTAACACACTTTCCCTCCATCAGAGCAGTGGGACTGAGGGAAGGAAAGGACACCTGCATCTTCTAATTTCTTATAGAAACCTAATTCTGATGTAAACTATTTAAAAAAAGCTGAAGGAGAATAATATAGTCTACCCAGCACCTGTCTAGTTTCTGGGTCATATTTGCTTCTGGGGAGAAGGCTTTATTTAGACAAAGTAGATGAGGATGAAATACCTTTTATAGGGCCAACATGGATTAGAATGCATGTGGGTTTTGGCTTATATAAGCCTGTCCTCAATGTGTTTTTTTATGTTGATGCTTACCAAAGTCTTTCAGATAAAGAACTTCATTCATGTCCTTGCTTCTTCCAGGAATCAACTGGAGAATCCAGTGGATGTGGGCCTCCTCTGGTAGAAAGTCCATGTGCCAGATGGGCTGAGACAGTTGTAACCACTATCAGAATCTATGCTGTGGGACAGCCCTATGGTAGAGATGGTAGGAAAAAATAAGAACACAAGTTTCACTCCATCAATGCAGGCCAAAAGTGGGAAGAGCTGGCTGGGGTGAACACCTTCTGCTAATAGGACTCATATAGAACCCAAGCTATAAACTATAGTTTGCCTTTTCTGATGGTATTCCAGTACTGCCATCTGCTCTCTCCAGAGAAGAAAGAAAACTGCTAGCACAGCTGCCTCCACAGGTGCAAGGAGATCTTAAATGCATTCCCCCTTACTTGCGCTAGGGTGAGCTAAGTACAGGATGTATAACTATAACGTGCATTGGGCTCTACTTAGCTGTCAGCCCATGTAAACAGAGTGGGCCAGATTCTGATACTTTCTACCTGTCTACATCTGCTCAAACCAAAGTAAATAATCAGAATTCCCCATTCACAGTAATGGTAGCATTTTTACACACACGCGTGTGCACGCAGAAACAAGACAAGGTGAAATTTCGAGGTGAAAATCAGGCCCCTTGCGTACCGGGAAAAAATGCATTCTTTGAAGTCAATGGATTCATACTGCAGATTAATTTGGCTCATTTTCACTGCTCAAAAACTTTGTTAAAAGCAGAGTTAAGAGCGACCAGGAGCCTCACATCCCTGTCCACAGTGCGGCATACACCTACATTTTATTATAAATGTCTGAAAACCAGGAAATAAGGCATTAGGAAGCCAGCTTCATCCCACACACTTAACTCTGCTTCCAGGCAAGAGCTACTGGAGAAAACAACAAAAGAATGTTTCAGCCATGGCCTCCCTAATATGGAGTAGGGTAGATTTGTACCTTATAGACTGACTAGATCAAGAGATGTATAACATAAGCTTTAAGAGCCCAAGCTCACTTCATCAAAAGAGGTGAAAGGAATGCTGTGTACGTGCTATTTTACATATTGTGCTGTGTCCCACAGAATGGTGTTTATGAGATATTTGAATGCGCACATAGACATTTTAGCCTTTTTGTCTGTTGAATTTGTTGATGGCAACTAATTCTTAGGTGTACTTCATGTTCAAAATATATTCAGTGCTAGCCAGCATAGCAGCACTCTTACCGAGTCATCTTTTTTGGGTGCATTTGGGTGAACACAACAGTGTTCTTTCATTCATCTGCATGTACTTGGAATTCTCCTTGCTTCTTAAGGATCAATTTGTGCTTTCCATTGCTAACTATACCCCTGGCTTTACTGTGGTGAAGTGGTAATGCCACCCCATCACAGATAAAATTACTCCAGGATTTCCCTTTCAATATGGAAAAAAAAAAAAAAAAATCAGTGATTTTTAAACTTTTTTGTTGTGTTTTGATTTGTTTTGTGCAACATTTAATTTTTCTATAGCATTTGAAGAGGATGTTGTTTGAAGTTTAGTGTGATTGAGACTAATTTTTTTTCTAGTATTTGACATTTCCATTGTAACCCAAGATGCTACAGAACTTTTAGGGGTGACACTGGTGTGAACCCCTAGTTATGTAGATTGAATGAAATATTTTAGAAAGCAGTCCTTAGTCAGTATTTTAGAACTATTGTTTTCTACATTTTTATTTAATGATAAACCTGTTTTGACTGGTGAAAATATTGTGTTGCCACATTAACCAGCGTTAGAAGAGTGGTTTAATATAGGTGCACTTATCTGACACAACCCTTTTGATCATGTGGACTCTGATACAAGTTGAAGCTACTTGCTTTTCTTTGATCACTCTCAGTCCCATTATTCAAAAAACACAGGAGGAACCTATAGCATAATCACATTCTGAAGCTGCCACTTTTATCTTTCCTCCATTTAATTGTTGGCACTTTCCTTGACAATACCTCTGTGGCAAAATCTGAATATACCTGTGGATTTTAGACTACTTTGAAATAACATTTAATCAAAATGCTTTCTTCTTACAGCAAAACATTTAAAAGATCCTCTGTACAATAGACATTTCCAGAAAGCTGTAAGGGACAGGGACTAAACTCACAGTACATGAGTATTGTCCAGGATCAATGGCTACATTCTGACACATTTTGCTACCCAAGTACTCTAAAGCAGTGATTTTCAACCTTTTTTCATTTGTAGATCCCTAAAAAAAAAATGAGCGGAGGTGCAGATCCCTTTGAACTGTAAATATAGGTATTCATATACTTTTGATTGATCATAGTCGTTTTTCATGAACCCCTTAGACAGGCCGCACACCCCCAAGGTCCACAGACCACAGGTTGAAAACCACTGCTCTAAAGTCCGGCTGACTTAAAACATTCTGATTTTCAGCAGAACACCACTCTTGCCACCCAGGCACAAATGATTTTCTCTTGTTCCTCCAGATGCCTACAGCTATATTATAGAACCAGCAGAACTATATATTTACTCTGAATATATAGTTTTTAAATATTACTTCCCCACAGGGGCTGGAGATTGTCAGAGATCAGTTCCATGTGGTCACATAAATGTGGGGAGGATCAGGGCTGCAGATGTGCCTGCAAAAACATATAAACCATGATGTTTTAATGTGATTTACCAAGAGGGGATATATTCAGGAACCTGTTGCTGAAATGACTCTCTCTATCCCTATTCCCATGAGGCATAGCAGTTTCAAGACAATTCAGGTATGCATGTCAATGTTAAAGCACTTTAAAAAACAGGTTGATAAGCAAGTAGTATCTCAACTATCCTGACATTACCACCCTACTAAAATATTTACTTATATTTTTAAAATACTTCTGTAGATACATATCCAGAATACTAGTGTCAGTGGATGCAACATGCCCCGTAGCTCTTCCTGAGAGCCATTAACTACCCAGAAGGAAGTGGACAAAGTCATGGGGGACTTTAACTACACAGCCATTTCGTGGGAGGAGCGCTCAGCCAAATCTGAGTGGTTGCAAAGCTTTCTCTGGTGCGTGGATGACCTCTACCTAATGCAGGAAGTCTGTAGGCTGACAAGAGGCAAAGCGCTGCTTGACCTTGTACTGGCAACCGGGGATGACCTAATCAGTGACCTAATGGTCGAAGGGAAGCTGGGTGACAGTGACCATGAACTGATGACCTTCACCATCTGCCGGAAAGCTGGCAAGTCAGTCAGTAATACAGAAGTCCTTGAGTTCAGGAAAGCTGATTCTGACAAGCTAAGGCAGCTTGTCAGAGAGGCCTTAAAGGGCCACAACCCAAAGGGGAGGGGAGTTCAGGACGAGTGGTTGCTCCTTAAGGGAGCAATCCTGAATGCGCAAGCAAAGTCCATCTTGGAGAAAAGGCAGCAGAAGGGCACAGCAGTCCCCTTGGCTCTCCAGGGAACTGGTGGACTTCCTGCATCTTAAAAGGAAGACCTACAAAGGATGGAGGACTGGAACCACCACCAAGGAGGAGTACTCTGCTCTAGTCCAGACCTGCAGAGAGCAAACCAGGAAAGCCAAGGGTGCGATGGAACTCCAGCTAACTACAAATATCAATGACAATAAAAAGTCCTTTTTCAGATATGTGGGGAGCTGGAGGAAAAGCAAGGGCAATATTGGACCCCTGCTAAACCAGATGGGGCAGCTGACAACCGATGCCCAGGAAAAAGCTAACTTGCTAAATGGGTAGTTTGCATCAGTTTTTCCACCAGTCCCATGGGATGCCCCTGCCCACTGTGGGTCAGTGTGGCCCAGGTGAAGGAGATTCCTTGCCCTCCATCAAAGCCGACCTCGTGAAGGAACACCTTGACAGGCTGCATACCTTCAAGTCAGCTGGCCCTGATGGGTTATACCCAAGGGCACTTCAGGAACTGGCAAGCATCATAGCTCAGCCCCTGGCACAGATTTTTGAGAGCTCTTAGCGCTCTGGTGAAGTGCCCAAAGATTGGAAGAGGGCCAATGTCATGCCTATCTTCAAGAAAGGAAGGAAAGTAGATCAGGCAAACTACACGCCCATCAGCCTGACCTCTATCCTGGGGAAGGTCTTGGAAAAGATCATCAAAGAGGCCATCCTTAACAGACTAGATGAAGGCAATATCATGAGGGATACCCAGCATGGGATTGCTGTGGGTAGGTCTTGCTTGACCAATCTCATTTCCTTTTATGACCAGGTGACCTATGACCTGGACAAGGGGGAAGAGATTCATGTTGTATATCTTGACTTTAAAAAAGCCTTCGATTTGGTATCCTGTGATCACCTCTTGGCAAAACTGGCTATCTGCAGCCTCAACCTCACCACAATCTGCTGGCTGGGGAATTGGCTCCGCGGTAGGACCCAGAGGGTGGTGGTTGATGGGAGCCAATCGTCTTGGTGTGCTGTGACCGGTGGGGTCCCTCAAGGCTCTGTCCTAGTGCCTATACTATTTAACATCTTCATCAATGATGTGGGCATTGGTGTTTGAAGCGGACAGGCCAAGTTCGCAGACGACACCAAACTCTGGGGTAAAGCATCCACACCTGAGGTCAGGAGAGTGATCCAGGGAGATTGACAGGCTCATGAAATGGGCAGATGAGAACCTGATGGTGTTCAGCACCGAAAAATGCAAGGTTCTCCACCTTGGGAGGAAAAACCTGCAGCATGCTTATAGGCTTGGTAGTGCTACACTGGTTAGCACTACAGATGAAAGGGACTTGGGGGTTATGACTGACCACAAAATGAACATGAGCCTTCAATGTGATGCCACGGCTAGTAAAGCAAGCAAAATTCTGGCTTGCATCCACAGATGCTTCTCAAGCAAATCCTGGGACGTCATTCTCCCTTTGTACTTGGCCTTGGTGAGGCCGCAGCTCGAGTACTGTGTCCAATTTTGGGCTCCGCAATTCAAAAAGGATGTGGAGAAGCTTAAGAGGGTGCAGAGGAGAGCCACGCGCATGATCAGAGGTCAGGAAAACAGACTTATGATGAGAGGCTGCGAGCCATGGGACTCTTCAGCCTGGAAAAGCGCTGGAGTGATCTGGTGGCCACCTATAAGTTTATCAGGGGTGTTCACCGGGATCTGGGGGAACGTCTGTTCACCAGAGTGCCCCGAGAGATGACAAGACCAAATGGGCACTAACTCCACCGCGACCGATTCAGGCTGGACATAAGAAAGAACTTCTTCACTGTCTGAGCCCCCAAGATTTGGAACAGACTGCCACTGGAGGCAGTTCAAGCATCCACTTTGAACACCTTCAAGACAAATTTGGATGTTTATCTTGCTGGGATCCCATGACCCCTGCTGACTTCCTACCCCTGTGGCAGGGGGCTGGACTCGATGATCCTTCAGGGTCCTTTCCAGCCCAAATACCTATTAAATCTATGATAAATCTTCTAACTTCTTTTTACTTAGAGAAAAATGTGTTGCATTGTATCTGGTGATGCACCTCCCTTTTCAAAATCCCAAATCTGCCCACAAATACAACCCAGTACAATGGGTAGTTTTTGCTCCAGCTGAAGGATTACTGAGGAAAAACAACTGACTATAGCTGTGTATGCAGATGAAAGGAGCAAGGAAAATTGAGAGATACATAGTAGTTTTGGTGCTGAATGTTACAAAAGGGTTTGACTATATGCAGCTCTGTTCTGGTATGTGATAAAAACTATTTTCCTTTTCCCGTTGTCCCAAGAACTGCCATGTCATAAGGAAGACAGCTGGATAACTAATGTGTAGATATCTATTATTTAGTGAGAGTTATTTGGATAAAATTATTTCTTTCCATATCTAGGAAGGAAACCATTTTTTTTCTTCCTACCATAAAGGTAACCATCTTGCTCCCCTTGATTTCAAAGAGAATTTTGTCACTGATTTTGATGAAGAAAAGGTTAGGACTTGCTTACGTCCTGTATCAAGCTCCATAAAGTAAATGGGAAACTTAAATGGGCTTTGGATCAGCTCTTACCAGAGAAGATTTAACATAGGCAAATGTATCTACCTAGATTCGAAACTGCATTCCAGGTAAGTCTTATGAGATGGTATGGAGGTAGAACTCCATTTCTCCCTCTCATTCCTCTGTGTGTATCATTCCTGTGTGTATCAGGAGGCACATCTACCTGATCAATTAATGTGCTTTAGGTAATGCCTATTAGATCTAGCACCTCCATTGTGAGGTACTAGAAAAATGTGCATTGACATATTTGAATGTGCATTAGCTGAAGAGCACAGTTTTTTTGTGATGCTTGCACGCACATTAAAATAGGCCAAGGTGCATTAAAGCCAGGGAAAGTAAAATCTACTGTTCAATAGGGTTGTGCGAAACACTATCATTTTGTCTTGACATCCATTTTGCCGTTTTGAAGGGACAGCGTTTCATTTCAAAGCACTGTCCCATTTCGTTTTGTCGAAACTGTTTCACTGTTTTGATGCATTTTGACGTTTTGCCCATAGGCTATAATAGGGAATCATGAAAGTGCCTAAAACTTTGTCATTTCTTGCCTGATTTGGATGAAAATTGCAGTGATGGTAATACCTTCTGAGTTCAGGAAGCCTGCCAAATTTCAAGGAGATAGACACAGAGGTTTCCGAGAAACTGCACCTCAAACTATTCAAAACACAACTCCTGACACTTGGCAGCAGCGGCAGCCTTCTCTCATCCAGCACACAGATCTGGGGGCCCACACACCTAGGAGGGCTGCGGAGCTGTGCTGGACTCCTCATGGGGGTGCAGAGCCACGGATATGTGCACCGGATGAAAGGAAGCTGTCTGAGAAGATTGCTGCTGCCGCCTGTCCCAGGAGGCAGTGGCAGCCTCCTTATCTAGTGTGCAGATCCAGGGGCTCGCATCTCTGGGAGGAGTCCAGCACAGCCCCGCAGCCCTCCTGGGGGTGCAGGTCCCTGGATCTGTGCACCGGATGAGAGAAGGCTGCTGCTGCTGCCTGGGACTGGTACTGAAGCCAAGTAAGCCCAGCTTTGAAACTCGAAAAGTTTTGAAAGCCCTTATTTCGTTTCAAAGCTGTTTCAAAGTCTTTGGTTTTGTTTCAATGTTGCTGTTTCGACCTCAAAATGCCCCAATACAGCTTTGAAACAAAACACTCAGTGAAATTTCGCACAGCCCTTCTGTTCAATGACTGCTACGTCTTTTTTTGGACTGTTATGTGAATGTCTTTGAACAGGTCAAGTTAACTTTGCTGTTCCAAATTTGAAAATCCAGATGGGTTGTTCAATTGTGTTTGTTCTTATAAACCAGAAAGTATTTCAATTGCACAACTTGAAAAGTGACTCTTCTACTGATACTTCTGATTGGAATGAAAACTTCCAGAAAAGAAATGTAAAGTTTGCTTTTTAGGAATGTTATCATGTTCAAGAGGCAAATTGGTCTTCCAAGAATAGTCGTGAAAGTAAAACTCTCTCACTAACATTTGCAGAAAGTGAATACCAAAGGGTCTGCAGCTGAAAAAAAACCTGAAATGGACATTACTCGCACAATATTTTGCATTATTTGTTAATATATTTTAAGTTACAGTAGGAAAAAGTCTCATGAACTTACGCTAGGCTTAACACACGAATACACACACACTCAAAGCATTTATTCATCTTTAGCAAAAAAAAAAAAGGCTATGAATTGAGGGATTATCATTAAGATTAACAATAATCAGTATTTGCATAGTAGTTTACACATTTGGTGTTACAGAGACATCAATTAATGCTCTGAACTACTCAGTCCCATTGCATATTTGGCATTGATGAGGCCGCAGCTGGAGTACTGTGCTCAGTTCTGGGCACCACAATTCAGGAAGGATGTGGATAACTTTGAAAGGGAACAAAGTAGGGCCACCCATATGTTTAGGGGCCTGCAGGATAGGCTTTATGAGGACAGACTCCAGGAACTGAGTTTCTTCAGCTTGAGCAAGAGAACCAAAAATTCTAATCTAGGCTCCATTACCAAATCCCTCTGTGATTTTGCCCAAATCACAGTCTCCCTACCTCAGTGTACTTATTCAGAGATAATACAACTTAATTCCCTACCTAACAAAAATGTTTGGGAGACTAAGGAGCTAATGTTATGTGATATTACTTGGAAAAGAATCATTGAGGCACTTCCTACCATAGTATCTAAGCTCTAAATGATCTTGAGATGAAGCTTGACCAGTAGGATTTGATCAGGTTTCTTATGTGGGTACGATTCCTTGGGCATCAAGGAAGATGTAAAAGTGCACAAGGAAAAAACTTTTCTTAGCTGTATCTGCACAAAGCAAGGACATCATTCTCAACATGAAAAGCAGCTCTGGGTGTGGTGTCTTCCCTCTTCCTCAGTGGAAGAGAAGGGTGAGATTATGACTCAGATGTTAAGATTTAGTACATAGCCTCTGCCAGACTTGCAGCTAAAGGCACGACGGGATCTGATGCATGAGCCACACAATTGTGCTTCTGACCATGCCACACATGCATGGCAGGAGATGTGATTGTGAGACTGAGCATCAGATTCCATTATAGTGATCCCAGGCTCCCCCTGCACCAGCAAAGAGCAAGCTTCCATGGCAGGGAGCCCCATCAGCTGATCTGGGCTGCTAGCCATGGGGTGCACCATCTGCTCCCACTTTTGGGAGCCCCATCAAATGATCTGGGCTCCCAGCCTCAAGGATGCCTGGTATGCCCCCACAGCTGGGAGCCCAGATAAGCTGATGGGGGGACCCTAGGTCACAAGTTCAATTAACAGAGTAATAGGGACCAGCCACAAAGTCATTACACATTTTTTGTGGAATAACTTTATGACTTATTCCTTGTTTTATGACACCATTAATTGCTTTAATGTGTGGCCAAGTTACAATGTAAGACATGATTAACTGGGTAATCACATCCTAAGTGTAACGTTTGGCAGGGACCTAGTACAAACAAGTCTGTCCTTTCTTTCTTTTTTTCCCTGCTCATTTTTCTGGCCAACATATTTTGGGTTTTTTTCCCCAAAACATCTGAGAGGTTGAAGAGGTCAGGAACCAAGTACTACCAAGTGGGATCTAAATGTATAAAAATAATAAAACAAAATGAATAGATACAGGTAAAATAATCCTAAAACAATGACAGCTCTCTTTACTGTAAAAGCCAAAGACTAACATAGATAGTAAAACTTTTAATCACCTCTTTCTACATGCAAAGTGCTCTCTCATTCAGTGTCCTGCAATCATGCCATGGCCAGTCAGAGATGATTTTTAAGAGTTTCATTTTGAACATAAAGCACTCAAGAATAGAAGGATGATTCCTGGAAAGAGAAGTTAAAAGTTAAATGGCCAGATTTTCTACTCACGTTGGCAAAGATCAGAAGCGTGCACTTCGCAGTCAGTGGAATTGTAGTGGTGTGAAGGAGTTGAAAATAAGGCCCACACTCTTCACAAAGCACAGAGTATTGCCACTGGGAAACTAATTTTAGTTCTAGTCATAAGATGATCAGTGAGGAAGGCAACAAAGTAAAAATGGACAGATATAAAGTATTAGGTTTGAACAGATATAACAGTTGAATAAATGAACAGATATAAAGTTTGGTTCAGAGGTCACATACACTCACTATCAGTATCATAAAATTATGAACAAAGGGCTGTGAAAAAAAGCTTAGCTTTAAAGTTGTCCAAAGCTTAGTATTTCCTGTTTATGGGACTCCTCTGGGAGTCTGGGGTTCCCACCATGATTCCAATCAGAAGTTTGTCTTTGATACAACGAAAATTCTTCAAATGAGAGATGTTTCCCTGATACACATTAGGTTTAACAAACTAACACTTCCTAGGAAATAGTTTGGTCAGAAAATTTCCAGTTTGATCTAGTCAGAAAAAGCCTGGATTTTCTAGTCCTTCCAGTTGCAATGTACCGATAATTTCACAAGCCCAGTGCTTTGAGTAAAGATCACAGAATCAAGCTTGGTTTGCCATTTACAATTTTATCTCTGTACTATTTAAACAAATGCAATCTGGAATTCTTGCAAGTCCCTATACTCTGTTCATGGACTGACCACAGATTGCTGTTTCACCTAACCCAGTGGTGCACCCTGCTCCTTTCTAACTGAATGCATCATAGGCAAGAGAGTGGTTCTGATGTTAAAGAAACAAGAGTAAAGGTATTTTGGTTTTGTTCTTACACTTAGTGCAGGCTCACAATCTTGGGCAATTTACTCACACATTCTGTGCCTTAATTTACCCAAAGAAAGGGATAAAATTTAAACCGTCTTAATGCTCGAAGTATGGGGAAGAAGCAGGAGGAACTCGCCCTCCTCCTAGCTGTCACCAGCCCTGACATAGTAGGGATCACAGAAACGTGGTGGG
>NW_017728886.1:166591202-166649399 GCF_001723895.1 Crocodylus porosus | reverse complement strand
GCTCTTTCCTGCCAAGGCAGGGGGTCGGACTAGATGATCTACCTAGGTCCCTTCCGACTCTAGCTACTATGAAACTATGAAACTATAATGCAAGAAGAGGGGAACCTGGCCCCATACAGAGGAAGATTAAATCGAGTCTGCTCCGCACATGAGCTGATGCACACTGCGCTGCGTTGCATGCAGTT
This sequence comes from Crocodylus porosus, assembly GCF_001723895.1. Classification (NCBI taxonomy): domain Eukaryota; kingdom Metazoa; phylum Chordata; order Crocodylia; family Crocodylidae; genus Crocodylus; species Crocodylus porosus. The sequence goes on along the minus strand of NW_017728886.1, from coordinate 166,649,214 downwards.
GTGTGAGTGGCAAAATACACATCAGCATGCAGAAAATGGTGGTGGTGTGCTTTTGAACTAAATTACCTTTGATGCGTTTTAGTTCAATGGCACGCCAGTGTCATTTTCTCAGCGCTAACACGCATTTCACCATTTATATAAAAGTATGCACCACTGTGCCAGGTGCTTTTAAAAGCACCCAGTGCTGCAGTGCAAGCATGTGTACAAATGCCCTGAGACATCCTAGAGCAGCAAAGGAGAAAAAGTTGACAACATGATGCTTCATGGAACAGATAAAGATACAAAGACACGTTTGCAAGTGCAAATAGGATCACTGCAGGCACTAATATTCCCAAGGAATCAAGCCTACTTAATACAGCAAAGAGGCTGTAACACAAACTTCCTTTGAGTGAAACATTTTGGTAGTTTTATTATTTGTTAACTATTAACAATAATTATTTGTAGGGCCATTGGGCATTTGTTGTTCCAGGTACTGTGCACACAGAGAACAACAAGACACAAAGAGCCTGCTTGCAAAAGTCAATAAAAGAATACAATAAATTGATAGTGGACTAGTGGTAGCAGTGAGACAAACATAACATATGTCCTGAAAAACAAAATCAAATAAATACATATATGAGACTGAATTAAATGCCAATTTTTAAATTATTTTGAAAACTATACTTCTGATTTGATTTCAAAGTTCACACTGTACTCCTCACAAAGAGAGGTAGTTAAGTCATGTTAGTCTGAAATCAGGCAGAAGGCGGCATAAAGGTTCAGCTTATAGACTAACTGTATCAGAGATGCATACGTTTCATGAGCCACAGCTAACTTCATCCTCACAAAGTAAAGATCTGAAAAACAAAGGACCATGCCATTAGGAATAGAGTAATTGGCTCATGAGATTATATACAAGTAAGTAGGGGAGTGACTCCACTAATGTTTAATGATACATTTCCAAGCAAAATTCATTTGAATTAGATACTTCTAGAAACTCAGCAAGATGTCTTGAGCAGGAAACAAAAAGGTTTTGTCTTCATTCCTGTCCACTCTCTGAGCACTTGCTAAAAATCAAAACTAACAAACATACTAGCTTCAGAAAATAATGATAATTTGGCTGCGCCTTCTGCCCAGGTCTGAATTGGTACCAATACTTAGATATGAAAGTTTCCATGTATGTAATAGGAGTTTAGAGACCATGGTGATGAGTGTGATATAAAAAGTGATAGATAGGTAGATAGACAAGTAGACAGATAAACAGGTATCTCTTTATCAGTCCTCTGAGCCATCCGGTTTCCCTGTGCACAGAGCAGACCCTGGAGGGTTGGTTTAAGGCAGTGGAACTTTTATATGATACAGTGTGTGTTGCATAAATATGTAAATAAAGAATAGTTCTCTAATTTTTCATATAGACTTTATATTCATTTTAAGGCCATGCTTTGTACTCCTTACTCAGGCAAAATTGTCACAGAAGTAAATGGTAGTCATGGCTAAGTAAACATAACTGCCCTTTACAAATAAAATAGCTGTATAAAAAATAACTAACTAAGTAGTAATGGGATTAAATTAAGCCAAAAAGAATTAGGCTGAGTATCAGGGGAAATTTCTAAACTAGGAAGTCTGCTAGGCTGTAGAAGGGAATAGACCCAATGCTGCATCCACATATACATGCACATATCCTAAGTACACAGGCTTCACATAGGAGAGGCAGAAGAATTTGGAGGCAAGCTGCATGACAATTGCTTTGTTGGCCGTGACTTGTCACTGCTCAGAGCACTGTATGTACAACAGTATTTTTTGGCTAGATCTGTGGAGCTCTATAGGGCCAGACATAAATCAATGGCAGTTATGCACCTATTTGCTTCTGTAGGCACTTGAATATCTTTGAGAACCCCAAAATATCAGATTCCTGACTTTACAGTGTCCCTGAGCTTTGTCTTTCTCCAATACCCATAGCAAAAAGCACTGCACACAACTCTGCCCTCCTTCCATGCAGTGAAACGTTTGCAGTAAAACGTTTAAAATATATTTCACAAATTGTTTAAAGCAGGGCTCTCCAACTTCGCAGCAATCAGGGGCCGCACGCTACACATGCTGCAGACCATGGGGCCGCACGCTGCTCAGGGCATTTGCCCTCCAGGTGATCCCCCATCTACCATGCAGGCAGCCCAGTTCCCCACTGCCATGCATGCAGCCTCACCCTGCTTCCAACCAGGCCCACTGCACAGGCAGCTCCCTTCTCTGCTGCTGCATGCTGAGCAGGAAGCTAGCTCCCCTGCTACATGCGCTGCAAGGACAGCTCCCCCAACCACACACGCAGCATGGATAGCCCAGGGCCCCCCTACCTTGCTTTCCTGCCTGCAGGAGTTGGGACACAAAACAGAATCCAGGGAGGGAGAGGGAGTTCAGAGTTTGATGCTGCCACTGCATCAAAACAATGAGGGGGCTCAGGGACAGGAGCACACAGGCTGCAGGTTTAGCCCCTTGCGGGCCACAAGCAGCCTATGACCTGCCAGTTGAACAGCCTGATTTAAAGCAAAAGGGGGCTGGAAAAAAGCACTACAGACTGTGAGGACCAGTCCTGCACCACTAGGAGACTGATCAGGGTAACCCACTAATAATTTCTCTTTTCTCTCTAATCTCTCCACTGACCCAGAAATAAAGGTTTTTCACACAGCTAGAGCAGAATTGTTAAAATGAAATCCACTGATGTAGAACTCAGCTCTGATTCTGGTTTGTTATGGGAGTATAACAGATCATTTCTTGCAAAAACCTATGGATAATCTTGCAAAATATCTATTAGCAGAAATCCTGTGCTGCTAAAAACAGTCTCACATTGCTTATCCCACTAAGGACACAGCCTCATTAAAGCTTGCAAACTAGCCTACACATGGTTGCTTCTATCAGCTTTCCAAGAGATTCCATATAAAGCCTGTATCCCAACCATTTTTAAAGCATTCATTTTAATAATTTTACTTCTTTGTGCAGATATTTATTCAACTTTATCTTGTAGGGGGTGTTAGCTATGGGTCGACAATGAAATGAACAGTAGTGCACTATTTGCTAAAATATTAAAAAGAACCCATTACTTTTTTGTATCTGCATTGCAACCATCACCCATTGGACACTAGTTTCCATTTTTCCTCTGTTTAGGTGTAAATAACACTTCATGTGTATGATGCTCCCCCTTTCATATTCATTACTGTCATAGATTTGAAAAGAAAAAAGCAGAGGTCATTTATTAGAGGTTACTTTTCATGCAAAACACCCTGTGGTTGCTGTCATTCAGAACTACTTAGTCTACGCCCTCAGTCATCTATTAGCAGGGCTTCAGGTCATAACCTTTTGTGGCATTTGGAATTCCAGAACCTCTGATTAGTGCAGTATTTACATATCCTTCAGAAAAAAATGTTCCTCTATAGAAATGCATGAAGTGTTGTAAATGTGTTTGGCCTTTTGTCTGGAATACATATGAACTCTGAATTCAAAGTAGGGTGCATTAAACTATATTTGTTTGTCATGTTATAGCTGGGCTCATAATTGGAGCACAAACAGAAGGCAGTCTCTGATACAATTAACAGACACCACTTATATGAACTACCTTCAGCACTGTGATCCTGTTTTATATTTTTCTCAATCAAGGGAATATCTGTGCCTGCTGCAGCTTTGATTTAATGGCTTCTGCAGGGATCCAAATAGTGAAATTTTACTGGAAGTTGCAAGACCTTATTGAATTATTGCATCAGCACATGCTAGAAGATATCACCAATCATGTACGTTTTGATCTCTGATAACACAGAAACATCATTCATTTGCATTGCAGAATCAATATATGTTATTTTTTGTTGGATTTTGGACATTAAGCCAAATTACATTGTTCCTATAACAGAAACAGCATGACTGACCCTTATTATGACTGATTGGTTGATTTAATTGATTTAACTTGGTAGGAAGGAGATGTTAAGTGATATTAAGCAGATTTCCCAGAGGTGCTTGGGGCTTTTATCATAGTTTTTTATGTATTTCAAGGAAACTGTTTTTAACCTGGAAGAATGTTCACAGCACATGACAAAGACCATAGAGAATATGCTACATGCCCAAAAGAGAGTGGTTGAAACGAAATGTGGAATTTAAATCACCCAAATAAGGAGAAAGTTTGACTACGGATCTGGCTGAGTTCAGAACTGCCTCCCTCCCCGCATTACCTTTATTCAGTTGTTTTATGGTAGACGTGAGTTTTAGCGTCCATGGTAGAAATACCCGGCAATCTTAAAGACTGGACTCTTCTGTAGACCCACAGAATAGGTACAGAACATCCGCTGGTAATTCACATTGAAGTCAGTGCATAATCCGCTGCTCCCCTTTTTGAGGAGAGGAAATTAGCTTCTCAAACTCGTGTATGCAGAGCTTTGCAAGGGTAGAAATGGTATAGAAAGTATACACCACATTAAAAAAAACAACTTGATTTCTTTTAGCCAATTAACCAGATATTTCAGATATCTTTCAAAAGCAAACTCATCCTAGTGATTGTTTGGTTTAGAATGAAAAGACTTTGGAAATTATGTGCATGTCTCTTTGGAAATTATGTGTATGTTTAAGATGAAAGTTGATTAATTCATGGGAAGAATGGTCTGCCTCTTATTTACCATGATGGGTAAGGTCAGAATCGAAATGAACACCAGTCACTAGAAGGCATTGCATTTTGGGCCTAGGTCACCCAGAATAGTTATGATGACGTGTTGACTGCATTTCCAGTCTCATTTAGCTTCCGCTAGTATCTGCATCTGAATCAAATATTCTCAACTAAGTTAAAAAAAAATTAAGCTTTGGTCAGCTTTTACTGTAAAAACAATACTACACACTTTTATAGGATCTGATCTATAAAATTAGGACCCATTGTTGTTTTTCAAGACTTCCTGAAGTTTGTGGGGTTTTAAGTTCTGAGGTTTTCAAGTTGGAACAGGCCTTAAAATTTGGATCTGCCTCTAGATTCAGTTCTGGATCATTTTCCACCCATCCTGATGTTCAGCAGGACTGGATTTTGGTTTTGATTATCTTGAGTTTTTAATTCTGTTATTCTAACATAAATATGCACACAAGCAAAGGACAAAAAAGAGTTCAGTGGATGCCTCACAGGTATAGGACAGGTTAGATTTGTATTGCTCTTTATTTCCTGGCTGGTCTGTAGAGTTTGCACAAGAGCTACCTAAACATGGAAGCCATAATTCATTTAAAAAACACAACTGGGGTTTCTCTGACAGATATCTTTGGGCTGAGAGTCCCTTTACACACTCAGGAACAGTCAATTAATGTTTCTATGATTGCCGAATTCTCATATTCGGAAGAGAAGCCATGAGTGTGCCCCACCCTGATGCTGGATTTCCTTCTGAGGTGAACCACACACAGCAAAAAAGGGAATGGAGGGACCCTTTAATAAGGAAAATTGTCTCTCTTCTGTAGCTGCTGTTTGAAGCAAGTCCTGTAGTATCATGCCCAGCAAAGGAGACAGCCAGCTGCAGAAAGGATGGGAACATATTCATGTGAGCTCCCCTTTGCTTAGAACTGCTCCACAATCCCTGGCTAAACAGGAGGGATTTTTAATTTAGCAAGCCTGCTTTCAATTAGTCAAGCTGTCGCACAGCCATGATACCTGAGGCCTACCACAGTTTGTTCGGCTGCAAAAGATCTTCAATGTTTCCTGTTGCATAGAACATTAAAATATTACACCCTGGGCTGTCTTAGGTGGTTGTGAATTGATATAATCAATTGCAACAATGAAAACAGCATTTTAAACACAGGAGTTCGATGAAAAGCAGAGTGCGCCAACAGACATAGGGCCAACTGGGTCTCCGGAAAAAACGTTCTGGTTCCTGGCTCTGTCACTAAACCCTCTGTTTGAGCTTTGGCAATCTACTTTACTTCTGTCTTATGCCAGATCCCAGAGGCTTACCTCGGCACTTCTGCACCTTGGAGAATGGCAGGACATACATCAGCATCAGTGGCTGGGCTGCTGACTGTAGTGGCGGCAGCTGGGCCAAAAGTACAACAGCTGCTATTTTTGCAGACCACTCCCCAACTCTGCATCCAGGGCTGATGCCCTGGTCACCCCATCTTACCTTACCTGGTCACCAAAAGGCATTTAGGTGAAGGGAGGCATTCAAATAACCTTCTGGATCTGGCTCCAGCAGTTTGAGGTAAGTACTATATATTTATGCAGTAGCTTATACTGTGAGACCTCAAGGCACTATTGTCAAACTGTATATACTTTTAATACACCAAGTACTGCTGTATTTTCTCTCATACATAAACCAGCTCCCTAAGAAGTCTCTCTTAAGGTTGTCTGACCCACACAGAATCATACTGCTTCAATTCCTGTAGCACTGTACAACAACTGTTGCATTACTATTTAAGCAGCTGAGGGAGTCAGTTAGACTTAATGGCTCATTGTTCTTCACTCTGGAGGTATTAATGATTTTCTCTCCTTTTTAGTGATCTTTATATTCCACTAATCAAGCCCTTTCTTAGGGATGTTTTTCTGTCCGATAGCTTCCTATTTCACTGCTTTGGAGATTCCTTTGTTCTTTTCAAAATCATAAATGTACTCATGGAGACTAGTCTTCAACAACAGATAGGGTTTTAGCTTCAGTTAAATGGGAAAGAGAGGGTGACTCAACTGAAGGGTCTTTCCCTGCTTTATGCACCCATAACTTTGGAAAAACAACGTTTTTTTCTTCATTCTTCATTTCAAAAACAAGGTATGTATTGGAGCATGTTATATGCAACAAAGTATGGTATTTTATAAAATAGCTGTGCCCAGAGCCCAACATCCAAATTAAATTATAGGTCCCCAGCATGCAAAGCTAAAGTCAAGCTTAGATAAAATCTGAAATTAAGTTGGTAGTAAAGAAAAGGGGACCAAAGGTGCACAGACACACAACTAAAATCTGGTTAGTTACCTGCATGGCGCTCACTACAGTAATTGTGCAGACTTTACTATAGAAAAGAGTGTCACACAAGGGAATGAAGTGGAAGGTGATTGTTAGATATGTTATTTTGCCTTGCAAATACATTTGTCAGTCGAATACACATATGTATTCCATAACAGAGTTGGGATCTCAAATGATTCATTTTTTATTTGATTTTGTCGTTTACCACTAAGATATCATAATATTAATTTTTAAAAGCTAACAGAAATGAAAAACATCTGAAAAATCACTTTTAATTTATCTCCGTCACTAATCTCTCTCTCTGAATGCTCACAGAACATTCCATGAAAGACACAATAATGCCATTTTTAGTGGGTGTCTAAATTTCCAGATGCTGAGAGAAGGCACATTGTGCTTCTGCCTATAATAATAAAATGGATACCATCATCCCTAAGTATCTAGATCCTTGCTTTTTCAAAGTGGTGAAATCAGCACCACAATAAGCCTTTTGCCCAGAGTTGGAAAAAGGCAGCTGTGGCTGTATGCAACTGTATCCAATTTAGTTCTCTCAGAGACAAGTCAGGAATAATTAAAAACAAATAAACAAAAAAACCCTCTCCTTTAACTCAAAAATAGAGCCTTATTTTTAATTACCTAAGCAGTATTCGTGTTGCACTGGGAAGTAAAGATGGACATTGGTAAAATAATGTTCAGTAGTGTTCCTCTGTAAGTGAAGTCTTATTGCAGCATACACTGAAAATGTGTTAATTCCTACATTTATTACCTATGGACAAAGTCTCCTTGGCCAGAAACTCGTCAACACTGGCCTATTAACTTAACATGTCTAAGACAGATTATGAACAGAACCATTGCAGAATTTAACTTGTTTGTTGAAGACTAAAACCCAGATTTTAGCCTATAATAGTGCGTCCTTGTATTGCTCCAGAAAGGCATCAAAAAAGGATTAGCCTGATGCAAAAACACCCTCAACAAGCATGGGACTAGTATGTGAATCAATGGGTGACATTTCAAAGAGATGAGAGGCACAGTCTGAGCAAGATGCACTCCAGTAATGCATGACTGACAAAACAGCCCTCTGGGTGCCATTCCAAGTCAGCATATGTGGCTGTTCTAAATTATTCCAGTAATAGAACTTGTTCAGCTTTCCTGGGAACTGGAAGACCTCAAAAGGAAAGCATCGCTCCTATATTCAGATTTTACGTTGACTGCTGCATGGATTAGAACTGAAAGATGTAAAAATAATAATAATTTTAGTGAGTCTTGGACCTATCACAGTTCTCTCTAACCAGCCTCAAATCCTACTGTCAAGTGCATATACCTACTAACTTGAGCAAATAAACATCATACAAGCTACATTATTTCATCGCGTTAATGACAAAAGTCAAATTCTAACCACTGTGTAAGAGAAAACAATAACAAGACTTAAATGCCTACAGAACATTTCCTCTCCTCTATCATACTACTTAAAATCTAGATGTTTTTGGGGGTAAGAGAAAGAGAAAAGCAATGGATGTTTTAAAACTCTAAGACAAACTGTTTGGAAGGTTTGACATACAGGGGGGAGTATTTTTAAGGATGGAGTGCAGTAGTTATTTATTTCCTGTACCAACAACATTTGGAGTGGAATATAAAAAGTGCGGCAGTTCTATTTGTGGCTGTAGAAAGCCCCTGTTTTGGCACCCCATCAGCACAAGTTGATGTGTACCATTTCTCTTTTTCTCCCCATTTGAACTGGAACTCATTCAAATATTTTCCTTACACATGTAAGTATAATTATTTCTAGCCCTGCTTCCAAATGAAAGTGACTAATTCTGTACAATATATAGATTTGATAAAGTTGACTGAGCATTACAGTTAAGGAGGAAAGACAGTTTATTATTTTATACACTATATAGGGTTCCTTATATGGCTGAGGCCTGAAAAATGCATTTAATTCAAAAAAAGATTTGTTCTTTCATTGGACAATTATTCCAAACTGTTTTGCCATAGAGAAAAGTAATCCTGCATATGTTTTATGAACATATGTATATATTTTTTGCTTTTGCTGAAATATTTGCTTGATCAACCCTTGATAGTTTCAGAAATAAATATGAATGCATTTGCTTAAAATAACAAAACCACACACAATACTTAACTCATTACGATGATTTAGCTTTGGTTCACTATTTCTTTTGGCTGAGGACTCTGGATGAAATCCCATGTATACAATCTTACATTTTATACCAATACTTTTACTTCAGGTTATAAAGTAATCTCTGTCAGAGACTGTGCCCTAAGTAGTTTAAAAAGGCATCTGCTTATGGAATGTTCTTGTCAAAAGGACATGTGCAAAATAGATTATAAAAACTAAATTTGATTACTGCATTATGCTTTATGTATGTTATTGCAAGGAATTATCCAAGACAGTAAACTCAGATCCCCCACTACACTTAAAAATGAACACAGTTGCTAAGCAAAGTGTTGTGACCACAATTATAGAAAATAATAATGCAACTTATTATAAAAAAAAAAATCAAAATGTGTATCCTTTTCTTGCTCCTCCTCCTCTTCTCTTACACACACAGAAGCAAAAACTACTAAGCTATAAGTTCAATTTAAAGAAATCATAAAAAATATATATTATTACATCTTTGTAAAGACCCTTGTGCTGCAAACTTTTACTGGCTTGTTAAGGCAAAATGAACGGTCCTTTGTGGAATCCCTCCTTAAATAACTTAAATTTATGTCCATCTACTTCATGACACACTTGGATGTTATTGAGGCAACCAGCAGTGTGACGTAAGTGTTGCATCTCTGAGGGTACTGAAAATGGTTTTCTTATTGAAAAGCATAAAGGGCCAGATTCTGTCATATTTACACACATGACCCCACACATGGAATCATACCTGTGAACTTTACTCAAGTAAAATATTGCAGGAGCAATTGCCAAAACATGGGAGCTGGCTTAGTTTGTTTGGACTTTAGAACATGGTTCTAATTTTGCTTGTTACAGATTATTATCCTCTGCTGCCAGCAGTTGCTTTGCATCTTCCCCTTTCTGTATACTAGGTTTCATAAATATATATTTATGCATGTGTGTATACATCTATATATATAGGTATATATGTATATGCATTTCTGAAATGTATATATTTCAGAAATCTAGTATAAAGCAGGGGGGAGATGCAAGATGGAAGGTGAACCATCAGTTAGAAACCAAGTTAACCTGTTTTCAAAGTAATGGTTAGTAATGGTGATCATTTCTTTATTCAAAGGAGATGTACAGAAGTATTGCCTTGGCTATTTTAAATTGCTAAGCTATACCCCATGCTGTCTGCAAACAACAGTATGGAGCAATCCACAGTAGATGCTGAATATACTATGTAACGGAGGTCTCCCTGTCTAACCAGAACTAACTCTTTTCTTTAATAGAAGAGAAATAATGAGACAACCTCACAGCATTTTAGTCCACTTCTTCCCCATAAAAGGTCTCAAAGAAATGCAAAGTACCACTGAAGAGTTCAAAGACATACCTCAGACTGTGACTGCACATGCAAGGCATGCTGGCATATTCAAGACTTGATAGCTCTATTGGAAAAAACAGAAATAAAAAAGGTTCTGCATACACAATACAATACACAATAAATACCTAGTTCTACTCTCTGGAACTCAATGCATTCATTTTGGTCACTGAGCAAACTAAGTCCCAGTGTGCAACACATACAATAAATCTATCTAGTTCTTCAGAGAAGCTGATTTCTAGAGAAGCTAAAAATTACTTCATGTAAATGATGCAGAGGCTGATGCAGCTGAATTTATAAATTGGGTTGAAAAGTTTGACATGTGGAATTAGATTATGCCTATAATGCATCACTAAGTAATTGATATGTACATTATACGCAAAGAGGGAACCCAGTTAACTCAACTGTAACTTTTTTTTTTTGGCAGAGTGTATAACTTGGCCATCACTTTGTTGCTAGGTGAACATGTAAAAAAAAAAAAAAAAAAAAAAAAGACAAGAGATTTCCTAGTTTATTAGCTGAATAAAAATGTGTCTTGTAATTGAGTGGTTCTTATAAAGAAAAGCACAATGGAGTAGATAGGGACATACTAAGGCATTTTCTAGCCTGTATAGGAAAATAATTTTGGAAGTTTCACTTTTTTATCGTTCAAGAATTGCAAAAGCTCATGTTTAAATTCATTAAAATATCAGCATCAAAGGTGGGGGGAAACCTCAAGATTGTCAGTCTTTTATCAGTTAAAAGAAAAATATTTAGAGAGTTCACAAAAGGCTACTAGGAGTGAAATAAAAATCCTTCAGAAAAGAAATCTCACTTTTATAACAACTATTCAAGCATATTTCAAGCCTTTTGGTGATGATCTGCATTTATTTCAAAGAGACTAAAGCATTGCCTCCATAATTACTGCAATGTCTGCGCTGATCCAATGCCGATTACAGTTCAGAGTCTTAAATCTCTGTAATCTGTCTGAAATGTTATTAAATATTAGATTTTTGTGTGATTTGTTTTCTTATCACTTTACTTGTAACTTTACTGCCACTCACTGCCATGAGACCTTGAGCATGAGGCTGCTGCTTTAATCTCAATTTGTTACACTAAAAATGCAAAATTAAAGAAAAGTGAGGAAAGTTTAATATTACCAAGGAATGTGATTGATAATATTGTGTCATTTTTTAGTTTTAATATTATAAACTGAATTTTATGTTCCTCTACCCTAACAGTGACATATTTAACATTTTAAGACTGGATATAATAATTTTATGGGACAAAATGGGTATTATTAGATGATTATACTGTAGTACTTTGTCAAATCCTTGTATATTAAATACAAAAAAACTGTAATAAAATAATGGTGAGAACCTGACTTCTACTAAGAGAAGAAAGATATCCATCCTTAAATCTCACCCTTGCTTTAAAATATCCCAGAGGTCTCTGGCCAGTGCAAGCTGCAATGTACAATACTTGATGCAACGTCTAACATATGGGGATCAGGGACAGTGAGAGTTTACAACATAGTGGCAGTTTTAATTTGAGAATGACAAAATAGGAGACATTTTTATATCCCTATGACTTGCTTTGCTTCCAGGCAGCTCCAGTTAAATATATGCCATATGGTGTCCAAAGGATGTATATCAAAGTGGGACACACTTGAGCGTGCTATAAAATAGCACAGAGGCAGCATGGTATGGATCATGCTCCTCATGCATTTTCTGACTGGACATCTTTAACTAAAGACCTTCTCTTCCTTCTTCAGATTCCTTGAAATAATCAGTCCTCCTCCCTGCTTTCAAGACTCTCTTAAAATCTAATCTCACTTCTGACTTGCTCCCTATGATGACCCTGACTGGTTTGTATAAACATTTCCTTTTCTTGTTCCTTTTCCCTAACCTCCATCTACTTGTGTCTCTGTGTTTCCATCCGGACAAAGTGGGCTACTATATAAATATTAAAAATGTAATGGATATTTGACAGAGGGCACTTAGACATCATGTTGATGTCAATACAGGTATACATATTTATACATGCATTTTTATTTAAATTAAGGATTTCCCCCCCTTCTGAACAAAGACTAACTTAGAACTAACTTTTATGGATGAAGTACAGATTTCTGACTTATGTCTAAACATTGATGAAACTCAGCTACAGCAATGGTATTGCTACCATATGCTACATATAAATGCTCCGAACAGTGCAATATGAGGTGGCACAATTACCTATATAGTTATATCTGTGACATGTAAATGTGTAAATGGAAAGGACAACACTAGCTCAACATGCTTTGGCAACTAGTGACATTTTCACATTGTGATACAAACTGTGCAGTTTCATTGTGCTTTGTCTGCCAGTGTCATTTTTAACCACTATCCAAGCAACATTCCTCCTTAATAGTCTATCCTTAAAGTGCACATAATAAAATGAGGCCGCTGAGATTTGTACACGTCTGGCTCTCTCTACTGATTATAATTCACTAAGTAGAAATGCTGCACAAGGTCAGTTTATGTGGAAAAATCCATATCAGCAGAAGCACAAGTTGACCCTCTTTTCAGGGCAAAATGATAGCATTTGGAGTATGATATACTGTATAGATGAGTAGGGTCCCATAACAAGAAAGGTAGTTGTAGAAGAGAATAGCACAAAATACTATATGTAACTATATATACAGTGTATATACACAGTAAATGCCTTATAGTAGCACACCACAGGTTTGTTTAGGGAGCTCTTCTTAGGAAAGTGATCATCAAGATTGTAGATGCACAAACATTTCAGATTACTAAATTAGCAAGAATACGAGACTTGGAGTTATTCAAATATATAGTAATTGCAGGGAAAAATTAAGATTCACAGTCCCCAGTGTGGGGCTGTGGTACTGGGGACCATTACATTTGACATTCATAAAAGAGTTAATTTTGAAATAGGCAGCTTTAAAGAGCTATTTAAAATGGTGCGATAGCCACATCCAATAAACTTTGATTCTGGTGTTATAATGCCTCTAACACAATATCATACTGGAGAACTGTATAGTCAGTGGTGTCCTGCTGATGAGATTTCTGGGCAGAGTTCTATGAAAAGTCCCTCTACCAAATGCAGTTCAGTTAAAATGCTAGTAATAAGCCCAGTTGTAATTTCTCTGGCTTGCCATTGGCTTCTCATCCCAAGTGAATGTCCTAAGCTACAAAAATGGATACTCAGGGCTAAATTCTTCCCTGGTTTGTTTCTATCAATGGCAATAGAGTTAAACCAGAGACGAGTTTGGCACTTGGTTGTTCTGCATGCAATTTAAATCTCTTAGCAACAATAGCAAACATTAAGGGCTCATTATAGTCAAAATTACTGAGAAAGAAAACTAGTCCTCCCATCCAAAGCTTGTATTGGAAAGGCTTCAGTCAGTCTTCCAAACTCCTTCCACAAAATAATATTGAAAGATTGTTCTTAGACCAAGACAGATTGTTCTTCATATAACATATAGGATAAACAGTATCCAAGGACTGCATGTGGAAACTAGTTTTCTTTATAGGAAAAGAGAATCCTCTTTCAGAAAAATGCTCATAATTAAATGAACAGTGATTCCAAAGGACCTGCCACATTTACAGCAGGAGAAATTAAATCTGTCTGATCATATGTAGAAGAAATGACTCCCTTGTAATCCAAAGCAAGGAAATGGAACTGGTTAATTTGCTTTAAGTTTTATCTTTTTCCTTCTCGTTAAATAAAGGAAAAGAAGGGAAGAAAGCTAGAAGGGGAAAAAAGAAAACACTTCAGGAAGCTGGAAAGTTTCTTTTTAATTTCGCCTTCAGAGATGTTAGCAAATGTAAAAAGATGCAACTCAATGGAACAAATCGTTACAAGTATTAGGAGCCACATATTTTGCATCAGACTCAAGTCCCAGCAGAGTTATAATACCTAACAAGGAACAGCTAACAGTACTGTGAAGGTTTACTGCACTCACGTCATAGAGTCCTAGTGGAGTTATTTTCCTGACCTGCGAAACGGGACCAGCAGTATAGTCAGGAGCTGCTGGAAATGGCACAGAACAGCATCTCTCTGAATCCATTCTATCCACTCAGTGTAATGGCATTTCAGTGAAAGGAAGAGCACTCTGTGTACTTAAAGACTGTAAGTTCTGTTCTAAAATGTCTAGCTTTGGATATATGGAGTGGTATACCTTGGCTCCCTTCTCTCTCAAAACCAAAGGAATATCCATCAAAAAGATGGATAGTTTTAAAGGAGCATTTCAGCTGAAATTCAAACGGTCACCCCTCACCCTCCCCCCCGCAAAAAATAAAAAAAAAACCCAACACTAAGCAGCCTCTTCCACAGCCATCATACCATAAAACTAATTGCAGGGACTATTTTATAGTATGACATGTTAGTAGCACAACACAGTCATAGTGCTTAGGTTTGTCAAAACAAATAAACTTGGTTTTTTGTTTTTTTTTTAATGAAATCTATTGCACAAAATAGCTAAACAAATTATGGGGTAGAAGCAAATGTCTACCACGCCATCAGCATTCAAGACCTGAAGAAAAGAGTGGAAACTTTCAGGGTCTGAATGCAAGAGTGGAAAAGCTAATTGAGCACAAATGAAAGGATCCATTATGGCTGGAAGGATAAGTAAGAGTACAGGCAGGACAATACTCTCATTTATGATTCAAATATCCAGGGATAGTGCAGCACAGCTTTAAATACAATTTACAGCCTTGATTAAAAATGACTATGTGCATCAACTTGGAAGGAATGCAAAGACTACGAGAGAGAAAGCACCTGCCTTGTCTAAAAGGGAAGAAAAAGGGATAAGTGAAGCCTGAACGAGGTTGGACATTCACAAGCAATTGGAATGTACAGAATTATGGAATCACTTTTTTTAGCTGGAGATCAACTGATTAGTGGGCAAGAAGGCCCACATTTAAAGCAACTGATTTGCTGAGTGAAAAGATTATAAGGGAGATTTATGCCAGATAAACAGAAATTTCTACCAGATAATCACTGTGATCTGAGGGAAAAGGGAGTTCATACTGCCCCTGTGTCTTCTGCAAGCAAAATTTAAAAATACGATTGTGGAAGAGGCAATAAGCACCAGAAACACAGAACAAGGCTACATTCCTGCTCTCATTGTGGGGGAGGGAGCAGAGGGGAGGGCAGCTTTTTCCTTGACTTGCATAGGCCTTAAGCTACTCCTTTTCTTCTGTAAGGTGACTTCATCTTCAGACTGTTCTAACTTTTTCAGCTACTTTAAGTTCTTACGGACTCCTACCTCTAGTGAATTATGATTTATTTGTCCCAAAATGATGATCATTGAAGTGCCTTCTTAAAATAATGACAGCATTTGTTCTAGATGATCTTCTGTCCTAGACACAGGTACAGAGGAGGTTAGCCATGTTTATCTGAAATCAGGCAAAAGATAGTCTCCAATGTCACCCCATACTACATGGGTCAGAGAGGCATGAGCTTTTGTAGGCAACAGACCGCTCTGTCAGATGCTATGAATGGACTACCTTCTATCTTAGGGGTGAAATACTAGAAGCCGGTAGATGGCCATTAGCACCTCTGGGCATTTATGTGTGTGCTCTGGGAGTGAGGGGAGGGGGCACTTTAATAAGAGTGCGTCTTGGAGCGGCTCTAATTAAAGTGCCTGGAGCATCTCGTGTATTAATGTCCCTGTGCCAAAGAATGGTGGTGGGGGTAATTTAACTAAAGCTCATGGCATGGTAATTACCACGCTCCAGCAGACTCGATTAATTGAGTCTGCTCCAATGCACTGTAATTACAGCATGTCAGAGCAGCCTCACTGCACATGTATAGGTGCCCTCTGTCTCTGGCTCACTCCCCTGTAAAGTTACTGAGAGTTGCATACTCTCTCCCCACTTTTCCATGTTTGTGTCAATGATGAAAGCGCAGTAAGCTATCACATACTGAGGAGCTAGCATGATGCTCATGATACCCATCTCTATATCACAAGCTACCATACACCACCTATTCCAGGGCCTGTATGAAAATCAGAAACTTGCTGAAAAGTAAATGCTTAAAGTTAAGGCCAGATGAGATGGACATAATATTGGTTGGATATGAAAAAAAAACAGAAAAATTACCCTGCCTCATAACATCACTCTAATGGAGAATAATTGCAAAAATCAGGAAATGAACACGGAGTCCTACTGATAATAGCTAAATTAATAGCAACAGATGCAATACCATTTGCCAGTACCCATAACTGACCAAGAATCTGTTGTTTCCTGACAGAAATGGCTTGGTCAATGTGATGTTTTTGCAACCATAAGGCTTCATAATTGCACTGTACTAGATAGTTAAAAATGAAAGCACTGACATTTAAAAAGCTTCACCTGGTACGAGATGCAGCATCCCACTTGCTAAACACTACCAAGGCTGCGCTTATATTACCACAATAAGAATTAGATTGCATTGGCTCCCATTGAATGGCAGGTTAAATTGAAGGTTTTGATCCAGGTTTCCAAGTCCTCTATTGGCAAGCACCACCTTACACAAAGAATTAATTCTTCCTTCACTCTTCTATGACCTGTCATATTCCTTGCCAGTGGAATTACTGGCAATAATAGGACAAGACAAAGGAGAGGGGAGGTTTCTTGCTGGCTAGTTTGTGGAACTGTTGCCTCTAAGCTTTAAAGATGGTCCCTAAACTGTTCTCACACAGAATAAAACACTAGACTCAACCATATAAAATATTTTCCCTATTATACCCATAATTATTGAAGACAATGATTCTGAGCTAGGGCAAATGAATTTTAACATTATACAAATCTAAAAGATAATACAACATGCTTAGATAGCAGGGTATATAACTCTATACTGGGCATACCTACACATGCCCCCACGGCACAGTTGTTACTGCGCCATCATTTAGTACATGTCATCATTTAGTACTTTAGGAAGTACTAAACAACGGCACACTGTTTTTAGTTGCTATGTCACCGTAGTGACGCGCTATAGTGAAAGAGCTCGTTGCTATGGTGACGCACTGGCAGCATCATGGTTAGTGCCCACTGATGCTATATCACCATAGCACATCACTGGCAATGTAGTGTCTCATGTAGCCATACCCACCAAGTAATATAGATAGGATGAACAGATAGTTAGTAGATAATACCATTTTCTCCACTGTTTTTCCCTTTAAAAGACAGCATTTCTAAAACTAAAAGAGAATAGAAAGAAATAATGGCCCGATGCTGGTATACAGAGTTAGGTCCGTCTTGGAAAGGAATTATACAGCTGTTTTTCTAAGCAATGTCAGATGGTTTATTCACCTAATAAATGAGACACTAAATGAATCTAGAGATTCTTGGAAACTGGTAAGTGCTTACCTGGGACTCAATACCCCCTTCTTCAAAAAATGGCTTGCTCTTCCCAAGAGTTTTCCAAAATAGCTCCTCAACTATGATTAAAAACAAACAGTGGGCTGAGGATCAGGTAAGCTATACCTGGTTAATGAAACTGCTCAAAGAGCTACAATAGCAGTTAAGCCAGTCATCTAAACAGCTTTGCTGATCAGACCCCGTTTTACCAAGATCATAAATCTTTGAAAAAAGTTGTGGTGAAAATTTGCGGACTTGACCTCTGCCCAAAGATTAGCTGTTTAAAAAAAAAAAATCTAAATACATTTGTTGTTGCATTTTAATTCTAGAAGGGGCTGGGGGTGGGGGCATGGTTATGATACTTTTAAGCTTCTCACTTTTGAGGGGGCTCATCTAAAAAATAGCTATACATGTCTAGAGTGGTAAATTGGGATCCTGATATATCACAGGGGCCATACATAGTGCTCAATACACGAAAGAGATTAAAACAATTATAAAAGAAGAATGAAAATATCACTGCTTCTTCATATGCTCAATAGAAGATTTTATTTGGAATAACTACCAAAACTACTATCAGAAACAAAAGATCCATAAAAACTGGCAATGAAACCTCTAACAAAAAATTACGAAAATTTGGATCAAGTGAAATAGGACACTTCTATTTGAAACATTCAGCAGTCTTAGATAATCTGTCTTTACCCCCTAGTTCCTACACAGAGTTTCTATGTGACCTTGGGTAAAACATTTAAGCACCACAACAGCAGTAGTAATACTAGTATTACCACTATTCTTAATGCTTTTGAGATCCTCAGATGCCACAGTGATGACAGCTTCAGGGCCTCTGGAAGTAGAACTGTTGCGGTGTCATAAGGGATAACAAGGCAAGGCACAGCAGGAGCGGGGAAGAACGTGGTGAGCATGTGGGAAAGGATGGGTGAGGGAAATGGTGCTTATTACATGGGCACACACACACACACACACATTACAGTCCTGAACCGTGGGAAAGGATGGTGCCATGGGATCCACATTTATCCTCTGGATTTTCCTCCATGATGAGTAGTATCACTGCAGCTTTATGCCGCAGTCCTGGAAAAGGATCCCCCTCTCAGTACGTAACCCTTTATTCAGTCAAGTCCTCTGTGGAGATCTCTGTACAGAAAACTAATGAGGATGCCATGCTTGATGGCATCCTCACTTGTTTGGCCAATGGTGGAAACAGCATAGCTGCTTTCAGGCAAACTATTTTTCATTGCTGAAAGACCATGCCAATTAGCCCACACCAAGTTAAATGACCCACCAACACAAGAGGGGTGAAAAATAAATAAATAAGTTACCCAATTAAAATTAACATTTGTTGAAAAATGTTGCAACATTTGCTCTGCTCCCTCATAGATGTGACAAGTGTTTTCATTAAAAAAACCCCAAAGAATACAGAATGCCTATACACGTGCAGCAAGAGTGCTCTGATGCACTGTAATTACAGCATGTTGGAGCAGACTTGGTAATTACCAAACTCCAGCAGATCATTAATCATGCTCCAGCAGACACCAGCATCTCATGTATCAGTGTCCTCATGCTTTAGTTAAAGCGCACCCCTACCATTTTTCAGCACAGGGACACTGATCCACGTGACAATCCATGTACTTTAATTAGAGAGGTTCTCACCCTAACTGCATAAATGTACCTCAGGGGATGCATTACCAACTATACCATTTCTTCCTTTTTGCTCCTATATCAGGACCTCGCTACAGTGTTTTCCTTAACCATATCACTTACCATATGTACAATTCAACCCTTTTTTTGTTAAAGGAAAACAAAGCAAAGCATAAACAAAAACTTTTCCATGACATTTTCCCACATGGATTATATTGCTTTCGTCTCAACTGATACCATTTCTATAGTAAAGTCAAGCCTCTTTCAGTATGAAAGTATCTTTTTCATTGCTTCTATATAGGTTATTCCCTGGAAGACTATATCTGTTTTCCTTCATTTTCTTAGACTTCATTTTATTTCATATTTTTTTAATTGGACATTTTGCTAGAAGTATAACCTTTATTTAAAACATGATGAGCCAATAGATGCTATTCATTTATTAAAAACAATTTTCCATCTTAAGTGGGCCATTAAACTTCAAAGTTGGTGGTACAGTTTAGCTACATGCATGAAGGGACTAGTATAATTTTACCATCCTAGTTCTAGTTCCTTCTCTTCACAACTGTATAAATCTATAAACGTTAAGTTTCATGGTGTTACTGCCTAAGGGGTCACATTCTATTTTCAGTGACACCTATGTAATCATGGAACAATTCCTACTGATTATAATGGGATTACATGAAATTTACATGGGTGAAACTGAAAGCAGATTTTTGTGCCTAAGCAGATATTCCTTCCCCTCCCTTCTTCTCCCACATTTGAGGAGGATTATTTTATTCAGCACTGATTCAGAGATTCAGACTGGCTGGGGAGAGGCAGGCACAGCCGGGTACTCCTGTGACTCCCCTGGCTGTGCCTGCCTCCCCAGGTAGGGGGAGCCGTGGGAAAAGCCCCCATGGATGCCCTGCCTGGCCCCATCCCCCACACAGCCCAACCTCCAAGCGCTATAAAAAAACCCAAACAACAAAAAATAATCCCCGCACTCACCAGCTGCAGCAGCGGCAATCGGGGCCTCTGGGGGCTCACGGCCGAGCTCCCCTGCGCAATGCAGGGTAGTAGGGATAGCCCCCTTCCCCCGCCCTGCTTGGCACCAGTGCAGCAGCTGTCACAGAGCCCCCCCATGCAGTGCAGGGGAGTGGGGGTTAGTGGGGATTGCCCCCCCCACCTAGCACCTGCACAGCAGCTGCCCCATGGCACAGGGGCAATGCAGCTTGGCAGGACACTGTCTAAGAGCTGGGGCCATTAAGCTTGAGTGGTGCTGGGCTCCAGCTGACACGTGGAGCTGCCCCAGCTCTCAGACAGTGTGCAGCGCCTTGAGCCATGCTGCACGCGCATGATGGGACAGCTGTTATGTGGGTGCCAAGCGAGGAGGGAAGAGGGGCTATCCCTACTACCTTGTGCTGCATGGGGGGGGGGGGCCTCTGCCACAAGCCCCCAGAGGCCCTGATTGCTGCTGCTGCAGCCGGTGAGTGCAGGGAGGGGGGGTGGAATTTGTTTGTTTTTAGAAGTGCCAGGAGGTTGGGCCAGGTGGGGATGGGGCCAGGCAGGGCAGCCATGGGAGCTTTTCCTGCAGCTCCCCCCACCTGAGGAGAGGCTGGCACAGCCGGAGGAGCCGTGGGAGAACCTGCAGCTGCCAAGCTGTGCCTGCCTCTCCCCAGCCGATCCAAATCTCCTCAAGTTGATTTGGAGGCTTCGGATTCAATTCGGACCTTTTAATGGGTCTCCCAATTTGATTTGATTTGGATTCAAAGATTTGGCTGCCAAATCGCACCGAATCTCCTCCAAATGGAATCAGCAACCTAATGAATCCCAGTCCTAACAAAAATATACCCTACCCAATTACCACTTTTCACATGACGAATGCCAAACAAATTCCACATACCTGCCTTTAGGACAGTGCTGGGTGCATACATTACTAAGTACACATGAGAATAGAGATGGGAAATAAAGCAGCTACAGGATGTCTTTTCAGCATTTGACATTCACAGAACAAGGGCAAGGTGGAAAGGCAGGTTTCCATAGCAGCATTCCCTAAAACAATCTAATTTGCCATACGCATGTTCTATATGGCATCCCTAGACACCAAATCCATGCAGTGAAATAAGTAGTCCCTCTATTCCCATTGCCTTTCTCCTAGGAAAATGAAAAGGGAATGCGAGAGTGAACATACAATATGCAATGTCTACAGCAGTGTTTTTCAACACCCAACAGAAAATGCAAGCTAATTTTAGTTTTCATTTTTTATTTTTTTTACTACAAAATAATAGAACAACACTTACGTTTTAAAGAACTCAGAAAGACCACAACAGGTCAGATCACTGGCGTCATGTCCCCTGAGCACATTGGTGCACCTCCTACGAAGAGGTGCCGCCAACACTGCCAGTGGCACCTGCTAGCGGTTGTCGCTTGCCACCCTCCACCCCTCGCCACTGACACTGCAGGCAGTCAGCAAGTGCCACTGGTTGCCGTTGACACTGCCAGCAGCAACTGTGGGTGGTCTTTGACCCCGGTCAGTGCTTGCAACACCCTGCCCTCCCACCGGCTTTGGCGGCAACTGCAGGAGCTCCCCGCTTACCGCTGCCATGCTCACACCACCACCAGCACTGCCATGCCCCCCCAGCCAGGGGGTATGCATCATTCATGGGCCAGATTTTTTTTTTTTTTTTTTAACACTGTGGATTCCTATTTGAAATCTTGATTTTATCTTATATATTTACACACCTAACAGTGCTAATATTGTATGGCACCCTTGTGAGGATCTCAAGGCACCCTGGTTGAGAATCACTAACCTAGAACAGCCAGCAGAGATTGTATAGGCACAGGTACTAATCTGACACTAGTAAGGGCTAGTCGTACATTGCCATCTCTCTGGAGCAAGGTAAGAAACTATGCATCTTTGAGAAGACTAGTTCTATGAGCTGCTTCTTGAGCAATACAGCAACTTTTCTCATCCACAGGACAGATTCTATTTTTAAAGAGAAGTACAGTGTAGATTCCTGTTTTGTTTTACAAGGGACTTAGCACATGACACACTCACACTGGACTGATTTACATCAGTTTTGTAAAACAATATTCATTACAGTGGGTTCCAGAATGGCCAAATGGCTAATCCAGTGCTGTTGACTCTAGGCTGCTATTACACGCCTGACCACTAAATGGCAAGGCAGCTAATAATAGATTATTCACATTGTCCAGGTGCCTACCCCAGATTGTAAATGTTTAGGAGACATTCTCTGATAGTTTATCTGACTTCCAAACCAGTAACGTTAGGCCAATTTAAAGCCTAACAGCAATGGTTATTATAAGGATGCTTACTTCCATGACATCAGGTCATTTCTCATAAATTCAAATTACTAGTCTTCCTGACCAGTGCAGTAAATTCCTGGTTACAATATTCACAGGGCTGTTTTTCAGTCGTATGAATTTACTTTTATTCGTTCAAAAACGTACCTAACAACAATCATAAAAAATTAGTTTTCTACAATGCTTACACAAAAATACCACTGCAAGAATAAAATTCTCACAGCTCAGTAGTGACTCCCTTTGCTTGCGTGCATCTCTTTAAACTTGCTGTTGAATTAACAGTGGCAGTCCGCACATCTCATTCATGAGGAATGAATTCAACTGACAAAGATTTTAATTGCATCGTTAAGAAGTCAGCATCATCAAAGAATGACTTTCTTCCTAGTTCTTGGTCACTTCTCATTCCTCATATCTTGTGTTGTTGGGGCATTCAAAATTAAAAGCAACTGCCTACCTTGTGCATAGAATTCCTTAGGCATCTCATTCTATGAAGGCACTAACATTTTTTGAGACAGTGTAAGAAATGGAGCAGCCCATAAACAGTGCACTATGAAGTAAATCATCAGTATTAATAGTAATAAGTGAAAAACCTTTCTGACACTTGCTCACTGCCTGTCCTTCTTACTACCCTGAACATTGCAACTAGTAAACTGCTTTGTCCAACAGCACCTACAACACTGAGCAAAGGAACAGATCCATAAAATCATCCATCAAATTATCGTCAGTTGCAACAAATGGCGAATTCACTGGAATTTCCCTTGCACCTGTTTGGATTTATCCCTATTGCTGCTCTGACCAACATGTCAAGAAGAGGGAGCTGCTTAAATAGTACACCTGTTCCTCTCTAAGCTTTGGCCTAATTCCACATCAGCCTTTTCTCACAATGAGTTGTGTGCCTTGGTAAGGGCCAGCCACCTCAGGGTCCGTGGCTTCAGTTGTTACCAGAGGGACCTCTGCCCTATGTAACGCTGCAAGCATGCCCTTGTGCAAGGTAGATGTGGCAAACCTCTCCATCTCTCCTAAGGTAGAGAACTGCTGAGACAGTGTCTAAAGTTAATGGTGCTCACAGACTACCAGCAGTGATGATAAACTTAGAAGGCAGGGTAGATTTGCACCTTATAGACTAACTAAATCAGCATATATAATATAACCTACATCACATAGAATCAAAGGACTGGAAGGGACTTGAAAGATCATCAAGTCCAGTCCCCTGTCATGGGCAGGAGCTTATTGGGCTCAAACCAGCTCAAAAAGGTGCTTGCCCAGCCTCCTCTTGAACACCTTCAAGGAAAGTGACTGCACCACCCCTGCTGGCAGCATGTTCCAGATTCTAGATACCCTTATGGAAAATAAGTTTTTACTTATGTCCAGCCTAAATTTTGCCTCAATTAGCTTGTGCCCATTGGTCCTTACCCTCCCTGTGGTTGCCTTCCTGAAGAGTTGCTCCCATAGATTTTGGTATTCACCCTTGTTTGTAGGTGGCTGTCAAGTCACATCTCAGTCTTCTCTTGCTCAGACTGAATGAACCCAGTTCCCGGAGTCTCTCCTTATAGGGCCTATCCTCCAGGCCCCTAATCATATGGGTGGCCCTTCTCTGTACCCTTTTGAGCTTATCCACATCCTTCCTGAAGTGTGGTGCCCAGAACTGCACACAGTATTCCAGGTGTGGCCTCACCAATGCCAAATAGAGGGGGAGGAGCACCTCTCTAGATCTGTTTGCAACATATCGGCTGATACACGCCAGAGTTCTGTTTGCCCTGCTGTTGACTTCCTCACACTGTTGGCTCATATTCAACTTCTGGTCCACTGTCGCCCTCAGGTGCCTTTCAGATGCAGCGCCAGCCAGTGGACCACCACCTATCGTATAGTGGTGAAGGTTCTTCCTACACAGATGAAGGACCCGGCAATTGTTCCTACTGAACCTCATCTGACTGCGTTCAGCCCATAGGACCAGTCTGTTGAGGTCATCCTGGACCCTTACCCTCTCCTCAGATGTGTCCGCATTTCCCCACAGCTTGGTGTCATCTACAAACTTGATCACTGTGTTTCCCACCCCATCATCCAAGTCATTGATAAAGATGTTAAAGAGCACGGGCCCAAGCACCAATCCCTGAGGGACACCACTGGAGACAGCCCTCCAGGATGAGGCCATCCCATAGATTACAACTGCCTGGGATCAACCCCCGAGCCAATTGCCAACCCAGTTCACTGCAGACTGGTCTAGGCCAGTACCCTCCAGCTTAACTGAAAGGATCTCATGGGAGATCGTATCAAAGGCCTGCTTAAATCTAAGTAAATGATGTCAGTCTCATGTCCCTTGTCCAGCTGGTTAGTTACCTGGTCATAAAAGGACATCAGGTTTGTTAGGCATGACCTACCCTTGACAAAGCCGTGCTGGTTGCTTCTTAATAGCCCGCTAGTTATGAGCTTGTGGTTGATGGCCTTCTTGACAATTTTTTTGAAGATTTTTCCCAAGACCGAAGTTAGACTGACCAGTCTGTAGTTTGCAGGGTCATCCCTCTTCTTTTTCTTAAAAACGGGTACCATATTAGCCCTCTTCCAGTCATTTGGGACTACTCCTGAGTTCCAAACTCTTTGAACAGCTTTGCCAGAGGCCTTGCTATGAACTCAGCCAGTTCTTTCAGGATCTTGGATGCAGGTAACGTGGCCCAGCAGACTTGAATACGTCCAAATGTTCTAAGAGTATGCTCACCTGCTTGGGACTGATTTCATGTGGAGTGCTGTCTTCCTTATATGTCCTGGGCCTCTGGACAAGTGAACAGCTCCCATCTGATTTCAGGAACACCAATGTGAAGTAAGTATTTAGGAGCTCTGCCTTTTCATAGGGACCAATGGTAGGCTGCTCCCCCACCCAAGGTTTAGTAGCGGTCCCAAGGTGGAGCTTGATTTTTTTCTTCCTTCCTATGTACCTATGGGAGGACTTTTTGTTGTCCTTTATTATTTTGTTGCCAGCTTGATCATGCCTGCCTTGAGACTGCCTTCTGTCTGATTTCAGACTAACATGGCTAACTACCACTCTCTGCTCATGTATAGACAAATCTTACATTATGCATTATGGTTATAGGTTAGGGGCTGATCCTCTCAGCAGCACAGAGGCAGAGAGAGATCTTGGAGTCAGGACTGACTCTAGGAGAAATATGAGTCGCCAATGCGTCGAAGCAATAGGCAGAGCCAACCGCACCCTGCAATGCATCAACAGGGGTATCACTAACAGGTCCAGAGAGGTCTTGCTCCCCCCCTGTGCAGCGTTGGTCAGGCCACAGCTGGAGTACTGTGTCCAGTTCTGGGCACCGCACCTCAAGAGTGATGTGGAGAACCTGGAGAGGATCCAGAGGAGGGCCACTCATATGGTTGGGGGCCTCCGTGGCCAGCCCTATGAGAAGAGGCTGAGGTACCTGAATCTCTTCAGTCTCCATAAGAGAAGACTGAGGGGGGGATCTTGTAGCTACCTACAGCCTTATCAGGGGCCAGCAGCAGGGACTCAGGGAAAGTCTGTTAACCAGGGCCCCCCTTGGAGTTACTAGGAACAATGGCCACAAGCTGAGGGAGGATAGGTTTAGGTTAGATATTAGGAAGAACTATTTCACTATAAGGGTGGCCAGAGCCTGGAATAGCCTTCCCAAAGAGGTGGTGCTTTCACCTTCCCTGGAAATCTTCAAGAGGAGACTGGATAGGCACCTCTGCCACCCCCAGTGCTCCTTCCTGCCCATGGCAGGGTGTCGGACTCAATGATCTGTCTAGGTCCCTTCTGACTCATTGATTCTATGATATGGCTGAAGAGTATGCCCACTTGACAGTCTAACCATTTCTCTGTAGCTGAAGGAGCAGCCAGGTAGACTACAGAACTAGTAAGCCAAGAGGAAAAAGACCTCAGTGCCCAGCTAGGAGGTAGTACACCTAGATAAACGGCATCCACTGGAGGAGAAGCATCTAACCTGCGCCCTTATAGGAAAGTGTAGCCTGTTGCCTAGTTCATGGCACTGGTACTTGCATAGAAAATGCCTTTGTATTGCTTCCTTAAAGTATGCACAATTATCTCCTGCACATGGTGGTTTTATTACCCTCACTGTTCAACTGATGGTAGCAATAAATAAGGAGCTGGGTTGATGTTGACTAATTACGAAAGCTACCTCTTATACATATACAACCAATGCTTAGATGCCAATCGCACCATTACTGCTTGCCAGTGCAAGAGAAGACCAGGATCAAGCTGAAAGCCAAGTACCTGGTGAACTGGTGTGGTCTCAGGGCTGGAATTGACAAAACCAAATTGATTGTCAGTTTGAGCCTACTGAAGACCCTGGTGCAGTCCTGGAGCTGGAACTAAAAAATCAGCTGGTTGTTTGTTGTGGTCCTGAGGCTAAGACTGAGGCAGTTTGAAATTGTGGTGTAGTCTTAGGGCTGGAACTGACAATCAGCTGATTGTGGGACCCAATCCGATGACCACATTGGAGCTGGCTGGAGACTCTGGTCTGTTTGGGGGAGTTGCCAAGCAAACTCTGTCATGCATCAGTTAGCACCAGGCTGCATGGCAGGAAATACTGTCATATAATCGATTTAAGGTGCAATGGAAACCAGTCACACAATTAATACGCATATTTTGTGGAATCATTTTCTGGTTGGTTTTACATTTGGTGATGCCCTAATTGCCTGAATGTGTAGCCAGGCAACAATTTAAGACACAATTCACCAGTTAATTCTATCTCAAGTGTAACCTCTGCCAGGGGCCCTAGGTATTCGAATCCTTATATCTGCTCCCTTACCAGAATCCAGGGTCTGTGGACAATGTTAGGGAGGGAAGGTGGAAGGTCAAACTTTTCTTATGGTGAAGAAAAGAGGGAGGAGGAAACTGTGGTGGTTCTTTGTCTCAATGTCTTGATAACTCAAAAAAAGGCCGTACCACAGGAGGTACTGTTGGTCTTTCCCCCCAACTCTGTAAACTGAATTTAGAGCTCATAACTACAGTGAGTAATAAATACGAAATCATCCTCATCACACTGTTTTGCTTTGATTTGTTTTCTAATTCTTACTTTGCACACCGTGGATAAAACGATTACATTTAGAAATCCACATGTAGCTTTTTGCTGTATGGTCAACCATAAAGTCAACGGGGTTTATTTGTTCATTTTAAGACACTAAAGGTGCCTATACATGAGCACCGAGGCTACTCTGATGAGCTGTAATTACGATTAATTGAGTCTGCTGGAGCATGGTAATTACGCAGATTCCAGCATCTTGTGCATCAGCATCCCTATGCTGAAAAACTTCAGTGGGGCCACTTTAACTAAAGCTCATTCGACAAGCTTTAATTAAAGCTGCCTTATTTTAATGCAGGGACACTGATACACAAGACATTCCAGGCACTTTATTAAAGCAGCTCTCAGAGTTGCTTTAATTAAAGTCTCCCCCCCCAACTCCCTCCCCACCGCCAAGCACATGCATTACACCCAAGATTACAGATTGCTGCTTTTCAGAAGACCATGAAGGATTGCCATAGTTTATCACAATTCCAGGGATCGGTACCTGCTTGAAGCCATTCCCAGGTAAACCAGATTTCTGCTTTCAGGGATTGCTGTTGCACTGTGGGTGTAGAGTGAACTGAAGGACCATGTCCCATTTCCTCTTACCCCATAAAAAAAGAATGGAGTATTTAGAAGACTAAAAGATGCTTTTCCTCAGCCTAGATCCATCTTTCTTCCCTTGCAGAACTTCCATGGCAAAATGAGGGGGCTGATGATTTAATGAAATGTTAACGTCTCATGACCTTGACTTGTAAAACAGGTAAATGGGTATCTCACATTTTCTGAACTCTTTCAAGAGTATCTCCCCTTTGTGGTTAATATGGATGATAGACACACCTCCCCAAAAGCACAAACATAAAACCTTCCCTGCTGCTCCTCCAGCTACCATAATATACATTAATGGTAAAAAGGATTTCAAGGAAATAATAAAAAGCTTCTTAAGCCATTTTACTATTTTATGTATTCTCTTAAAGGCTTGGGGCATTCATGTAGTTGCTTCCAACACACTACGATACAACTTTAAGATACAGTATACTGGAGGGTATTAACAGAAGTACATCCTTCAGCAATTGCAAAGAATTAACGCAGTGCAACATCTACTTATCTATATTATCCCCTCTACAGTGATCCACCAGTTTTTCCCTGGACCACAAGAGTCTACTTGTTACTTGAAGAGAAGCAATATAACTTTAGAAACTTTGGGGAAATTGGAGGGGTCTTTCGATCCAGCTACCACGAACACACCAAACTTCCCCTAGTGACCCATAGCAATATGTTTTAAGTTTGTTGAGCAAGTGAGGGCCCCATAGGTATGCCTCATTTTCTGTCACAACATAATAAATATGTAAGCAATGAGAGACCTTTCTGGAAAAATAAGATGACATGCCTACTTTAAAATTATCTGAAGCTTCCTGAAGCTTCCAAATTGTGTTTCCTTGAAGTTAGAAGACACCTCTTCTAAATAAATTTCATGATCTCTTTCATCCTCATCCTTCTTATTCTATTTTTTTCATGCTTGATTACTATAACTTTCTCCTGGACATCATCTCCATCCTAAATTTTGCTTATGATTCTCCTCAAAATCTACCCATCTACTTCTAATTCATGCCTACCTAATTCTGCATTTTGGTCTATCCTTTGGACATCTCCTCTTGGTAGTCTTACCATAACATTAAATCTAGTGTGGCCAAAACTACACTCCTTGCTTTCTCTCTCAAATCCATTCTATTATTCTCTTCCTTGGCACTAATCACCAAGATCCCCCTTACTACTCAGGATCATCCTCTGGGGATTATCTTTGATTCTTCCTCATTCCTAGCCCCATGCATGCATCTCAGGTCCAGATTGATATTTATACTCAATTTGGAAAAGCCATGCTTATCTTTTTGTCTGTTTGACAGTAAAAAGCCCGGGAACAAAAAAATGGGATTTCCACCCCCTCCCCCCCCCGAATTTAAACACTGCATGTTTGTATTAATATGCAGATTTTACCCTATCCACCTACCACTTCCTTTTTCACAGTCTGCTTTTAGGTTGGTTTGTTTTTCGGTGAGGGGAGGGGGAAATGCTACTTGCAATCCAATAGCTTAACACAGCAGAGAAAGAATCACTAACAGCTTTCTTGCTTCAGACTATGTATTCTAGTGAGTCTCACCAGACTAACTGAAGCACAGCTTTTATGTGGGAATCACCAAAGAAAAATTAATATGCCAAAGTATTCTTATAACTTCATACAGCTGCATAGATATTTTTATAGCTGAAAGCATGAACCCCATGAAAAACTAATACTGAACCCCATGAAAAACTAATAGATGAACACTTGCTGGGGTTGTTTGACCCCAGTACCTCTTTCCTGCCATGGTGGGGGGTCGGACTAGATGATCTACTCAGGTCCCTTCTGACCCTAGAAACTATGAAACCCCTTAATCACAAATTTGCCCAAAATAAAAAATACATTCCAAAGTACTGCATGTGAAAAATGTATATGTGCATTCCAAAATATTGAAGAACTGCATAGAGTGCAAAGTCCTGCTAGAAGACATCAGGTTTATGCAGACTACCAGGAAAGATACACATTATCAAAGCCTGGAAACCACTCCAGAGACAGATTTTAACTGACAGCTAGTTAAGAGAAGAACAACATTTCTTCACACAAATACAAGAAAATACTTTCTAGAGGATAATTCCCTTTAACTAGCTATTTTCATGTAAGCAGCGTCTTCCACAGGGTGGGGGCGGCAATCTGTGTTGAAGCTTTTCACTAGGTACTTCAAGTGGTTCCAAATACAAAACTGAAATCTGTTTTGGCCTCCTAATTTGCTTTCCATTTTTAGCATGCAAGAATTTATTCACACATTTTTTGACATACGTCCAAGAATACAAACAGGAAAATGACATTATACTAGTAGATTACCTAGTAGAATCTAAGTGTGCCTATAAAAAAAGAAGTTATTTTGACTCTTAATTTTGGTCAATGTAAAATCGTCATTATAGAGAAAATATTCTGGCCAAAGAAGGTCTTTTTGCATTTGCTCTTTAGCTGTAACAAAAAATAAAGAGAAGGCAGGGGGGACAGGGGAGAGGAGAGAAAGAAAGAAAGAAAGGAGAGAAGGAAGAGAAGGATGGCAGATACACTGAGAATCTGCAGTATGGATAATCAAACCCTTTATTGTCTATGTTACATTAGACTGCAACACTGTAAAAACCTGTTAAGGAGAGGAAACAGATTGGTAGAGGTAGTAGAAAGTCCCTGTAACAGTCATAAAATGGCTTACAGGAGTGTCTGTGTCACGCTAAAAATATTATCATACTGTTCAAAATGCTGATCAAAGCTCATTGACTAAATAAATAAGAAACACAAATCATTTTAAATACTATAGTCTAAGTGAAATAACAAATCAATACTACATGATGAGAAAGAAGAAAAAAGAAGGATGAAGATTCATATCTAAAAACATCTAGGCTTTAAGATTGGTTTTCCCCACCCACTCCCATTTCTTGTTTAATTAAGTGAAAATCTCATTTCTGTGCTATATACAGCATATAATTATTTTAACTGATTTCTCCAACTGTTGTTCTTCATGTCACTAAATTATGATTGTAAACTGCTGATTAGTACCCTGGTAATGGCAGTGACAGCACTATCCTCTCCGCTGCGAGATATTCTGGAAGAAACTTTCCAGAAAGGTTTTGGTTCTACATATTAACTAGGATTTTCTGTATCAGCCTGCAAAAAATAAATAAATAAAATAAAATAAAGAGTTACAAATGTACACTACGCTTTTGTGCCATTTTGGGTACAGAAGAGTTTTTAATAACTAAAACACAAACAAATAAACTAAGCAACTATTAAGTAACTAGCTTTTGTGCATTCCTGAACTGTCACTGTTACTTTCATCCAACAAAAATATTGACTCGGAGAAAGAAAAAAAAGTCAATGCTAGTGCAAACCCAAATCATAATCAATCGTTAACCAACACAGCAAAATATTTGATTTTTTTTTCTTTTGGTGTACAGTGGAATGTGTCTATGTGACTTCCCTCAAAACAACTTCACAAAACAATCAATTACAGTCACTTATAAGTATTTGCACAGACATTCCTAACTACACCAGGACTACAGAGAATTCTGGTATACATCTGGTGTAAGAGTATGAGGAAAAGAATTAGTAAAAAAACCACAATTACATAAGACAATTACATTTGCATTGCTGCAAGTGTTGCAACATAACAAAAACTGTTAAGTTATTTAATAAGTAACAAGTAATATTCAGAACCAATTACTGACTAGGTTTAAAAAAAAAAAAAAAAAAAAGACAACCCCCCAAATTGTTAGAACAGAAAAATCACGCTTTGTTTTTTTTTCTAAAAAATACCCACAAATTTGTCAGAAGCCCATTGCTAAAAAAAAAACAGAACTATACCATTATTGTATTAAGTAAACTGTTGCTCTCACCAGTATTAAAGGTTAACATCATTTCTGTACATGTAAAATTATTGCTTTTTTGAAAAATATATTTAGCATGCTAGTTTTTTAATCCGTTTCCTGCCTTTACAAAATGTTACAATTAAAAAAAAAACCTAGTAAAGCTTTTGCAAAAAATTTCACAGAACATTTTCTTTCAAGGCAGCAGTAACTTTTGATAATGCATAAAATTATATGTGCAAAATCTGAAACTCTCAGAAATATTACCATCACACATAGTGTCACAGCAATAAGAAAAGAAAATATTTATATCTGTGGAATACATTTTTAATTGCTTACACTGCATGGTTTAACAACCTGTTATGTGCCACAACCCCCACCTCAAAAACTTGCATTTAAAAGAGTTACTGTAGAAGAGGTATATAAAGCTTTTTTTTTTTTCCTAACACCACCAGTGATCACCACGTACAAGACATGACACATATGAACATTAACCTGCCACCACAAAAGAAGTTATTCATCTTTTCAAAATGTCACCAGGCCCAGAAAGGAAGGGTAACTGGCTTGCTGAACAAAAATACAGGAGCATAAAGTTCCATGAGAGGCTAGGTCTGTCCCAACTTGTTCAGCGACTCCTAAACATACAGATCAGAGGCTTTAAACAGCTTAACAATTGTTAAAAATGTGAAGACTTCCTTTGTGATCAGGTTGAAGAAAATAGCCCTGTTACAAAAAAGGTCCTGAGAGTAAAACACAAAAGCCTGGTTTTTTTTGTTTTTTTTTTTTTAGTGTTCAACTAGCTTTTCTTTTCCAAAGCAGAATATAAGCGTTTCTGTGGAAGTGTTTCAATTTCCATATTCACATACTATTAATGGTGCGCAGTCAAGAACAAGAGCACTAGAAATGCAAGTGGTCCCCAAACTGTAATGAAACAAACCATTGCAGAATGATGGTCTTCTCTTTAGTCCTTCATCAAGCATATCTTTCCATAGCACCGAATGCCACCTCTTTTTCCCCATCGCCTTTCCTTTTTTTTTTTCAATTTGCTTTTCAGCATGACAGCCAGTGGCAGTTTCATTAATTAATACTTCTCCAGCCCCCAAATCCACTGCTGTTTTTCAAATGTTGCAAATAGTCATTGTGAGCATCAGGGAGGTTTTTGTTACAGTGCTTAACTTCTTCACGCTGTCCAAATCACATAAAGTTTAATTTTTCCAGTGTCTCAAACTTATCTTGATTAATATAGATGCCTTGCGCTGCCACAGTGCTTGCCAACTCCACTGTTTATTATAAAGGAAATAAGGAACCATGGGACTGATTAGTACGTCAATTTATATATATCTTGTGTAGCATCTTCATTTATTTTAAAATGATTAACAGTGCAGAGGCATCCCCCTTCCAGCAGAGCACAGAGCACTGTTTTCATTCTAGCACGGTGGCTCCAGAGACTTGATGGCTTGCAGAGAAGTTTTCCAGCTGTTCTTCCATAGGGTTCGCATCAGTGTTCTGAGGTTGTCGGAACCGCCGATCGGGGTACTGGCTGTTGTCAAAGGGTACCCGGTGCACACACTGTACGTGTGTCTTTAGGTTCCCTTTCTGAGAGGCACTGTATGGACAATATCTGCATTGGAATGGTCTCTCCCCTACAAGAAAAAAAAAAAAACAGACAAAAACAGAAAAGCTGATTCTTTCCCTCTTGTTTTCTGGGGGTAATCTTCTATTAACACTTATCTCGCTGCTTCTATTCAGAACAAGCAAGGAACCCTAAATTCCTCCTGGCTTTAGCTACATTTTATTAGCATTATGCACATTAATTTTGACCTAATACATCATGAAGAGTTATTTTTTAATAATCTCCAGCTAGAGCACAGCATGTCAGGCTCCTATAAGCTGTTTGACATACTAGAATAGCAAATAATAGTGACTGAAAGAGCACTTAAGAAAAGGTTAAGAATGGCTGGAAGAAGGAGGAAGGCCTTCAAAAAAGCAGAATTTTACAGTAACAAAAGGGATTTATAACAAAATAATACTTTAAACAAATGTTGTACTTGGAGTCCAAAGAAGCAGAGAGAAAAAACATGCCAAACTCTCAGGCAGGGTGTGTGCGTGTGCAGCAGGAATACATGTGTATGCACCCAGGCAGGGGTGTGTGCATGTGCGCGTGCGTGTGTGTCTGTCTGTCTGTCAAGTAGATGCACATATGTGCCTCTGAGGCAGGGGGGTGTGTGTGTGCGCATGTTTCTCAGACAGGAGTGAGTGTGTGTGCAAGTCTGTCTTAGGCAGGGTGTGCATGTGAGTGTACACCAGTTTCCAGGAATAATTACTATGTTGGAAAAATAGAAAGAATATTCTAAATGCAAGATAATATCATGAATAAACAGGAGCCTGCAGCTCCCAGGGAAGGCTTTAAAATGACATTTGAAACATCACTGTCTGAACAACCCGGTTTACAATCCTGATCCTAAAACAACATGGCAAGATTAATCTTACATAAATACATTATCCTTAAGCTAAAGTCTTGATGAAGTGAAACAGACCGTTTTAAATTAACGCAACATAAAATACGGCACCCATGTAAAATCCAAGTAAGTTTCAAGCTGTGCCTATGGCAGCCCTGGAAATAGCTAAAGAAAGCCCAGCTCTGGTTGACATAATGTATTAAGTGCATCTCTTTTGTTAATAGATTTAGAAAATTCCTAATTAAACCTGGCCCAGGATTCATGACATTTACCAGTCAAAGTTTGGTTAAAGTCAGAAAGATTTGCAACAAAATTAAAGAAAAAAAAGCTTCTGCACAGACTGCACAGACTGCAGTATATTTGAAATGTAGGAAACAGTAACTGAATGAGAGATGTGATAAAACTTCCTTAGTTGGATGCTGAATTTCCTGCAGTAAACTAAGAAAGATGTTTTACATTTTTGCACAGCTAGATCATGCCTAAGAGACACAGCCACAATTCCAAGAGGAGGCATTCATCATTAAAACCTCTTGTATTGAATCAGCTCTAGATGCACATGGGAGAGCGGTGTGGATTCTTCGTACTCAAAGGGGAGTGGAGCTGGGGTGAGAGGAGAATACTGCCCTAGTTTCACTAGGTAAAAACTGAAAAAGGATCCTGGCTTCAGGCCATAATTAGAGGTAATTTCTGTCAGACCAATTTCCAAATTAGTGCACAGTAAAAAGGTCTGCCTTACAGGTCCTGTAGAAATCCACACACAAATGGAGCACTTCCAGTAGCAAAGCAACATGAAAGTGGTTCTCATCTTACTACAGGAAATAAAAGTACAGTGGGGACCAGGGCATTGGTAGTGGGTAGGAAGGGGTGGAAATTCATTTCTGAACAGACCAAGTTAGGAGAACTCCCTTAACTATTGCTTTTGAGAAGACCACTGCTGAGGGCCATCCTTTCCTACACTCGCATAACTGAGAGGAAATTGTAGCCTTCAGTGCTCAACTGAAACACATAACAAATGTGAAAGTACAATTTTGCCTGAGAAGGGAACAGCAGAAGGGTGCATGAGTAGAAGGGCAAAGAACATACCTTAAAAATTATTTATTCCATCATTATAAAGGAGGGTTCAGACTTTTGGAGGTGAATGCAGTCTTTCCAGACTGAAAATGAGGTGATATTGCCTTTTGAAAGCACTGGGATACTTAGAGCTCCCCAGTGCTTTTCATTTAGGGCACAGACAGAAGTGCAGCTCTGAGAAGCTTTGCAGGAAGCATTTTGGCCAGATTGGATGAAAATTTTCACTTCTGCCTGCACCCTTAATCTTAGAAAAATATTTGATTTTATGCCTGCAACAATGTGCTGACAAAACTGCCTATTCATATGCATTTGCATATGCCTATCAATCAGTTTATCTGTTTAAAATGGGTGTGCCTGCAATTTAGAAGCAGGATATTAAAAGCTGTTGTTGAAAATTTGGCTCCTAAATTACATACTGCCTCAGCTGGTGTATGGCACACATGCTCTTGGGATGGGAATACTTTTTCTGAAGAAGAAGCGTTATCATTTAAAGTGGTGGTTTCTTCTTTCACTGATAAGAAAATAGCTAAGTTTACAGGAATGACATCTTCATTAAACACAACTTAAAACAGCTTTATTTCAGCAGTATAATGTCCAAAATTGTATGGTTAGGACTTTTACAAGTTTGGCTAGGATATGACAGGGGATTGCAGTTGGATTACAAATATTTAAATAAGTCAGTCTTACATTTCTGAAAACCATTGCAATGGAGTAGTAACTATGCATGTAATAGAGATCCCTTTCCAGTTGCATGGCTAACAGGAAAATGTTAAGACAGGAGCTTCATTCATTAATCTCATCTATAATATTTGTAAACTAAAAGATACACCGTACACATGGAATACGCACATTATAGAACAGCAACCTACACAATTCCTTGATTGTTTGCATTATAGTCACCATATGTATGAATGAGACAAATTAGGTTGCCATTTATTTGTTCATTATCTATTATTTTGATTAATGTAATTCTTGTTCTCAGCATAACTACTTAAAAATAACATTTGCAATAATGAGAAATGAACTATTAATCATGGCCTTTAACAGAAACTCAGCAAGGAACTGGGACACAACATTTCATATGTGAGCAATGTCAAAAAATAGGACTTGTAGTTGACACTATTCGAATCCGAAATGTAAAAGAAAAAATTAAAAGTAGTCAATAGTTTTAATATTTTTATCTCAATATTTTTCCAAGGCTGCTCCAGGAAATATGGTACTGTAACAAGGAATATCAATACACGGTAAAAGGTAATGACAAAAAAACACCCTGGTAACATACACAACCTTTTCCCTTTGGTCCTTACAATCCATTTATTCCCAGAAGTTTGACAATCTGCATTATGAGAATAACTACTTAACATCATAGGAAACTGTTAAAACATTTATGGTGGAGATAATAGAAGGCCTTTGGTTATGCTGTCTTAATAAAGCCTGTCTATACACATACACATTCATATAAAGCCTGCTTTTAACATTTCTCTTAAAAGGATTTCAAGAACTGCATTCGTTATAATATTTCCACTTGTAAAGTGTGGGTTGTAGAACAACAAGAACTGCAGGACTAAGACTTCCAAGGTGCCAATGGCAAATATGTTTTTCTACCATGCGTTGTTACTTGGCTTCATTTGCATACTGCCAATTAGGTGAGGGGTCATCTCTGCCACCATCTTGTAAACTGTGCCAAGAATAAGTGCTTATCTTACCCTTTACAATTTTCTAGAACACTTTGTTTCAACAATCTCTGAGCATAGAGATGGGAGGGGTGGAATCTGAACACAACTGGATCCAAACAAAGATTTTTTTAGAAAGGTGAAAAAGGATGGATTCAAGCCACAAAATTACCTACAATAACTGTTGCCATTTTTAAAGCAAACCACAATTCTGTTCCTATGCTGCTGAACTCACCAGGATTTTGGCCTTTGATTGCAATACCAAGGGATAGGGTTTTAGCTGCAGTCCTTGTAAATTTATTTCACTCATTGCGTTGGGAGTCCCTTGCTTTTGGAGTCAAAATACTATGCAAAGTCTGCCTTCAGTCACAGTGATTGTTCCAACAGTGAACTGACTGTCCTATACCCAGTACATGATTGGCCTGTGCTCCCAGAATTCATGCTTATTGAATCATGTCTTTGAAATGCTATTTAGTGTATTCCAAATGAGAATACATATTCATTGTGGAATATGCAAACTTAATTATGGATATATTTAGCTAATTAGCATTTATAAAAATAATCAGAATATTCAATGTTTTTAATATGGCAGCATTTCAAGTAAATCTGCATGAGTTTGTACTCCCTGTATTGAGTCCGGGTATGTAATGAGTATTCCCTGTCCTTCAAAGAAGCCTAGGAGCTATGCTAGAGTTCATAGGAAATGTATTTGGTGAAAATAAATCAATTTGTAGATGCCAATCATGTAAAAACAGAGAGGAAGCAAGAATGAATATTGTGACTTTGGTTTTTATCTGTTCAATTATTTCCTATTTGTTATTTTTCTGTGTTGCGGATGAGACAAAGGATCCATATAAATATATGGCCCAATAATTAATTCATATAATATATAGCCCAGGGCCACAATTGTCAAACTTGGATGGATATGATCTTTAGTGGTATATAGCATTTATACCTTCACTGAGCTTGTGTGGGTGCTCATTAGATTAAATTGGCCTCTTACATAGGTGACTTAATAAGGATTTTGATTCCTAATTATAAGTAATTCATTTTCGACTCAGTTCGAAAATGCTTTAAGTATTCTCTGACAAGTTGCAATAGTGTTACTATGGTATTTGGGAAAGTGTCTTGTCTGGGAATTTTGATTACCCAAGCCTTCTTGTATAGGGGAAAAAGTATTTTGAAAGTTTCTTTCTTTCTTTGAATACAGAGGGATTTGGGGAGATGATCTTTATGCTGATATACCCTTTTTTTTACTCTTTAAGTAACTGCTTAAGGGAAGATTTCTTACCTGTATGAAGGCAACAATATGTTAAATGAATCATTTTCCCTTAATGTAAAAAACCTTTATTCTAAAGCTATTTAAGTGATCGCAATTGTTTTTTTGCTGGAAGCATGTGCATGGCACTGCTGTAACTTGAACTGACTTTACACTGTAAACTCTCTTGAATAGATCTGTCCCCAATTAAGAAAAGAAACAAAGACACAGAGTGACAATGTTTTAACTGGGAAATAGTCATGGTAAAGAGCTAGAGGCATTGTTTTCAGTCTAAGGTAGTTCCTATGTTTTTAACCCTCCACTGTAGTTGCAAGTCAAAAGAAGATAATTCTCTTTGTAAAACTTAAGGGTTACTCCCCTTGGGGGCGGGGGGAAGGGAAGTCACTATACACTAACAGAAACAACAGACAAAGGAAAACAACAGACTATTGGATGTTTTAATATTAACTGACAGGGACAACGACCAACTGAGACAGAGGCTGAAATTAAAGGATATGACAAAGCAGCAGCAAACTAGCAGCTGCTAATGGTGATCGTTCTGGAGGCTCTAGGAAGAGGCAGAGAATGGCACCTGACTGAGAAACTGGTGCAGCTATAGCTCTAACAATCTTCTGTACTCCACTGCATGGAGACAATGATGCAATTTAACCAGTTATACCAGAGACAGACCAACATGGACTAAAACTACAACAGCCAACTAAGTTTGCCATGGACAATCTTAGCCTGTAAATTTTCAAAGACAGGATTATAAATTTATTGCAAAAATAACATAACGGAAAGTACAAAAAAAAAAAAAAAAATCAGAGATAATGTTACCAAAGCTACCATATGCTAGAAATGACCATTTTTACAATTTGCCTCTGTTTTACAATAGTTTAAAATTTACTTCCGATGTCATTCCTATTTTTTCGTTCAGAAAAACACTGTTCTCAGAAATCTTTGATCTCATCTAT
The DNA here is from genome assembly GCF_001723895.1 of Crocodylus porosus. NCBI lineage: Eukaryota > Metazoa > Chordata > Crocodylia > Crocodylidae > Crocodylus > Crocodylus porosus. The sequence goes on along the minus strand of NW_017728886.1, from coordinate 166,609,602 downwards.
ATATGGGCCTAGTCAAACGTAAATAGATCCAAATGGCAGAAACATTTTAAAGATGCTTAAATTTGCTAAATTACTATTAATAAATTTATGAGATCTTAGCAAACGCTCCCGATTGCACTAGTTAAATAAACTTGTATACTTTTAAAATAATTTATATATAAACTCATTAAAGTACTTGGGTGGGAAGGCTTCTGAGGAAAGCCAGGATTTTATGAAGGGAGGATATAATCTTAAGGTTAAAAATAATTTTAAGCATTTGTGTTTGTGTATTTACTCTTGTTCTTTGTTGATAAACACCCCTTTTAGAGGTACAGCACAGAGATATTTAATATTTTTTTCTGAAATTTCTACTGTGAAGCTATTAAACTAACAGTGCTTGTCTTTGGAGAGGGAAGACCAAAGGCAACATAGGCTGCAACATTTCTGCAGTACTAGTACAACAACATGTTGAGCACTCTTTTAAAAGTCGAGTCTCCACGACCCATTTGATCCTTGATGCCTCTGCCTATAATGCTCATAGAGATTCCATTGTTTGTGGTGAAGTGATATTCATACCTTTCCACTGGAACATAGGTTGAGCACTACACCCAGTGCATATGCTGGAAGAAGTGGTTATTTGATCATACTAGCTTTTAGTCATTATGGAACTGATTAACACTAAAGACAGTTTTTTCATTGGTTTTTTTAACAGAAGTCTTTGGTCAGTCCAATGGATGGATGGTGACACAATATATCGCTGTACAGAGGACTGGGTTTCCAAAGGTTCCTGGATATTTACTCCACAGGCAAGTGGGAACTAAGACAATCCAACGGAAGAAATCCTGAAGAGCTTTTGTGAAGAAAAAAATATATTAACTGACTTCTGAGATGGTAGCTGGTGATGATGATTAAGGATCCAATCCAAACCCAAAGGCTGCCTATACTCATGCTCCAATGTGTTCTAATTAAAACCCTCTAGTATTGCCAGAGCATCACACGGATAAGCCCCCATAGGTTTAAAAATGACCACTGGGGGGCTTTAATGAAAGCTCATTGAATGAGTTTTAGGTAAAGTGCCCTGTGGCCCTTTTTAAATGCGTAGGGGCTTAATCCACATGACGCTGCCCCATTTTAACTAGAGCAGCTCTCCAAGAACCACTCTAATTAGAATGCCCTCCCCTGCGAGCATGTTTATAGGTACCTTTAGACGTCAGCAAGGTCCCCACTCAGAATAAGTATGAAGTTGCATCCAATTGCACATTTAAGTGTGTACCACACAGTTTGCAGCTGCTCCATGTTGGACTGGGCAGTTTGGGTGGATGGGAGCGGACGCAAAATATTGTGGCAATTAAATGCAACCTAAAAAAGAGTAGACAAGAGTAAAAAAAGAAAACACCATTCAGGACGGCCAATGGTGTAAATGACAACCACTTGTGCAAAGATACATCCTGGAGCCTGTTAAGAATTCTCTCTCCAAAGATCAGAAGTGATCTCAATTTTTGTTTCATTATTTTATATGCAATGGCTTTGATTTGCTGTATAAAATCTAATTCAGAAAACTGAAAGTGTTTATCAAGATAGGAAACACAATATATTAGAAACAGAAAAGCACACCACCACACAGAGTCCACAATAACTGAAAGATAAGAGTCTTTCAAAGAGATAAGCTACAGGATACCATGATAGAAATACTCTTCAGAAAAACACAGACCCAGTGTTTTTTGTGTTTTGTAGAGGATAACTTATTAGTTGCAAAAGCAAATCTTAAAATACTAATCTTGCAATTCTTAAAATACTATCTTGCATTTATATATCATTGTGCATTATACAATTACCCTTCCCACCCACACCCAGGACAGCATTAACAACTTTACTTAAACACTAACTATCTGACCTACAATTAACTGGCTTCTGCATGTAACAGACTGATAAAATGCTAAAAAAGTTTAAGATCTGAAAATCAAGGAACACTATTATTATTTACACATTTGTTATAAAACAGTCAGTGCTTTACTGATGAGTATCACTGTGCAACTTTTTCCCAGCTACCACATTAACAACCAAACACCCAATTAATTGTAAAACATACTTGTTTTGGGGCATCTGCGGAGGTGGTGTGAACTTCAGTACCTCGGAGTCCATTAGACTCAAATACCACTGTGGGAACAAGGGGGCTTGTTAACAGATGAACATTCAAGCTTCGTTAGTGTGTGTACATTATTTGAGACCATTACAGATTAACCACATTCAAAAAAAGACACCAGCTACTAGCCTGTGGCCGGAAAATACCAATTTACCGTAACACTTACTGTAAGAGAGTGTGCTAATGGCAGCCTAGGGGCACTGCCCTTTTTAATTCAGACTTCGGTGCTGAAGAAAGCAATCACTGACAACATTAATTATCAGTGTATGTGTAAAGGGACCCTCTTCTTGCATTACTTACCATTTGGCCTCTGTCATTTTGCATCAGACTGGCTTATGTATGCATCATTCACACTTCTCAAAAAGAACCCGCTAGTCTCCCTGTCTCATGTAATGCTCATGAGGTATCTTGACATTGGTAGCTTTGGTTCGCTGTGTTCTCAATGGCTGATCATTCTAAGCTAAAAATGGCTGATAGAGATTTTAGAATTGTTAACTGACCAGTCTGGGGAATCTCGTTTCATACTAACTGCTCCACTCAATAGCAATGCTGAGGCAAAACAAAGCCTCATGTTCTGCTGAAAGGGGTACTTTGATTTCAATTTGTGCTGGTGGCAACAGAATTCATTAGCATATTCATTTCTAAGTATCCTACTCTCTAATTAAAGTAAAACATTTGCAAACAAGCTTATCTCAAATGCATTGCTATTTTATGGAGGCAAAAAAATTAGGTGCCGAGTGTAAGGAGAGCAGGAGCAATAATAATAAAAAAAGAAAACTCCTTGGTATTAGATATAGGGCATTGAAATTATTCAGGTTAGCATGGGAGGTAAAAATAAGTCTGACTTTTTGTTAGTTGGATTAAAAAAAAGAACAAAGAACTGGTGTGAGAAAGATACCTGTGTGGGACCTCAGATGAGTCCTAAGGTGACTGGGTTGGTTAAAGCATTTCCCACATTCTATGCAGACACAGTCTCCTTGGCGTGTTTGTGTCCTAAACATCCCTGTGGTTGATGGGGAGGGAGGGGAAGAGAGGGGAGGGGAGGGGGTGGAGAGGAGAGAGGAAAGTTGAGAAGAAAACATTATGCCAGAAGAAAACATCATTAGTATGTCTAATGTGTCATTATGTGAGGCTACCTTCAGGCCCTGGATGACAACTGTCAGCCTTCATCTAGGCACGGGCTGACAGGCCAGGCACACACAGGACTGCAAGAATGCATAAATTACATTGAATTAAAAAATGCTCCCCATGATGTGCCCGCACCAGGACTGGCATGTCAGGTGTGCGCTTTTCAGAGCAGCTGGATCCACTTTTCAGCCATCACCCAGCTTTGTCAAGCAGTACATCAGGCAAATCAAAGTGACTCCAGCGTGGCGGAGACAAGTCACATGGATAATAGGAAGTGAGTAGAACCAGAGCTCGACTGTCCCCCCCGGGCTGCAATACCTTAGAGACAAATGCAGAGTGAGTGGAGCCATCACAAACTGATCAAACCTTTAGCCCCTGCTTACCTGCCTGCCGGTGCTGCTTTGACCTCAGACCTCTGAGGCACAGACAAAAGACATCTGTGAATGAAAGTGTCATTCCGGACATTTTGAGCTAGTAGCAACACAGCAGCCTCCTACCAGCCCTTGGTAAACATGTTTTCTAGGCCATTAGCATTTGTGGAAAACTACTCAAACCTCTCCTTTTTTTCCAAAGGTCAGTTTACAGTATCTGACTTAAAGGGCTGGTCTTTGTCTTTTTGCTGCTGATCAAAAAAGACACACTTGACTTTTATTGGGCTTTTCTATTTTGGTAAGAAGCCCTCAGAAGGAAAGAATTGATGTTTTCATTTGCCATAGGAATACCTTGGCTTTTAAGGTAAATTCTCAGGGGTTTGTCAGTGAAGTTTCAGAGAGAGACTGTGTGCATGAGAGTGCACATGTGCGTGCATGCATTTGCATGTGCCCGCACACCTAACAAAGAAAAATACAAATCTAGCAAAAAAAAGACAATCGTTTTAAAATGTAAATTCAGCTTATAAGTCAATTGGAACAAGTCGGAGAACATCTCCAAAATATGTGCTGCACCTAGAAAGTGAAAGGACAAGGAAATAACAGCACAAGGTTGTCATTTAGTATTTTTGTGCATCACCCAACGCAGTGGGCTCCAACCTCTAGGATCTGACTACAATACAAGTGAGAAATAAACTAAAAAGGAAATGTCGTTCTAAAATTAATTTCAAAAGTCGTACTACCAGCATTTGCTTCTATTACAACACCACCTCCAGATGGCAGTACAGGTTATGTAATTTAATATGTGTATTTTTTTCCAACAAGTGGCATCTAGAGACGGAACACAGAACTGTACCGGCTGCTTAAGGACAAATTCTGGTCACCAGTCGCATAAAATTCCCAACAATTTCAATGAGTGTTGCATATAAATATAATGAGCAGGATTTGCCCCATAAGGTATAGAAGATGAAAGCAGATTTTCTAGCAATAGTGAACTCTAACTGGCTATTAAAAAAACAAACCAAAAAATCCTTATAGCGTCTTTCTCCCAATTCAACCAGAGAAACTACCGAAGCAATCCTGACCAAAGATAAACAAAATGCTGTAAGGGACCCTAATGTTTTTCTCCCCAAGATCAGAGCTTCTATTTAATAAACCACTAATTTTATGACTAAGTAAAAACACAACTAGTATAAAGGGAGGAAGGATGGTCTAGATACTAGACACTGGCATGGGAACTGAACTCAGGTTTTCAAAATTCCAGTTCTGGCACCGATTTCTTGGATTTCCTTGAAAGTGGCATTTAATCTCAGTCTGAATTCTCCCTCAGTAAAACAGAGGTAATACTCTCCCCTCCCAATCTTTGGGAATCTCCTCTATATGATGGCTGGAGCAAGAATTCAATATTTTGATGCCTACTACAAGAGCACTCTGACCTTGTTAGGGCTTCTCATCTTGCTACTGTGGCCTGAAAACTACTACAACAAAAAAAAGATAATTTTTAGAGGTGCAGTGAAACTTTGGTCCCGTACTGGATTGGCCAATATAGGGAAAATAGACTGTACTGGAAATCGGCTTTTTTTTTTGCCTAATAACATGGCCAATAAATGCCCAGTGCATGTGCACAGCTGCAACATGCATGGGGCCAGGAGCACAGCCTGGCAGCTTGGAGACCAGCATCAGGCTGGTAAGTCTGGTGTGGGGGAAGGGGTGGAAGGAGGAAAGGGGCATGGCAGGTCAAGGCCCCCACAGTGAGGAAGGGAGTGGGGCTAGGGCAGATGCTGCTCAGCCAGGGCAGGGCAGGGTGTGGAATGGAGCCACAAGCAGCTTACCCGGGGGATGTGGGGGGAAGGGGTCCCACCCTGCGCACACCCCAGAAGGACACAGGGGGCATGCACCCCTAGATCTGCCTGCATGGCAGGACGGGCTAGGGCTGTACTGGGCTCTTCCCAGCATGGGTGTTAGGCTGCACTCAGAACAGAAGGCAGCAGCACTGGGAGGGGGCTTGGTGGGCTACAGTGAATTTTGGGGGTCCCCCTCATAGATCTCTCCCAGTGCTGCTGCCACCTGCCCTGAGCACAGCGCTGCCCCACCCCCAGCCCCAGCCTGCAGCAACCGCCCACTCATGCACAGATCTAGGGGCACCCCCCCAATGCCCCCTTAGGATGCATGTAGGGGCAGGAGCCACCCCTCACCCCTGGTCCCCTGGATGAGCTGTGGCTCTGTCCAGCACCCTACTCTGGCTGAGCAGCACCTGCCCCAGCTCTACTCCCTCCCCCACAAAAGGGGCCTCAATCTGGCCATCAATGTTTACAAATGGGTCCTGGTACAAAAAAGGTTGAGAACCACTGCTTTAGATGATCCCCAAAGGTAATTTTGGCAATTACTCTGGGCCAAACCTAAAGAAACGATCAAGCTTGTTGCTGGAGTAAGGACTGTGGAGTCAAGAGACCCCGTGTAGCTCAATGGTTCTCAACCTTTTTTAGAACTCCAGGCACCCTTTGTTACTCAAGGCATCCCTCTATAACTTCTGTGATCTGAGCAGCACCCATTTCAGAAACAAATTTCCTTATTACGGTACTTAACTATTTGCAGAGGGACAAGGCCGTAGGAGCAGGGGAATGGCCAAGCAGGGAGAGCCTGGCCTGCCCTTATGTGCTCATCTCAGGGGTCAGCAAAATGCAACCCGCGGGTGAGATGCAGCCCACCAGGTCTATCTGGCCCGCAGGGCCACTAAAAAAATTTAGAAAATTATATTTATTTGCTCCTGGCCAACTGTCAGGCAGCCTCCGACAGCTTGCCAAAACTCAATAAGCGGACCTCCGCCTGAAATAAATTGCCCACCCCTAGCTTATCTCCTCCTACCTGGAGCTTGAGCCTGCCCTTACATGCTAAGCATATCTCTTCACATCTCCTTTCATAGTTTCATAGTTAGTAGGGTCAGAAGGGACCTGAGCAGATCATCAAGTCCGAGCCCCTGCCATAGCAGGAAAGAGTACTGGGGTCAAACGACCCCAGCAAGGTGATTGTCTAGCCTTGTCTTAAAGACCCCCAGGGTAGGAGCCAGCACCACTTCTCCTGGAAGTTCGTTCCAGATCCTAGCCGCCCTGACAGTGAGGTAGCGCCTTCTGATGTCTAATCTGAATCTACCCTCTGCCAGCTGGTGATTGTTATTTCTAGTCACTCCTGGTAGTGCTCGGGGGAACAGGGACTCCCCCAGTGCCTGCTGGTCCCTTCTGACTAGTTTGTAACAGGCCACTAGATCCCCCCTCAGCCTTCTCTTGTGGAGGCTAAACAGTTAAAAGTACACATTCCCTGACCAGGAATTGAACCCAGGCCACAGCAGTGAAAGTGCCAAATCCTAGCCACTAGACCACCAGGAAAGTCAGAGGGGCAAAATTCATCGCCTTCTTCTTTGTCTCCTTTCTTTTTGATGCCTCAGATTGATAGGTGTGCATTTTTTCTTACATGGGGGATAAGGGGATAGGAATAAAGTTGTACTTCTCCTGAGCACCTCCAATTTCTAACCCCTTCTGGCAGAGCTGCTCTCTCCTACCAGTTTCCTGGGGCCCAGCTCAGTCTGCCAAGTCTTCTAGTTGTGGCCAGCTGGCTGGCCTCCACCACTACTCAGGAAGGAAGGGTTCCTCTCAAGGCCTGGCCTCACACCACTCCTAGGCCTTTTCCCATTACTCTCCAGTGGGACCTTGCCTGGAAATCTTAGCTGGTGCACATGTAACCCCCATAAGCTGGGCTGTACTTGGTGCAGGCTCGTGGGTATGGCAGAGGATAAGCAAGCCCTGCCCCTGTTTAGAGGGAAAAGAAAGTAACTGCAAAGAGAGTAGACAGAGGAAGGAGGATTGATTTTGTACTGTTGCTGGAGAATAAACTTGTACGTTTAGCCTTTAACCCTTTCATTAAGGGCTTTGTGAAACTGTTCATATTCTTATAGGCCTTAGTAAGGAACTGCTGCTGTCTGAAGGACCAGAAGAGAGCAAATCATCTCTGCAACCCTGAAAGCAAGATTTGCAGTTTGGGGCACAGGCTTCTTCAATCAAGAAGGACTTTAATTTTTTTTTTCCTAAGAGTTATATTGACACTTTGCATTTAAGTACTTTTTGAAGTGGGGAAACATGTGAACCTGAATATGTGTTCTGTCTAAGGTTGTTATTGTCCTTGGCAAATATAAAGAAAACAATATATATATCATTTTACTTATTATATTCTTGCAAATTCATTTCTGACTTTGGCCCTTAAGAACCCACAGAGCTTGCATATACTCACGACTTGAACTCTTTCCCCTGGAGGTCTTTCTGCGACAACAGCCTTGCTCTGCCACCGATCCCTCCTTAAACCTTCCCTGTTCCTTCTCTCCTCGCAACAGACTCTGTAACCAGGGCTACTTGGCCTAGGCCCTTGGCTTCCCAGGGATAAAGAAAGACGGTACCTTACCATGACTGATTTAGACCCCCCTTTGGACATCAATGCAACAATCACTTAAGCCTCAAATTAGCATGTTTCACACACAGCTATGCATAATATCTACTTCCTGGTCGGGGGCGGGTCCCATAACGTCACAATGACATGTTGAGAATGATTCGGTGTCATCGTACACTCTACACTGATATCCTCTTTTTTATGAAAACAAAATGCCAAAAATTTGGGTGAGCAATGTCACAGGGTAGGGACCAGCAGTACAGACAGGAGCTGAAGCAGGGAGCCCTTGCTTTGCAGGGGCCCAGGGCAAATTGCCCCAGTTGCTTCCCCCTCTGGGCAGCCCTGCCCAAAGTCACTTTAGAACAGAGGATAGCTTTACTAGAAGCACGACCATTAGAGGAATTTGACACTGAAGGGCAGGAAAATCGTGTGGTTCACCGATGGAAGTTCAGTGATAATAACTGGGGGAAAAAGTGTCTCCTCATGCTTTCTGTAACACCCTTCAAAGGATCTTGCGGAACCCTGGTTGAGACTCACTGGTGTAGCTACTGATCACATTCATGTGGCTGGTAATATTTTAGCATTTTAGAAAAGTGGTGGTTCAACACCTCTGTACAACGTTCAAACTCCACATCTGAAAAGATGTTTGATTTCTCTCTCTCTCTTTTTTTTTTTTAAATAGTCTACTGCTCGCAAATAATATTTAGTCAGCTGTGGTAGCAACCCCAAAAACTGAACCTTTCTGACATTAGTATGGGGGGGGTTATATCAAGTCACCCTAAAATGAAGATTTTAAACAACAAAGGGTGCATTATATGTTTAAATGTCTTACATAATGCTCAACTGGAGGATGCTAGAAGGCTAGAGCTTGCAATATTAAAAACAAGTGGTGATTTTGCCACTCAACATGACATTTCCAAGACAGAAAGTACAGCAAAGGTTTTGTTTTGTTTTTTGCCCCCCCCCCCCAAAACAGCTTGAATTTTCCCAGATAACCAGCTAGACATGAACACAACTTAAGAACTCATTTAATGCCTCCATGTTGCTTTATAGCTATTCTTTAAAAAGCAAGCAAGAGAACTGGAATATTTCCAAACGTTTCTGTCATTCTATAAAAACCCACAACTTCCCCCTCTCCTCCCCCCCAAAAAATCATAAGCTTATGCATTTTAGGGATTTAGAATTAATGGGTGCTGTTGCCAGAAGACAACGACTCTCTCTCAGGATAAAGTCCACTGAAGCAAAAAGGGATGTTAGGAAATCAAGGTCTTGCCAATAAAAGTGAGTATCTGGGTTTTCCTGTGAAAACTCTGAACTCAGAGGCCTGAACTCTGGACACACAGGAAGGCCAGGACAACAGATACACCCCTTCCTATAATAAATCATTCCATACTACCATGCTACAGATAATAAAATGGCAAAATGAGCTCCTCAAATACACAAAGAAACCATTTCTTAAGCCATGATCCAGTGATCATGCTGTAGAACAGGGGTCTCCAACCTTTTTGGATAGATCACTTTTTGAATGAAAAAAGCAGCCCAAGATCTACCCTATGCTGCTGCCTCCCCTCTCCCCCTCCCCACCCCGCAGGTCAGTCTGTGCGGAGGGAAGGGAGGGGCAGATTGAGGCAGAGGGAGAAAAAATAATTTGGGGGTGCACCCCCCAGCAGATAAGTCTGTGGGGGGAAGGGGCCATGGGGCAGCAGGGCAGATAGAGGCCCCAGGAGTAAGGGGAGAAGGGCACAGGCAGGAGCAGAGGCTTGGAGGAATGGGGGACAAGAGAAGACCCAGGGGGCATGTACCTGTGCCCCACTCCCCTCACTGCTGGGGCCTTGAACTTTCCTGCCCAGAGCAGTGGGGGGAGGGGGGAAGTGGAGCAGGGGCTGGCATTGCACAGCTGGGGCAGGCACAGGACGGAGATTCTGGGGGCTCATCTGGGGGGTGCGCGCATCCCGGAAGGGCATGGGGGGGCTCGTGTCCCCAGATTTCCCCATAGGGCAGGGCAGCAGCAGTGGCAATGCTGGAGCAGGACTGCAGGCACCCAAAAATTCACTGTAGCCTTGCTGCTTCCTCCCAGCACCACCACGTGGCCAAAGAGCTGAGCCTGGCACCACCCGAGCCCCAGCCCGCCCCGCCCTGCCCCATGTGCGGATCTGGGGGCAGGCACCCCATGCCCTCCCAGGCTGTCTCACCTCCTCCCCACGCCTCCCCCAGATGAGCCACTCATGGCTCTGTCCTGCACCTGCCCCAGCTGTGCAGCACCAGCCCAAGCTCCACTTTCCCCATCACTGCTGCATGTGCCTCTCCCCACCCCCATTGCAGCCTCCTGAAGCCCACAGCCAGGCTGCCTTGCAGCCCTACTGGTGCCCCACATGGGTAGGGGCTTAGCACCCCTTCCACTGCCTATGCCCCCACACCCCCTGCCAACAGCTGAGTGGAGCCCCGACCAGGCTGGGTCAGAGCCCAGGTACACAGGGGGCTCCTGCCACTGCATGCACCCCAGCAGAGGCCCATGGGCTGCACCACCCCCACCCTATGCGTGCACACAGCTTGGGGCGCAAAGCCCAGTGTGCATCGGCAGCAGAAGGGCACATTGCCCCTGGGTCTCCACCAGGGTGCATACAGCATGGGAGGCCCCTGTGCACCCGGACCAGCCACCTGGGTTCTGACTCTCCCCCGGCCCTGCCAGGGCCCCACTCATCCCTGCTCCTGATGCCCCACCCCCTCCCTGACCACAGGGCAGAGGGGGATCACTCCACTCACCTGGCCCGGCCCTGATGGCAGGAGGCATGGCTCAGCCCACCACATGGGTCCTGCTGCCTCTCCTGGACTGCATCCTGGCCACTCTGCATGTGCATCCAGCCACTCCCAATATGGCGCCTCTGACTGTCAGTCTCAGGGGGCTCAGCACACACATGCCTCCCCAGACTGAGATAGACTGTCAGAGGCTCTGGGATTGACCAGTCAATCGGGATCCACCAGTTGGTGACCACTGCTGTAGAAGATCTAAAATCTACTGTCAGCACTGCAGCAGTACTTGCAATCTTCTCTCCAAGGAACTGCATAACTAGCATGAGAGAAAATTGTGCACTGGCCTCAAGAGTACTTCCAGCCAATTTGAACCATGGAAACTAGCAGCACACATATAACACTTAAAATGGAACATTCTATGTGGCTTAAAACTAGTGCTTTGCATGAAATGCATTACTATTACATCTAGAATTAAGAATGGAGTGTCTAGGTTGAAAAAAAAATCATGCAACCTTTAGAATTCTTGTTTTGTTGTAATGACAAAAAGATATAGCTTAGCAAAATGAAAACTTGCTTGTATAATGTATAAGCAGCAAAGACTCACTGAGCTAATTCTGGGATTGCTAGCAATTACAGGTAGAATTGAGATAGGCCTACTACATTATTCTTGTAGGTAGAATCTATCCCTTTCAGGTGCAGCAATTTTATTCTAGTGCTATGAAAAATATATAGTATCATACCAATTGATTAGAAGCAGCAGCACTGACTTGTAAGCGATATACAAAATGCAATCCAGAAATCTATTCACAGGCTGCATGAAAACCAGGCCACACAATCCTAAAATCTGACCACCACAACCAGTTTCAAGTTAAAGCAAGAAATAGCAAAAGGCACAAAAGGGAATTACAGACTTTGGTGGAACTAACAGCTAATATCTGTAATAGTGGAAATGTTTTACTGAATGCCCCAAGTGCAGTATGAGAACTACCTGACAATGGAAGAAAAAATTACAGAAGAACCATGCATTCAAGGAAACGTCTCTGCTCCCTGTTCGCTTTGTGCCACTTTTTGTTAACTTCCATAGACTCTGGCCAACTGAAGGAAGCATCAGCCAATTAACAAGAAGAATAATAAATAACACCTAGCCCTTACATAGCACTTTTCATCCATAGATCACACAATGTTTTGCAAAGGTCAGTATCATTAATCATCAACTGATCGAGCAAAACTGACAACAGGCTGGCTAAGATGTGCACCTCACAGGCTATTTCCTCAGCAGACCTGCCATATGCTGCCATCCTGCCCTCCCCAAAAGACCTCCTAGAAAAACCCTGACCAACCAATATGAATTCTCTGTCCCTTCTCACCCTCTAACTGACAAAATGTTCATGTATATATACACAAGCACTCCAGCAAACTTGCCCTTATATTCTACTCTTCCCTAGTTAAAGCCATCCTGGTTTTTTATTTATAAAAATCTGAACACTAACTCTTGCTTACCTCCATTTAATAAAAACAGAAAGCTTCACACCACCTCCTCCCTTATTAGATGATGTCTTAGCAGCTTTCAGCTGCAGGGGTGAAAATCCTGAGTTTCTAGAGTAAAGATATGACAAAAGACGTTCTGTTTATGTGAAATTAATTCCAAAAAAGATTTATGCTATGCTGTTCCTTCTGAAAGAAGAGTGTAGAATAAAATCTTAAGGTTTACCAAAAAAATTATGGTATAGTATGGGATATTTTTTCTTTTTCTTTCTTTTGTGTGGGGAGGGAAGAGGGAGACGAGGTTGTTTTGGCCACACTCCGCTCCCCCAAAACAGTAAGAAACTAGGGTTACTCCTTAATTTTCATTAGCACAAGAAACATCTGGCTGGAAGTTGGAGAAATACAGGGTGGCAGTTAATTTTAAAACTCAACAGGATTTCATAAGGGGTGGTAGTGAGAGGTAAGAGAGAGTCATTCTACTTTTTTGAATCCTGTCTGTAAAATTACTTTAGAAGAAACTAGCCTCTGAACTTTTAATCGACTCTTTACAGGCTTGCTTTTCATCTCCACATGATCTGACAGATACATCTCTGTAAAATTAAGCACAAAAATAGACCAAGAGAGTCACCTGGAAAATACTACTTTCTTCTTTTGAAAGATATAGACAAGGAAGGTCTTAGGATTCTTTGTTTAGAAAGACAAAGAACACTGATGTGTGATTATCGCTGTCTGTTCCTGGAAAAATTCTGTGCTGAGAAAATTGAACAAATCTCTTAACTAACATCATGAGGAATAAGCCCTAGAGGATGTTTATTTTGCCCAACATGAAAAAGTTATAATGTGTGCCAGAACCAGCCTATCACCAGGTTCTTAAGTGCAACAGAACATCTGTGTAACCCTGGCCTACTTCAAGCAATGGGATAAAGCAATGGTAATACTCTTAAGAGATAGAACCAAACGCATTTGACCTGTGATAGAAATGTCGCACAGTATGGGAGAGGGAAGTCTATAATACTACAGGAAATAAGCAAATTATTTGATACCTACCCAGGAACTATAAGATTAGTGAAGGAAGAAACAGTAAAACAATAGGATAGATCATAATAAAACAAAAGCAAGATCAGCAGCTATGGATAAACGTCTAACAGCCTTACCTGCATGATCCAGTGCAGGGCTGTTGGCACCCCAGGTTTGGTACAATGAAGCAAGGTCCTTTGGAATGTATGTCTTAAAGATATTTAAAATGTCCAAACGTTTTTCATGATCATCTGATGCCGGTTCTTGTTTGTTGGAGTGTAAACCTGGAGAAGCTCCTGCTGCACTAAGCTGAGGGTGCATTAGTGGACTTGCTCTTGCTCCTGTTGTGCAGTTTGCCAATGTCCTCATCTCATTTCCAGCCTTTGTATGAGATTCCTGCTGAGGCACTGATGGCTCTTCATGTTTACTGTACTGCTCAGTTTTACACAGAGGGTGATACTGAGATGGGGGGTTGAATTTGGCCTTCAAGGAGTCAGATGCACAGTGCTTACCTGAAGGATTAAAACCAGCATTTCCTTGGGGAACCACATACTTTTCCACTTGTTTACTGTTTGCAGGCTGGGTGTTGGGCCTAGTTATGACTGTATGGGTAGGCGTTAGGCCTCTGTTAAAGCTTCCTGCTTGCATAAGTTTGGAGTTTATGTCATATTTATTCTTTAACTGAGACTGTTGTGCTGCTATGCTGTACTGCTCTTGGGTATTGTTCAATTTGGCTGGCCTGTACCCATCGAGACCTGATGACCGTGGACCACAGTGGCCAAATGAATGGCTGTCCTTAGACTGGTAAATATTCCCAGGCTTAGTAGACATCCCAACCGGGAAAGAATTGCTTTTGGATCCTGGCAACGCACTTGGCACTTGAGTGCGTGTAAATCTGGCAATGGGCAAAGGGTGGCATTCTTTACCCCCAAGGACAGGAGGAGGGCCAGTGCGTCCATTTCTTGCCAGGAAAATCATGTTGTTCTTAATACTCTTGAATCCATTTTGTTGAACCCATGGAGGAACCATTGAGTTACAGCTGACTTTGTGCAAAATTCTTTTGTGCATCCACAGGACTTCAGGGTAATAGGTCTTGTGATTGCAGAAAGGACATGGATGAACAATCAAAGCAGCCTGCAAGGATGAGGTAAAACCCTTATTGCATAAATCATCCCTTGTTGATTTCTCACTCAAATCTAGCAGAACCATTTCTTGGGCCTCTCCACCTTTTTCTACCATGGGGTACTCTCTATGTGGCAAGTTTTCTTTAGAGTGACTAGCCTGCATTTCCACTGAGGTTTTCAAGTCTATTACCATGTCTGAAGGTGTTTGGCCCCTGCCGGAAGCAAGGTCAGCAATGCTGCTGGAGCAAGGAGGCTCTTGGCTTTGTTGAAATGCTGGCATCTTTAAGCCTGGAGAACATCTCTGATCTTCGTATTCTGGAAAGGGCTCTTTGATCTTGTTTTCCAGTGCAGATATCAAAGCTGGTATCTCTGCTTTAGATTCATTGGCATCACTTTCTCTGGCATTGTCACTTCCAGGTTTAGGAAGATCGTCCACCTGAGATGTCACCATCGGTGTCTCTCCTTGAGAAAGACTGCAGTGGTACGGCTTTCCACCTGAATTAAACAAATGAAAAACCAAATTATCATTCTATGTTAAAAGAAGCACATACCAAAACATGAAAATTTGATTTTAAAATAAGAGAAGGGAAGCAAACTTTGGAAAGTTTTTCCATTATTAGCATCATAGTGACATACAACAGATTAAATGCGTTGTATAAGTAGGAAAATCATGGGAATAAGATGCTGAGTTCAATTTACTTTGAAAACATCACTGTGAAATTTAGACAAACTATCTGATGCTGCATGTTCATGACATTTTAAAGAAAGAGCAGTTCAATAATCCACACTTGTTAAAATTCTGAGTGAGAAAGAGATAAACAAATATGCAGCTATTTAATGCTTTAACCAAAACAAAGATAATGGAGCCAGATAAGAATATACTAGTTAAAGGTCTGTCAGTGTTTCCATTACAAGCTACTATTTTCAAAAGGTTTATAACACCAATAAAAATTGGTTCAACACTGAAACCTAACATACAAGCTCTCATAGCACATACAGCGTATACAGTAAATTGTTCACTTGACAGAGACCTTTGCAATGCCGAAGTATAACAGGATGAATTATACAGCCTAAATTCTGTAACTCGGTATTCCTGATTTACCAGTCTGTTTTTATTTTATAACTTGGCACATTTTATTTTAACAAAATTTCATATAACCTTACAACTAGCAGATTTACTGTAGGGAAAGATCTGAACATTTCCACATTCTGAAAATGCAGAACTAAAACTGGACTTTAAATTTTTTGTATTTTCTTTTTTTCCACCCCCCGTTCTCAAACTTGTAACTCGAAGGATGTTTTATCTACCAAAACCTTCAGAAATGGAGCAGAATAGAACTGGGTACATTTTATGACTGTTCAGAGGGGAAGGAGGTGAGGGAAACAGCATTTGTTTTACTTAGAACATTCCTAACTCCAACAGTTCTCAAAACACTTATCCTTAAGAGCTACTGATAAAGTCTTTGAATCACTCCAAATCAGTTCACAATCAATTCCAGAGAGATTTTCATCACAGCAGTAATGCTTACTTCACTGAATCCATTTAACACGTAACTGAATTGAATCATCTGACAAACTTTCAGTTTCAATTAACATGCAGTTAATGAGCCACTGTTAAGCAAGTATAAGAAAACTAAGTTCCATCTAAATAGTCACCAATCCAAAATGATCACCATAACTGTGGGAGTGGTGAAGAAGAAAAAGGAATGAACTGTTCTATAGTTGTATATGCTCTCAAATCAACTCATAAAAACCAGTGCTTTAGAAAATCAAGCATGGTTCTTGAATATAACATCGGTGCCATAGGCACTATTCTAAATGGCACAATGTAGCAAGTATATCTTTGGTTGACGTTTCACTGCAAATAAAGTCTATTTAACCTCAGTTTCAATTCAGGCAAAAAGTCTTAAGCTTTTCGTTAATTTGGTGTAATTAGGTTAAAAATAACCCATAGGTTTGCAGTCTTGCAGGGTTGAATGCTCACTCTGTTGAGATCATTTTCCTTTCAAATTCTCAAAGGGGCAAAGTCAGAAAAAACTTGTTTTTCCTGTGTTACAAGCAGCAAGGTTTTCTGAAAGCACATGCCCAACACTACAAGGTACATTTGCAATTTGAAACAAAGACACTGCATGAGCAGTGTAATTTGACACTGCACATCTGTGTTATTTTCAAAGCACATCTGTCATAACCCAAAATATTTGTGCTCTTAAACAAGATTTTAAGGCTTCACTTTACAATTCCAAGAGGTGGGTCCTTTGATCAACATTCTAAATAATAAATTAAAGTAAATCATAAACCATTCAATTGTAGCAGTAATCAATAGAGACTGCACCAGCTTAATGGCTAAATTAAGCTCAGTAAGATAAGCAAGGGATTCAAGACGAACCATGGGACTGTTGGCTCACTGGGTCTGTAGATTTGGGAAACTGTGGTTAGCTGCCAATGAATCTGAATTGGACTGTTATGATAAACTGAAACCAGGGACCAACTGCTTTATTACCGTGGAGCCCTGTGTGAATCAGATCCTTGATGTATTCTGACTCTGGAAAGACTTAAATACCTTGCCATGTCAGCAAAGGTTACTGAACTGAATTATCATGCAGTAGCAATATGAACAGTTTGCAGCTGGACATGGGAGATGACAGGAAGACTGCAATCCAGAGGGGAAAGAGAGCTCTCCCATAAAACCTAGTAAGCAGGGATCCAGGTTTTCCATTTCCCTCAGAAAAAACGGAGAAAACTACGGATTCCCTGTTTTTAAAAAAAAAAACACGGAGAAAACGCAGATTTCCCATTTTAGGAAAGAAATCCGCAGATTCTCCCCTTTTGCAAAGAGCTCTTGCAGGCTTGGAACAAGCCTGTAAGAGCTGATTGCAGAAAGGGTGGGAAATCCCCAGCCCTGCCCGGACTTGCCCTTCCCCCCTAGAGGCAAGTGGGGCTTGGGGGCTGTGGGGCAGGGCTGGGGGCTGAGGGAGTAGGGGGGGTGCTGCAGCCTCAGGTGGCACACCACAGCCTGGTGCAGGGCCGGGGGATGAGGGCAGGGGTGCCCCTCTGCGGCTTTACGGGTAAGTGATGTGGGGCGTGCATGCTGCCTGGATGGCTGCCCAGGGGCAGAGGAGACTGGCATGCAGCCCACTGCCAAGCTCTGTGGCTGGCTCTGCAGCAGCAGCAAGGGATAGTGGATGGGGGGGCTCACATGTGGTGGCCACTGCCACTTACCTGCAGGGCCATGCCAGCAGAGACGGCTGCTGTGTACAAAGCCTCCCCACGCCACCGCAGAGGTGTGCGGCCAGGGGCAGGGGGCAGCGGCAGTGTGGTGGTGGCCAGGCAGCATGCAGCCATCCCCACGACCATCCTGCACCACCACCACACTGCTGCTGCCCCCTGCGCTCGGCCGCACAGCTCCAACCACAGCTCCGTGGCAGCATGGGGAGATTTTGTATGCAGCAGCCCTCACCGCTGGCGCACAGCGGCTGCTGCTGCTCATCTTTGGGGCCATGCCAGCGGTGAGGGCTGCTGCATACAAAGCCTCCCTGCACTGCTGCGGAGCCATGCAGCTGGCAGCACGGCAGCCACAGCAGTGGGTGGTGGCCATGGCCATGGCACAGTGCAGGATGGTGGTGGGGATGGCTGTGTGCAGCCCGGCCACCACCACGCTGCCACTGCCGCCCTGCAGCTGGCCACATAGCTCTGAGCATGGCTCCGCAGCAGCAGCTGCAGTGCGGGGAAGTTTTGTACACAGAGGCCATCTCCGCTGGCACAGCCCCACGTGTAAGCAGCAGTGGCTGCCACGTGTAAGCCACCCCCTCGTCACTGCTGCAGAGCCAGCCATGGAGCTGTGCAGCTAGCTGTATGTCCGCCCCACCCTCCTCTGGGTAGCCAGTAGGGCAGCATGCGCACCCCTGTACTCAGCCCTGCACCTGGCTGCTGTGTGCCACCTGGGGCCGGCAGCGCCCTCCCCCCCACCCAGC
>NW_017728886.1:166588631-166590507 GCF_001723895.1 Crocodylus porosus | reverse complement strand
AAAAAAAAAAAAAATCAGAGAATTTGCAATTTTTAAATGAGAGAAAACCAGAATCCCTGCTAATAAGGAATAGAAGGAAAGGGGCCTACAGTCATGGAGAATGCTACTGGTCTTTCTGTCCACACTAGCTTAGTGCAGCTGCCAAGGAAACAAGAGATATCTGGATGGGAACTGCAGAACAATAAAGGAAATGTATAAAAGCTATTCTTCACTAAATTTATACACAAGTTTGATATCAGGACCTCTGATGGAAAGTGTTGCTTGGCATACTGCAGTTCTAGCAGATGAAAACAGGCCAGCTCAGTCCCGATAAGTTATCATAGCTTCACAGAAATCACTGGAGCTACCCCAATTTACCAACTGTCCCCAATTCCAATTCAAAATAACTTATGTTTATACACACACAATCAACAAGGTGCCTCTACAAACTAGGCTGAATTGGAACCAGAGGTTAGCACTTGCCATCTTTTGAATATGTAAACCCATTCAGAAAAAGGTATTTTGCTTGACATGACAATGTCAACAGTCTTGTAATAATCACTAGTAACCAAAGTAGATCCCAGAGCTGCTTATTCAGCACTGAGATGGAAAAGGGAATCACATAGATACAAGGAGGGAGGGAAAAAAGAGAAATGGAAAGGAGACTCATTTTTTTTTTAACCTGAAACAAATACAGAAATAGGAAAAAGTCAGGACAAAGCTTCTTGTTGGGACAACACAAACCACCTTATCAGATAAAATTAGCTGTCCATCTCACTAACATCTCATCTCTGGCACTGGCTAGTAAAAAATGTTTCAGAAGAAAGTCAAAAGGAAAAAAAGTGTAATGGGGAATTTTCTTTTTGAGTCCAGAAAAAAATTGGTTGCTTTATGCCCCTCAAGCAGGTGGATTTAGATCATTCACAGTTTACTTAATAAAATGCTAAGTGCTGTTATTAACATTATTGTCTAAATCTTTTCTAAGTGTTGCTAAATTTTAGCCTAAATAACATCTTGTGACAATGAGTTCTACAAGCTTATTATGCACCATGAAAAAATAAAAGTAATGCCAACAGGAAAGGACTTGGAAGTCTTGGTAGACTAGACTCCATACGAGTCTGCAGTGTGATGCAATCACACAGAAGGTGAATGTGGTTTTAGGCTTCATCAATAGAAACATTAGGTGCAAGCAAGACACAAGAAGTGATAGCATAGCACCTCTGTTCTCAGCACTGGTAAGGCTTCATCTAGGGTACTGTGTACAGTTCGGAACTCTACATTTTAAAGAAGACGTGTGAAGTTAAAGAGAGTCCAGAGGCAGGCAACAAAGAACAAGGCTTGGAAGACAAATCATATGAGGAGAGGACGAAGGAGCTAGGCATGTTCAGCTTGAAGAAAAGAGGCTGATAACCATCTTCAAATACTTGAATGGCGTACATAAAAAGAGGGAAAGCACCTTCTCTCTCCTGCTGCAGAGAGAAGGATACGGACCAACGGCTTGAAGCTGCAGCAAAGTAAATTTACATCTGAATATCTGGAAAAACTCTCTCACTCTTAGAATACTGAAGAACTGAAATAGACTGCTTAGGAAAGCTGTGGACTCCATCACTGGGGGTGTTCAAGAAGAAATTAAATAGCCAGCAGTGTTCGGTCAGGGATAAGCTAGGTGTAGCTATGCCTATACCATGGGTATTTTCCATGCTTCTGAGCTTTGCTGGTTGCTCCTGCTCCCCTCACCCTACCTCCTTTTCTGCTGTATGAACCATGATGTTTTTAAGCCTCTCCAGAGGCACTGGGGACTTTGACTGTGTTGTGCCGATGTTCCTGCTAGGAGCAAAACCAGAGGTTCCTAGCTAAAGGGTCTTTTCCCTGGGATCAGACCAATTGCCATATTTGG
>NW_017728886.1:166555629-166588526 GCF_001723895.1 Crocodylus porosus | reverse complement strand
GAGGTCCCTTCCAACCCTACTTCTCTGACTCTATGATATTGAATACAGAATATATTATTTTTATATTACAAATAAAACAATGCTTATTTGAAAATTACTGCAAAGCATATTCTTCAATTTAAACTGAAAGATATAGGATTACTTAGTCTGGAAAACAGAAGACTGAGGGGGGATGTAATAATACCTAAAGGGAGGTTATAAAGAGGATGGAGACAGGCTTTTCTCTGTAGCTTCAGGGGACAGGATTAAGAACAATGGCCTCAAACTGCAACAGAGGAAGTTTAGGCTGGAGTTAGGAAGAACTTTCTGACTATAAAGATGGTCAAGCCCTGAAACAGGCTACCTAGAATCTCTATTCCCAGGAATTTTTAAGCATAGACTAGACAGACACTTGGCTGGGATAGTTTAGTCAGGGATGACTGTGCCCTAAGCAGAGAACTAGACTAGATAACCTGATGACTTCCCTTCCAGCCCTGCTTTCTTATGATCCTATGAATTTATTTTAGTAGCTACTTACTGGATAACTGATGTGCCAGCATCAAATAAGAAACTGTCCTCAATGTGCAACATACAAAGAGTCTAAACTAGTAGTTTTCAACTTGTAGTCCACAGACCCAAAGGGGTCTGCAGACCATGTCTAAGGGGTCCGCGAAAGATTACTATGATCAAGCAAAAGTATGTGAATACCCGTACTTACAAGTCAAAGGGGTCTGTGCCTCCATTCAAACTTTCCAAAAGGGCCCACAAATAAAAAAAGGTTGAAAACCACTGGTCTAAACAGATCCTGGCAGCAGTTTTAATTGCTTAGTTCAAATATGCTTGCTAGGCGCATTAGTGTTCCTAAAGGAATTCCTTAAGAAAGAGCCAGCTCTGCACCCCATTTGTACAAAAAAAACTCAATATCCTGTCACTATTTAAAACCGGTCCAAATTACTCTTTGTGAAAGTAGGAGAGAATACAGTTCATCTTGACAATGGCTCTTCAGCTACCAACATTCATATAAAATTCCTATTTGAAATATATATCAGGACTTATACCTCTGTGGGTGCATCTACACATGAAATTAACACAACACACTCTGGAGTAGTTTTAGCAGGAGTCAACTGCTCCCTGGCTCAGCATCTACATGTGCACCTCAGACAGCAGAACTTTGAGCCCTGGGCTGGCAGGAGGCACAGGTGTAAACCCTGGGCTCTGGGTGGTGGCACTGGACTGTAGAGGGGCTCGCAGGAGCTGGGGGTCTGGCCCCAACTGACAGATAACCAGGTGCAATTTAGTCCCTGGCAATCGCCATCTACATGTGCATTTGATCTCACTTAATGACTCCACCGTAAGATAGTACTGTCCCTGACAATACTATCTTATGGCAGAATTAATTAGACTAATTCTGCAAAAAAGCAAACTAGTAAGAGGAATGTCATCCAAAATCCAGATATTCAGTCAAATATGAGAGAAATCTGGAAAGCAGCAGTGATGAAACTGTCAGATATCAGAGTGGACATCAGATTAGACATGGGGGCAATACCTGCTTCTTCAACTGTGCTTCACAAATAAAAGTACACCACAGCAAAAACAAAAAACCTGGGGCAGCACATGACATTAGGAGGACAGTTATGCCACTATGTGTATGATTTTAAAAGCCTCCTTATTAACATCTGATAAGAACCAGTGACAGCAAACACCACCCAGTTTTGGGCTGCACACAGAGACATCTCAAGTAACAGCGAAGTAGAACAATAAACCTTCTCTGTATCACTCCACTTACTGCACATGGGATATTGTGGGCACTACAGCTCTCTTGAAGGAAAACATTGATGAACTGGAGGGAGTTCAAAGAACTGCAACAAAACAGTGGGTTAGAGGAACTGACTAAAGAGGAAATTATTGAAATAGTAAAATATATATAGCCTAGCTAATTCATCATGACTGAAGGAGGACATGCCAAGAGAGTCTGCAAATTTCAGAATGGTGTTAGCATCAAGGAGGGAGAAGACTTATTTAGTTTGGAGCACAGAAGTTTAACTCAGAGCAATGAGATATAATAACAAAAAAGGAAAACTTAAGATGATCAAAAAAGAAACTCCCAGATGCAAATATGATCAACTGGTAGTGTACATTTTATAAAAAGGCAGGCACAGAACTCAGCTGCTTGTTATGTTTAAAACTTGACTGGACAAAAACATGAAAATATGTCCAATAAAATAAAATAAATAAAACCTCAGATCTTATAACCAGCAGAGAAAAAGAATGAATGATGTACTACTATAGTCTTTCCCACCTTTATATTCTATCCTCAGCTCCTGCCACTGTGCACACCCTGGAAGGCATGGGGGCAGGGGTGTGGTGTGTGCCCCTCAGATCTGCACAGGGTGGGGCAGGGTGGGCTGAAGCTGTGGGCTGAGCTGGGCTAGGCTGGGCTTCACTTGGGGCAGGCGGTGGCACTGACGGGGCTATGGTGGGGGGGGGGTTCAGCCACCCCAAGTTTCACCGTAACCCCTCTCCCAGTGCCACTGCCACCTGCCCTGTTCACAGCCCTGGCCCAACCCAGCCGTGCCACATGCCAGGAAGAGTCCAGCGCAGCCCCGGCCCCAGCCCACAGCTGCAGCCCCCCATGCAGATCTGGGGACACAGGCCTTCCCCCCTTCCCCACTGTGACTTCCCAGGGTGAACGCAGCAGCGGGACCCGCCCCTCCCCATCCCATGCCCTCCTCCCCCAGATGAGCTGCAGCTGTGCCTGCCCCAGCCCCTGCCCCACTCCCCTCCCTCACCCCAAGTGACATTGATCTGCCCCCCCAGCCCCTTCCCTCTCCCATTCCCCTTTGACTACAAAAGACTTACCAGCTACACACAGCTCTCCAAGCTGCCAGGTCTGTGCTCCTCGCTGCCTGTGTGCTGTGTTGCAGCTGCACACATTCAAGGGCATTTTTCAACCAAATCAGGCCGATTCCCAATACAATCCATTTTCTTTATATTGGTGCCAATCCGATTTTGGACCAATGTATTGGTGCACCTCTAGCACATACTAATTTTGAGCCTTCTGTCCAGTTCTTTATCAAGTACATATGCTGACTTGCTATCTTACAGGACTCAAGGAATTCAACGCTCAGCCCATGACCTTTCTTACCAGTGGTTTTGATTTCTTGGTGTAGACCAGGACACCGGGGATTTGTTTTCTCACCTTGACTGCAATAGTCAGTACAACTAGAACAAGGAAAGGGACAGTTCTTAGGTAACTCACTCAACTTCCTTACTAAGACATTATCCTTCCTTTGCTTATTAGATAGAAGGGGTTGAGACAGAGACACAGACTAAGAATCCTAGCTTCTTTCTTATCCATTTCTCTCCCTGGACCAGAGATGATGGAGGGGGGAAAAAGAGAGAAAAAGCTACTAAAGGAAGAAAATTTGAGCAATTCAGTGGTAGGGAAGAAGAGGCACCATCTACTCAATGGGCAATGGCCCCTCATTCCAAATCAAAATGTAAGAAACTGTGCTTGGTAAAGTGGTAACTTCACACACTGCCTCCTTAGAATCAGGACATTTATTTTAATAGAGACAGAGAGACCCCCAATTTCATCATTCCCCTGTTACTTGATATTGAGATGCTGCTAAACTTCAAAATTTTTTATAAATTCTTTTTAACCTTCTTCCTAAACTGCTTTTTACTTCTTGGAATTCTCTGTAATTATCAATCATTAGACCTCCTGTTAAAGGAAAACTTAAGACTGCCTAGTTGCTGCCAACAATAAAAAAGTTCTGGTTACTAAGGATGTGGAGTTTCAGAGTAAATTTCTTGGCACAGCTATAAGAATGCAAGTATCTTGTCTAGAGTTGCCAATATGCAGCCAATGGAAAAATTCCATAGATGGAGTTCTGCTGCACACCTGATTGAGGACATTATCTTAGAGGTTAACTGGATTCTGGCAGATTTATTTAAGGCTAAGGCATGTAGTCTCTGTCATTAGATATGAATTTGTACATGCTTTGATCAATTTCACAAAACTTGGTGCAGCCCAAACTCCTAGAAAGCTATTCATACAACCGTCAGTTGGACAAGGCTTAGACTGCCCCGATATGGTCTAAATTCTTGTCCTTCAAATATTGCTGAACCAAGATTGCTAACATATAGTAGGGATATATTTGATTGTACAAAACACAGGGTTCGACTTCCTCTGCACTAATTTTGGAAGTAACATGTTGCAGTTAACTTTTTTGTTGCGTTTGTTGGCTGCAGTTCAAAGTCTTAATACTGTACAAACCAACCATGATCCTGGAAAGTCAGGCCTTGCCTGATAAACACTTTGACTCAGCAGACTAAACTCACCCAGGCATTCATTTTAATGGAGTTAGGCCAGCAAAAAAAGACACAACACAACCCTGAGTCTTGCAGTAGGCAACAAGAGCCTGCAAACCTTCAGAGAACATGTCCCAAGAGTTCTACTCATTTGTGCTCCCTAGTCACCTATAGCTGTGAGTGTTTGTTTCACACCACATTGCTTTTCCTTATTACATGTCATTGAGGCATCTGCTTGGAGATACTATCTTAGAATTTTTATGCTTTACTGAAGTTGAGAATTTAGGGAATGACGTTTTAACCTCCAATTTTTAGGATTCTAATATTTGCAATGCAAGTGTACTTTTATTTGTAACAAAATGCACCCGAATACTTGGGTTATACATGTTTGTTTGGTGTTTCCTAAGAAACACACATTAATTCTGAATCTATTACACCAAACTCACATTTTTTATTCATTTTGTTTTTACTGTTTATAGTTTCTGATCCTGTTGTCATAAGTTCACTCATTAGGTTTGCTAAAATGGCTTCTTGTTTACATTTTACTCTTATGATTACAAAACTCAATGCAGCAGCTGTGACAATGACTGGTCACTTAAGACTGAAGACTTTTTATGAAAGACCTAGACTAAGAAAACCAATACACTTATAGGTGCACAGAAATATGAAATACAGTTTTTGCATCACCATTCCTTGGGGAAAAATGATTGTCTGACCAATGCAATTTAGAGGTTTTTTGGACCCCTTTTTCCTTTCTTCTTTTCCCATCTCCACATAGTATTATCACAGTTGTCATGATGATTAAATGACTAATGCTTTGAGCTCTGCTTTCTACTTTTATTATGACCATATTAGTTGCATTTCTTGCACACTTATTTTCACACTTTCTCCTCCTCACTCTCTCTGAAGGATAACTAAGGGATTATTCCAAAAGATGATTCATTTCATTTTATAATTTTATACTCTGCAACTTCCTACTGTGTACCCACAAGCTACTTTTTATTCTTTCTGTCAAACACTTTAAATATTGTATTACCTGAGGTCTGCAGTAACCATGCCCTGAGTGCACAGATGGCTAAATGACCCATTATATTGCTCACGTCATTCTCTCAACAGAACTGTGAAACATTCCACAAGATGAATGAGAAAAATGCCAACAGAATTCACCACTCATAACATTCTTGATTCTGAATTTGACTAATCTCCCTTGCATTGTCTGAGAGGACACCTGCTGCTTGTGAAAACAAAACCACTGAGCTCCTACAATCTGGCCAACAGAAACATGAACAGGCAACCAGCAGACTAATTCAATAAATTTTGTTCAGTTCTGTACATGTAGTGTGGTGTGTATGGATTTTTTTTAAAATATACTGCATAAACTAGGTTTGTTTTTTTGGTAAACTTTTGCAAGAACACAGAACTGATCAGGAAAATTTTTATTGTAGTAAATCTTAATATTTTAAGATAAAAAATGAGATCAAGTTATGGTATGCAACTAGTATACCTGCCCTCCCTTCCATTACATATTCTTTAGTCCAGTAAAATGACATATTCCTTTGCATAATCAAAATGCTTTAGACCTATGGATCAGTTTATTAAAGGGTCATGAAATTATCCTCCAGTTTTGCAATGCAAATGTGTGTGTGTACAGAGGTGCATATTTTACAGTGCTGTAATTTAGAGCACTTTTTATAAAAAGTCACAGCGCTCTTAACCACAACAGAAGTGCAGTGTTTGGTCATGGGAGGGTGAGGTGTCTCTAAACCTCCCTGCACTTTCCAAGCTAGGAGACAGGAAGTGCTCTGCAGTCTGATGGGACTTCTCCCAATTTGACCAGTGTACAAAAGTTATTTAAAGTGCTGTAGGTTGCTACAGTGCTGTAAAATACAGCACTTTAAATTTAATACTTCATTTAACCAGGGTTAACTGAAAGCGCTGTAGCTACCTTTAAAGTGCTGTAATGACATGCACTTCTGTTAAGTTATGGCAATAAAGCGCTTTAAAAGGTGAATAAAACAACTTCTGTACAGGTTCTTAAGCAGCAGGAGGTTTAAGGAAATGCACATGGTGCAGACTGATCACGGTGAGTATTCTTGTACATATTATTACATAAAAGTTGTATGTAACATGTGTAAATGTTACATTTTGTTTTGCTCAGCTGTCTCTACAAGTCTGTTTCAAGAGGCAAAACACTGGTTGACTTCAGAAGCAAGCATATATAGTGGGAATTTCCACACTAACCCTGGATAATATCTCTTTCTTACTCTCCTCTTTAAAGAACCATCCAAAGAGGTCAGTTTCTGGGCTGAGGCTCAAGTGTTTCCTGTTTTCACAGGGTAGGTGCTCTGGGTTCCAGATATTGCACTTGTTGGGTTCAGCAGAAAAGCCATGTACAATTCTATTTTAACAAGTTGTACTTTAGAGCACTGGTTCCCAAACTCTGACAGATTGCACACCACCAATTTAAAACAACACAACCTTAAGTACCACCAGCAAATTGTTGTCACAAAGTAATTATAATAACTCTGTTAATGCATACTACTGACAGGCTGTCTGAATACCACTGGTGGTACCTGTATCACAGATTGGGAACTGCTGCTTTAGAGCATTATTCATGATGAATGGTGAAGCGGCTACTACTGCCTACATTCCCCTCCAAGAAGTTAGGGAACGTTACATCTGAATCCACAGTTTGGGAACTAGTACTCTGACAGTAACCCTCTTACCTTTATATCACTAACCTAAAGTCTGTCATATATCTCAGTGCCCCTCACTTCCCACCCACAGCCTCCCCCATTCCTGCTTGTACTCATTTCTCCACACTCTCACAGCTCCACCCCCACCACCTGCTGATGGCCCTCAATTGCCACCACAGCCCCCTTGGCCTGCTGGTGCCTTGCACTCTCCACCCATATCCCCCTGCACCACCCAGCCCTGCCAAAGGGGGCCCCCAGATGCCAGGAATACGGGTCCATAGGACCCAGGTCCACAGACCCCTGCACCCCTCCCCACCCTGCAGCAACACCTGAGCCCCAGCTGCTACCTGTAGGAGGCAACATCTGCAGTGGTGGAGAGGAGTGTGGAGCTCAGCTCCCCCTCCCCCATGGGCAGCATGACTGGAGCAGAGAACATCAGGGCAGGCAGATGCAGGTTACCTGCTGTGGGCTCAGGGCTCTCCACCCTGCTGCCCTCTCCCCATGGCCTATGCAAGCCCAGGAGATGGGCCCTGGTGCAGCAGGGCAGAGTGGGACTGGGTGCAGAAGCTTGATGCTGTTGCGGGAAGTCTGCACCACCATGGTAAGGCCCCCCCCCCACCTGCCTGGCAGCAGCAAGGGGCACAACTCAATGCTGCCACCCTTGCTGCTGCCATGTAGGCAGGGGAAACCTTGCCACGTTGGCATAAGGCTCACAGCAGCAAGGAGCTTCCCTGCCCTACCACACCAGGTCCCACCTGCCAGGCTACAAAGACTCAGGTGAGAGGGCAGCAGGGCAGAAAGCCCAAGCCCACAGAGCAGACTCACCCCTCCCCCGTGCACAGTTCTTGGGGGCATGTGCCCCCATACCTCCCCTCCCCCAAAGAAGTGCAGGTAGTGGTAGGGAGCCAGCACCCCCTGCCCCTGCAGCCCCCTGGGTGAGCCACCTGCATCTCCATCCTGTTCCCAACCAGGGCCCTGTGGCCACATTCTGGCCCTGGGCCCCAAACCCCATATACCACCCCAGCTGGCACCCCCTGCCTGACCACACTCCCACTTCCCCCCAGCCCCTTCCAGGCTAGAACTCTACCAGCCTGCAAGGAGAAACCCACTATTTCCCCATATTTTTCTCCTTCAAAATGAGAAAAATCCAGGTTTACCACATTTTTCTGTGCAAATGTAAAACCCAGATTTCTGGTAATGACAGAGATGTCACAAGGCAGCAGCTAGGTGATCTGAGTGAAACCACTTATACTGATTTAGCTCCTAGTACCACAGGATCCAACACTTCAAAAACAATGATGTCCTGATTCATCCCTCAATTCCACTAGTTTGACAGCAGAGTTCCATCGGCTACAATGGGATTGTTCACAATTTACTCCTGTCACTTTGGCTGCTTGCAGCCTTTTTTCTTTCTTTTTTTTAAGCAACAAAAAATGGCACTACTTCAAACTCTGAGTGTTCCTTTGCCAAGCCCAGCAGATGCCCAGAAGAAGCAGCACCTTAGCGAACCCAGTTCTACTGTGTCTGTCTAGATTCAGCATTTTGGTGGGATTTTTTGGTGCATTTAGCTAATAGCCGATTGAATCAGCTCTAGCTAAAAGCGCCAAAAAGCCCCACTGAAGTCCCCAGTCTATACAGATGTTGGGCAAGCCAGGTCCACCTAACACGCTGCTACTTCTGGTAAAGCACATTTTTGTTTTTAATGTCTACAAGCACCCTAATTAAATAAAAGAGTCAGAATATCCTTGGTGAGGCTACAGATGGGGGAAGTCAGGCACAGACAGGTCAAGTGAATCATCCAATTTTACACCAAGACTCCTGATTCTTAGTCTTCTGCCTTAATTAGTCTTCCTTCCTTTCTGGAAAAAACTGAGTGCCGTTCTCAGTGGACAAGTGACCATACAGAGATAGAGGCAGGACTGCACATGTATGGAATTTACAGCACAATCTGACCCCTAGATGTATCCTAGGTCACAACTATAGCACAATGTTACTGTAATTTAATATATACGCTCCCATCAACACAGGCCATGTCATCTTTTGTGTTATGTACAATGATGAACACTGTAGTCACTTAATAATCATCAGGCAAAATATCAAATAATGTGACTCTATATACACATCACTAAAAATAAAATAATATATTTGTAAAGGCTGCTAAACAGAAAAATAAAATAAACTTCTGTGATAATTTGCCTCATCACAGATAATATGAAATTGGACTGGACATAAAATACCATGTGGTCAGCCAAATAAGTTAAATGTCCACTAAAATTAATGTCCCCTAAAAATAAAAAGAATGATAGCCCAAACCATAGTCATTTGACCTAACATAGCACACAGGCAATTCCAAAGGTACCAGCAGTACTATATGAAATGTTTCAAAATCTATGCAAAATAATTCTGCTACATACTGCAGCTGTTAGGCATGCCTTTGTGTGTGGTCCTGCTTGTTAACTTTGGTGCAGGTAGAGAGGGATGAGACAGAAGTGGCAGAGAATCAATAACACAGCAAGATGCATACATTAAGTTTGAGGGGGAAGGGTTTGATAGGGTTTTGGGGTTGTTTTTCCCCTGAGGCATGGAAAAAAAAGGACAGTTGGTGTAAATACATTAAAAATGTTTGCAGTGGAGGATGAAAAATTAGGACTCAAATTTTTTTTCTTCTTAGGAAGCAACAGCAGCCTGTCTGTGTAGCTAGCTACTCCTAAAAGAGGACCAAACAGTTGTAAATCTTGAACACTTTCTCTTTGGTATCAGAAGTCAGACACACCATGATGTCTGCTCTAGACTATTATCTTCATCAAACCTGTTCACTTTCCTTAAATTGCATTAACTCAATAAGGCTTCCACACTAAAACTAGATAAGACATTTTCACAATATCTCTCACAGAAAAACTGGATCCATTGCACATTCTTGCTAATTTTTCATTAGGCACCAACAGCTCGCTTAATGCCATATGTACCATGCACAGCAGGAAGCTGAACATACCCTTCAAATACCACATATACCCCTGAGGGGCTCAAAGTCTCATGCTCACAGTCTAATAGACATTACATTTCTACTGGCAGAAACCCTAACCCTAACCCTCCCAGTAAGAAACTAGAAGCATACAAGTGTTCACTCAATTTCTCCCAGGGGAAACATGCTCCGTACAGAAGAAAGATCTTACAGGTCTCCTTCAGAGGAATATACAATGAAAAATGCAAGGTTCTCCACCTGGGGAAGAAAAAACCACAACATGCTTATAGGCTCAACAGTGCTATGCTGGCTAGCACTACAGACAAAAGGGACTTGGGGGTCATGATTGACCACAAGATGAACATGAACCTTCAAGGTGATGCTGTGGCTAGTAAAGCGAGCAAAACGCTGGCTTACATCCATAGATGCTTCTCGAGCAAATCCCGGGACGTCATTCTCCCCTTGTACTCAGCCTTGGTGAGGCCACAGCTGGAGTACTCTATCCAATTATGGGCTCCACAATTCAAGAAGGATGTGGAGAAGCTTGAGAGAGTCCAGGGGAGAGCCATGAGCATGATCAGAGGTCATGGAAAACGGACCTTATGATGACAGGCCGTGAGCTATGGGATTCTTCAGTCTGGAAAAGCACAGGCTTAGGGGTGATCTGGTGGCCGCCTATAAGTTTATTGCGGGTGTTCACCAGGATCTAGGGGAACGTCTGTTCACCAGAGTGCCCCAAGGGATGACAGGATCAAATGGTCACAAACTCCTGCAAGACCGTTTCAGGCTGGACATAAGGAAGAACTTCTTTACTGTCCGAGCCCCTAAGGTTTAGAATAGACTGCTGCTGGAGGTGGTTGAAGCACCTACTTTGAACACCTTCAAGAGACATTTGGCTGTTTATCTTGCTGAGATCCTATGACCCCTGCTGACTTCCTGCCCCTGGGGCAGGGGACTGGACTCAAAGATCTTCCAGCCCTGACGTCTATGAAATTTATAGGGTCTGCAAAGGGAGGGGAGCAGGGGGCAATGGTTTCCACACCTTCCCCAAACTGGGAACCACCTGTTTTGTGGAATGGGCTGGGGGCTTTGCCTGCTGTTCCCCCTGCTCTGCTCCCAGGGACTGAAAGCAGAGCAGAGGAGGTTGTCCCCAACCATTCCCATACTCCAGTCTTTCTCCGCCACTCTACTCCCCCAACTTTCTGGAGAATGGGATCCCCCAATCTGGTGACAGCAAAGACAGTACAGGAGTATGGGCAGCTTCAAGTCACCCTGATCTGTCTCTTGGAAAGATTTCTAGTGGTGGAATTTTCTCAGAAATGAATGCCTATTTGTGTCCTGAATCAACATACCATATATGTCTATACTGTGTCTACACCACAGTGTAGTATACAGATATCCAAGCTTCCAGGGTAACACAAGGAATATAGATACAGCAGCCTTGAGCACAGAACAGATTAGTTTACAAAGTTTTTCAGGCTGAGCTCCTTACTGTTGCAGCTAGAGGTCATTTGTACACACAACAATATTGGCCTTTAAAGCCATTTTAAAGGTGCAGCTGTTTGCACATGTTGGCGGCATAATGCGCTTTAATAGTAGGCTGTTTGAATGTGTTGGTGGCATAATGCACGTTAAATAACACTGGAACACAACAAAATAAAACATGTCTGAAGTGGTTTAGTTTCTCGTAGAGGGAAACACTGGGCCCTGTGCATCTCAGGGGCTGTACAGGCAGCCCGGTGGCAGCCTGTGCAGGCAGGCTCCACTGAAGGGGGGGAGGGGGGAAGGGGGGATAAGGTAAGCTCAGAGCCTGCTTGCCTGAGCCATACAGGGGCCCAATGCTTCCCTCCACCACTGCAGTGCCCTCCATGACCACTCAGGCTAGGTGCTTACAGGTAGATGATGCCTGGGGGCCACCGCCGCTACTGCAGCAGGAAGTGCCAACCCCCGCAGCTCTGGGGCCACTTAGCCCACCAGCAGCTCCTCCCCTCCCCACCACTGGAGAGGCAGGTAAGGGTCGGGCCCGACTCTTGTGTATACACCACAGGGATCTACTTCGCCCTAAATTGAAGCGGTGTTTTTAAAGACCTACCGCCTCAATTTAGGGAGAATTAAACTCAGGACTCAGCTAGCTGAGATTTTGGAAGCAGTCTGGGCATGTGTACATGCCATGGGAGTTTACTTCAATTTAGGGAGAATTAAACTGAAGTAAACTCCCATGGCATGTACACATGCCCAGACTGCTTCCAAAATCTCAGCTAGCTGAGTCCTGAACTAGCTCCACACTCCAAACTGCAGTCTATAGCACAGATGTATCCATAGACCTGCAGACCTGGTAATACACAGCAACTCAACAGGAGAGTATAAACTTCAAATTTCACTTTTTTTTAAATCTTATAATTACTGACATCTCTTCTCAAATCAGATAATGTTGGGCTGGAAAAGCCAGTTGCCTCATGTTTGTCCTCAAAGAAGTAGCTAATCTACGGAAGAATCTGAATGAGAAGAGGTTGGTTTGGAGAGGTTGGAAAACAGTGACTGGCACTTGGGGTTTGAGAAGAGCAGTATGGGAAAAAAAAGGCTGAGAGATAGGAATATTGTGGGACAGCACCAGTGGGACAACAAGACTGGAGGGATAAGATTCAAATAAGATCCAAAGAAGAGCCCGAGGACAGATTCACAGTCACAGATGAACCAGTGATAAATGAAAGAAAGGTTATTTTAGCAGCTGTGTTTTGGATGAACTGAAAGGGAACAGCAAGGGAGGATGTGGCTGCAGCCACAAGGCCAAACTTTGGCCTCTCTATTGAGACTGCCAATTAGAATGCCACTACATGCTGATTGCAGTGATGGGAACATCATCCACTACAATATGGGTTCAGAACTCCCAACTCATTGCACACAAGTCACAGACAAACCTTCTGTGTTCTTTTTAAGCCAAGCTGGCACAGATTTTTGAACTAGCAGCCTAACCCAGTAGCTCTTTATCCCATTTACCAATTCCTGGAGCATTCCACTCTCCTTCCATTTAGCCTCCAAGTTCCAGCTACAGTACTTGTCTGGATGACCTTGTATGACAGTGACTTTCACAGGTTGATTAACTACTAGGTGAAGCAGGGTTTCCCTTCCCCTCTTGCCAGTGTCCTCTCTTGCTCCTTTGTGTAAGAACAGAGGAAACAACAACAATAACTATATGAGGCATTTCTAAAAAAGTCAATGGGCTTTTCAGACCTATTATGAAACAACTTGTGGCAGCCTTGCTGAAATCACCAAGAACAACAGCCATTTAGTGGCAGCTTCAATAATCTCCTTTAAGAGCTGAAGGACAAAAGAATTCTGGAATCTGCCTCCATTAACAAGAACACAGTAGAAGGGACATTTTTAAAAATGAACTGTACTTTTAAAATGTTCCTTAATTTTGTTTTTCTGGTAATGTTTCTTTTGAACTGGGAAATGAATTTCAGGGCTCAGGAGATTGGATTTATTGGCATACACTTCGCCCCCTCAAGTTTCTAACCATTTGGAAAGCACACAACAAAAATAATTCCTTAAGGATGTGAAGATGTAGTTTAAAAGACTTCAGAAATTTCAAAAGCAATTCTTTTTCATCTTTGCTATTTGGTCTGGCTTCCAATTTTAAAGAGGAACCCTTCTGTTTGAGAAGGAAGCCAGATGAGAATCCTCCCACAGTGCATAATGTAGAGCAGAAAGGTCAGAAGACAAGAGGGTGGCTCAAAGATTTACTAAAAGAAACAAGAACCAGCTGCAAATGTGTACTATTGAATAATAGTAACATTGATGTGGTGAGAAAGGGAGGGGAAAAAAAAAAAAAAAACTCATTTGAAAAAGGTTGGTAGCAGTATGCCATGCTTAAAACAAGGCTTCATAGACAATGAAATATTAATTCCACAGCTCAGCAGCGAGTTTTGATGACTTACATAATACATACACCAATTTAGAAAATGAGAAAGGATTGTTGCTAATTGTGAAAAACTTTCAGTATTTGAACTAACATCTGCATATTTATTGTGTGTAGGAAATTTCTTAAGTAAAGGTTTGTGCTGTGAGAGAAAAGCCAAGGAAATGCTGAAAAACACTGCCACAAGCTGGTTTAGTTTGGAACTTCTCTTTTAAAGAAAAAAAAAAAGAAGAGGAGGAAAACCTAGCCAGAGGGGCTGAAAAGTGGTTTTGAGTTTTGATTTTTCCTTGTTCCAAGGCCTTTTGCCTTTTTTGTTTTGTCTTATTTTATTTTAAAAGGGGGGCAACATTCTGAGGACTATTTCTGCAGAACTCATGAACTGCGTTTGATATTGGAGACTCTTTACGTATTCATGCCTGAATGAAGCCTGTGACTCCATTTTGAATGTTTGGCCATCTTACTTTCACTCCCACCTCCTCCTCCCATGTTGCGAAAAATATCCGCCAGGAGGTAACTAGAGACATTCTTGCACCTGGAAGAGGGCTAACAAAGGACCATTAAACTTTGATGGCTGCTTATTGAAATGAAGCACCCTTGAACAAAGGCCTGGCTGCTACCCAGGGAAGCCACTTTTTCCAAGTAAAAAAAGAAAAGGGGGAGGGGTAGGTGAGGGCAGAGACAGGGGAACAAGCAGATGATGATAAAAAGTAATGGATAAGGGAGGGATTTAGTCGCCTAATGAGGCTGATCTGATCTGAATGTGGCGTAGCAAAAAAAGACAGCATTGTTTACTAACTGTTTTAGAGGGAGAAGGAACCAGGAAGCAAAAAGCTGATTTCAGGAGTAACAGACGGTCTGCTAAACTAGAGAACCAGCTATGAGATGAAGAGAGATTCTGGACTCAGTAGAGCAGTGGGGGGGGGGGCCAAACTTTTTGGCAGGCATGCCACAAATTAAGTCTCTGCCCTCCCTGAGGGCTACTCTGATCATCTTCCCCTGACCAATCTGCTGTTCTGCCCCTTTCCCTACCTACTACATAATCACAGAGGTTGGCCACCCCTGCTGTAGAAGATTTTAACTTAAGCCCAAAGAATGCTCAGCAATGGCAAAGAAACAGAGGCAGCAGAAGACTATGCATGCTGCTTCTATTCTTCTGTCTAATGTCTATGTTTCCTGTGCCAGCTAAAATTAAAAGTGTTTGGGCTTACAGTTCACCTTGTCAGGAACATAGGGGAGTAAATGAAAACACACACACAAGCTTTGTAAAGATTCAAGAAGCCATTGTGCCCACAGGACTGAAGGGTAAAGACAGACTATTGAGGAGGCTGAGGTAAGCTCCTTGGAATTTAACGTATTTGGACCACAAAGTCCCATTTCTACGAAAGGGACACAGACAGACAGACAACAGCCTGTGCCTAGGATGTGTGCCTGAGAGTAAAAGCCACTGATAAAACCTGCTTAGACTGGGGGAATCTTAAAAGGCCAGGAAGAAACCCCCAAATAAGCTGTCAGAGAGCTTGAGCCATGTTATATGCCCAGTTGTACTAGGAAAAGGGAACTGAAGCAAGGATTACCCATCCCTTGACCTCCCCCTCCCACCCAAGATGTATAACATATTCAGAATGCTTTCCATGCTTTTAAACAAGCAGAACAGAAAATGTAGAGTGATGCTACCAAAAATGAAAATAGCTTAAAAAAAAACCAAAAAACAAAAAAAAGAGAGAGATTTTTTCTGGTTGCCTGTGTCAATACCTCCAGCTACTCCAGTATCAGAGTTCCAGTACAATATGAGCACATACATGCTTCTGAGGTCTCATAATGCTTCCTCTGAGGTTACTGGCAAAACCCCACTGGCCTAAAGAAGTATGGGCCTAAGAAACAATGACTATGTCTCCACAAGACTCTGACCGCACAGTAACTCATTACTACAGCGCAGCAGCATTGCATGGCAGGAAGTGTGATGTAGTAGTAACTCCAGTTACCGCACAGTCATTTAGTGCTTGTTTATACAAGTACCAAATGACTGCAAAGTAATGACTCCACAGTCAGTGTCTTGGGTAGACGCAGCCAGTATCCATTATATTACAGATCAGGGCGGGCAATTATTTTGGGCGGAGGGCTGCTTACCGAGTTTTAGCAAGCTGTCAAGGGCCACATGGGTAGCCCTGCCCCTTGACAGGTGTCCATGTCGCTATCTTGTGACCAAAAGTCCCACCCCTTGCCCCCAGAAGTACTCCTTTCAGCAAGGGGTTTTGCCATCTCAGAACCAGAAAAATACCAAATTATATTCTAAAAATTGATCATCTACAACATTCATTAATTTGACTTAAAAAATATTTTTGTCCTGATTTACATGCGTTTGTGTAGTGTATACAGAAGTGACTGCACAATAGCTTAAAATGAAATCTTATTCTTGTATATTGTGGGGGTGGGTGTAGGTTTGTGGGGGCTGTGGGTGTGTGGGGTGTGGTGTGTGGGTATGGGGGGAGGGTGGCTGGGGTTTGTTTATGGCAGCACGAGGAGGCAGAGTTGCATGTATATGGAGGGGTGTGCATGTGGGACTTGCCCTATGAACACTGCCTCTGTACCTACTGCCATGCACCCAGCCCCCGGGCTGGCAGACGCGCCCACCCAGCCCCCGGGCTGGCAGACGCGCCCACTGGCTGTTTGAGGACTCCTGGTGCTTGGGCCAAGTCCCTGAGGACTGGAAAAGGGCCAATGTGGTCCCTATTTTCAAGAAGGGGAGGAAGGAAGAGCCTGGCAACTAAAGGCCAGTCAGCCTCACTTCTATTCTGGGGAAGGTCTTTGAAAAAATTATCAAAGGCCGCATTTGTGAGAGCCCTGCAGGGGAAGTGATGTTGAGGGGTAACCAACATGGGTTCATGCCAGGCCGATCCTGCCCGACTAACCTGGTCTCTTTCTATGACCACGTAACAAAGAGCTTAGATGGGAAGGAGAAAGTCCATGTCATCTTCCTGGACTTCCAGAAGGCCTTCGACACAGTGTCCCACCCAATTCTGGTGGGCAAGCTGAGGGACTGCGGCATTGACGAATGCACAGTCACGTGGGTGGCAAACTGGCTCCAGGGGCGCACCCAGAGGGTGGTGGTGGACGGGTCGATGTCGACCTGGGAGGGTGTGGGCAGTGGAGTCCCCCAGGGCTCGGTCCTTGGGCCGGTGCTGTTCAACATCTTCATTAGCGACCTGGACGAGGGTGTGGAGAGCACCCTGTTCAAGTTCGCTGACGACACCAAGCTGTGGGGTAAAGTGAATACACCGGCAGGCAGGGACCGCATCCAGGCAGACCTGGATGGGTTAGAGAAGTGGGCGGATCTGAACAGGACGCAGTTCAACAAGAACAAGTGCAGAGTGCTGCACCTGGGGAGAGACAACCAGCATTATGGTTGTAGGTTAGGGGCTGACCCTCTCGGCAGCACAGGGGCAGAAAGAGATCTTGGAATCAGGATTGACTCCAGGAGGAATGAGTCGCCAATGTGATGAAGCAACAGGCAGAGCCAACCGCACCCTGTCATGCATCAACAGGAGCATCACTAACAGGTCCAGAGAGGTCTTGCTTCCCCTCTATGCGGCGTTGGTCAGGCCGCAGCTGGAGTACTGTGTCCAGTTCTGGGCGCCGCACTTCAAGGAGGACGTGGAGAACCTGGAGAGGGTCCAGAAGAGGCTGAGGGACCTGAATCTCTTCAGTCTCCACAAGAGGAGACTGAGGGGGGATCTTGTGGCTGCCTACAACTGTATCAGGGGCCAGCAGCAGGGACTCGGGGAAAGTCTGTTCACCAGGGTCACCCTTGGAGTTACTAAGAACAATGGCCACAAGCTGAGGGAGGATAGGTTTAAGTTAGATATTAGGAAGAACCACTTCACTGTAAGGGTGGCCAGAGCCTGGAACAGGCTTCTCAGAGAGGTGGTGCTTTCACCTTCCCTGGAAATCTTCAAGAGGAGACTGGATAGGCACCTGGTTGGGGTCTTATGACCCCTCCCACCCACAGTGTTCCTTCCTGCCCATGACAGGGGTCAGACTAGGTGATCTGTCTAGGTCCCTTCTGACTCATTGATTCTATGATTCTATGACCCCCCATGCCTGCAGACACACACACACACACACACACACACACCCCCCCCCATGCCGGCCGGCAGGCAGGCACTGCCCCTGTGCCTGCAAACAGACTCTCTCTCTCTCTCTTCCCCACCCCCAGTGCATGCACACACACACATACTTTACCAACATGCACACATACACACACCCCTGCCTACAGTCCCATTCTGTGAGGTCTGGGGATGCAGCTGGGAGCCACAGCCATGTGGTGCTGCAGCAAGGCAGAAGCAGGAAAGCAGGGAACTGGCTAGGGATAGGCGGGGCTGGGCTGCTCAAGCCTGCAAGCCTGCTGAGGGCTCGCTCTGGGTCTTACTGCCCTTGGCTCCAGCCAGTTTTGACAAGGAGCCAGGGTAAATAAATATTTATTTACTAAATTTTTTAGGGGCTCTGTGGGCTGGATAGAATTGCCTGGCAGGCCGTATTTTGCCCACCCCTGTTATAGATACTCAAATATTACTCCAACGGGAGAAAAATCAATCCTACAATTCACAAAATAAATAACTAAGTCTTTTAGAAGTGAAAGGGTAAGCAGATAGTTTTTGTCCCATCAATCAATCAGTGCTTGATATTAATGAAGAGAGTAATCATACCCACCAGGACAAGGAGGTAGATGGAGCAGTGTCAGTATCAAAATATTTGTTAAATCCTCTCAAATATATACACAGAAAGATGCATATTAAGTGTACTCAGTCAGACACATTTAATCTGCACTTGCTTATATACATGTCTAGCTATGCACAAGGTAACTAATCTTTCTAGCATGTACTTTATATAGAACTGATGTACTAATCGGATTTTTTACTCCTTTAATCAAAATAAAAATGGAACTTCCAAAATGACAAAAAGCAATAGGCCTGACTTTAGGTAGGTTCCAGTGTAGAGTACAAATTACTGTAACTTCTCCATGAATTACTATATTTTCTTGAATACCACGTGTCTTGGAATATAGCATGCACCCAGGTTTTAGGCAGCAAAAAGGGCGGGGGGGAAGGCCTTACCTTGTACTAGGGGAAGTAACTGAGGTCTAGGATTGTTGGGTCTGGGGCCACATGCCAAATCTGGGGCTGACCCCATATGCTGGATCTGAGGCTATGCACTGGGTCTGGGTGTGGACTGACCCCATGGTGCTGATGCAATCCAGAATGTGGGATCATGTTGTACAAAGAGGGGCTACCCAGGGGCCTGGAAACTTGGCAGTGGGGAAGCAGTGGTAGCATTAACTGCTGTTGTTCCCTGCCACCAAATTTCTGAATTGCTAGGAATCTATATTTCTCACATATAATTCTCACCTCAAATTCCCTCCCCCACCCGACCCCAGGCTGGGGAGGAAATGTGCACGTTTTAAGCTAGAGAATATGGTAAGTTATGTATTTCAAAGCAATGTAATCAATTCTACTGTACTTCTATGGCATGAAGTTACGCTTTAACATGTAAATAAAGGGCTCCAAGTTTTGCTTTCCAAATCAGTCAGTCCATCTGCAATACATTTGATTTTGTCCTGCCAAATATGTTTAAGAAGCCAGGAAGTCCCTGCTTGTTTCCCAAACAGCAAACTTAGAAATTATTTATTACACATGTTGCTATCACATGACTACATTGGCTAAAAATAGAAGCCTTCTCTACTATTATATATATTTCAAAAGTACCAGTATATATCAGTAATATTCACTTACAGTCTCTTGTACCTTGAGACAAAAAACAGAAATGATGACCTAGTATTTTGACTTTAATTTGGATCCCCAGTGTTTCATTAAATCTGTGCTCTACCCAATTTCTGTAAATACACTCATTAAAAACTACATACACTGTCCTCCTAAAACAAACTGCCCGCCTGCTAAAGGTGAAGAAGCTGTAGTGCAATATTTGTACACAGCCATAGAAAGAAAAGATACTCCTAACAAAATTATAAAGGGAATGAAGTGCATTAACATTACAATTATAACTTCAAAGGTGCATCTGACACCAATGATTCAGAGGGGTTTCTTTTTCACTGACTTTTTAGATGGTGCCTTCTACGGGAGAGAGAATACAGGCAAGAAGCAGCCTCAGCCTCCACAGCTGAAGGCTGTTGAGGGTATAAAGTCAAATACCCAGATGGTTTAAACATACTCCCTTCCCCAGCCCAGTTTTTGGATAGATTCCTGCACTTCCAAAGGAATCCTATACATGAGTTAGAGAGAACCTGCAGACATTTTTTACTAGCAGAAAAATTACACCTCATGGACTTCTCTCCTAAAATCGTTCCAAATGGCCTTCCATTGATTTTTGGGGATGACTCTTAATTTAATTAAATAAATACAGGAAGAAGAATAAAAAGTCATTGGTAACTTTAGCCTACTCATGTCATCCTGACTCTGGCAAAATGATTGTGGACTTTACTTCCTGAAAGTAAGTGAAACAAAATGTTCAGGTTCAGGTACCACCAACCCATATATTTCCTAATCTGGATTTTCTACATTGTGAGAGCATCTCTGCATAAATGTAAAATTGTCTATTGTTCTTGTTAATTACTGTGCTACCTAAACAATAAAGGATCAGTGAAGTAATTTAATAATTTACAAATTTGCTATAATACCATATGCGATTCTCCTACTTATATTGGGCTCGTGTAATTTAAAATCAGATTTATCAGTTCTTCATAGAGCTCTAGGGAATAATGAAATTCTTGAAAGACAGCTGTGATAAGTGACCTCTCAAGAACTTTCTGATAACTTAATTAGTTTTTAAATGTATATTAAAATACTTCAGTCTTCCCCATACAAATTTAAAACATTGTCCTTATTTTTAAAGGCAGAGCTATTTTTAACTGTGTATAAACTTTTTAAAATTAGAAAATGTTGATAATATTCTAAACAGGAGACACTTCATAATATAAATGGCCTTTGTTTAGAATGAAATACAATAAGACACTGGTATTCATTCAGGGAACAGCTGTCTCTAGCACATGTGCTATGTAGTGCATTGAACCTATAACTCCACTAGATGGCACCTCTTCACAAGTTATAAACCCAACCATCTCTCTGTTTGTGTGTGGTCCAAATTTCTTTAGAAATGTAACTGACAGAAATGTCAAACTTTGACCAACAGGTGAACATAAGGAGCACTACACAACATCTGCCAGGCTCCTCCTAACATATCCTACCTGTGGATACAAGGGTTGAAGTCAGTGGCAACTGCATATACATCTCTAAGGAAAGAATTTAATCTGAACTGAACTGTGCTTGTAGCTGATCATTTATTTTTCCTTAATATACATTTTATCTTTACTTTTGTTGTGCCAGTTGCAGATTACTTAATCAAGATCTTCTTGACATTTGGACATTTTAGAAGCAACTGGGAGAAAGGAATATTTTCACAACCTTTTTTGCCTCTATTAATTCTAACTAGTGAAAAAGCAAAAACACAACAGCCCAAGCAATCAAGGATTTAGCATCCCTGCTTGTAGAAATATTGTGAAACCAAAACACAATCCTGGCTTTCCTCTACACCAAGCTTTTCAACTGCAGCTTTTATACCTTTTATTCAACTTCCAATCAGAAGTTATTTTTAGCATTAACTGGTGAAGAGGCTTACTTACTAGGACTGCATGACTAACATCCAATAAATAAAGATTATTTTCATAATTAGATTATATGTTAGGAGAAACATCTTTTTGGAAGAGCTCACAGTAGAGGTCAGAGAATAGGAAAGCTCCTAATGGAAATGTTGCTGACTTTTTCAGTAACTATTCCACTCAGGGTGGGAAGGAAATGCTGTCTCCCAAGCGCAAAGCTCACAGAAGAATTTCAGACTTCCAAAAGCTTTTTAAAAGTGGCTGCTGTTTTGCATCTAAAAAAAATATTTTAGAATGTTTAATACATGTTCATTTTAAAAGTTTCTTCTGGTAGTCACAGCCATTCATACAAAAGTTCACTGCCCCTGTAATTCTTCCTGGACCCCTTTCCCCATCTTCTACCCCCTTCATTCCGGTGTCCTAGCAATGTGGATCTAACAGTTTTAAAACTTTGTACAAAATACACAACGGAACTTTAATGTCCATCTATACACCATAATGAGTCAAGTATAAAACTACCATCAACACAAAACCCTGGTAACTGCATATGATAAATCTCTGTGAGAGACAGGGGCTACAGTCTCAAATATTTTCATAGGCACTTCTGAAAATTATACTTCACACTGTTAAGGCACCTGTATATCTTTGAAAATCTGGCCTTAGGTGCTATTCTTTGTCATGGGAAATAAATGACTACACTGATGTTATAAATACATTTCAGACGTTGTCGGTATGAAAGTAGCAGGAAATTTAACTTCTGCCATTACTTTCTGTTCTGTATTAATCTTTTCATTTCAGATAATAAATGGAAAGCACTGTGAGAAACTGCTGAAGTAAATGCTCAAAACGCAGGCATGATTACACCACATACATGCAGATGATGCAAATCTAGCCTGCCAGCTCTGTGCAGAGGAAAGTCGCAAAGACTAACTTCTAGGTCTATGACAATTACCTTATTCTTCGCGACCTATGAATAGATATGGCTAGGGGACAGGAACCTTCTAAAGATATGTCCACATTGCAATTAGCAGATGGGAAAGGCAAACTCAAACTATATCTAATCTAGCAGCTTAGTTACAGCAGTGCAAGTACAAATCTTGGCATTTAATTCAGGAAGCTAACCTCTGCATCTTCAGAGCTGTTCTCTCTCATACATTTTATATAAAAGCTAGTCTGGATATGCCTGCACACGCTGCAATTACGTATCTGACTGCAGTATAGACATAATCAAGTTCTTTCAAAATATGAGATATTCGTTAGCTGCGGGCGGGGGGGGGCGGGAATCATTTAGACTAAGGTTGAGTAATCCAAGTGTTCCGGTGAGGTCCAATCATGATATAGGAAGCAAAGGAAAGCAAATGGTATGAATCCAACTCAAAAGATTATCAATTCTGAATAGAGTAAATCCAAGATACAACAGATTACACAATCCAAACAGTGAAATTCTTCCCCATGCAGAAATCTTTTCCTTTGGATGGGCTGACCGGAGAGAATTAAACCTGTATTTAATATCCAATGTAAAGAAACTTGTATCCAGAACAGTTTAATGGCAGAATAACACTACCAGATTTAAGTTTGCCAACAACTTCACAAGCTCTCCAGGATAAACTCTTGAGAGTTGTGCATGTTTCAGCACCTATTTGAGTAGCAAAAGATCTTATACAGAATTTGAGACTATTAAGTGGACTGCGCTGATAGAATTACTGTCATACTTGTGATTATTATTACATTACACTTCAGAATGGGAGAGATTAAAGTACTTTTGACATGCTGAAATACGAGAATTACCAGCCAGCCAGAGAAAAGGTAACAAATATCCTACAGAACTTCATGTTACACCTTTACCTATTGTGCACTTAGTTACACTGTTCTTGAGTTCAGAGAAGGATTTGAGCAGTTTCCATGCATTTTGTAATTAAACATGTATTTCTGTATTACTGGGACCAGAGAAGTTTATCAATAATATATAAATTATTCTGACTGGAAGGAGTGGCCTTCATTCTATTAAATGAAAGAATTGATTACATTGAGTTACTACTAAAATCTAAGGTAATATGGTATATTTAACAAACACAACCAAACTCGTTTGTGTAGTGATATATGCAATTCTCACCAGAGAAAGGA
The DNA here is from genome assembly GCF_001723895.1 of Crocodylus porosus. Classification (NCBI taxonomy): domain Eukaryota; kingdom Metazoa; phylum Chordata; order Crocodylia; family Crocodylidae; genus Crocodylus; species Crocodylus porosus. Next base: position 166,564,866 of record NW_017728886.1, on the reverse strand, counting down.
AGAATCAAGTCTGGTCATTATTGAGCTTGAATCTGGTCTGGAGAAGGGACAATTCCTGAATGTAATTAGAGACGCATCAAGATAAGAACCAGAGAATTTTAGATATTCTTTGCTACATAATACGCCATATTCTACCATTGATTTTTAATCAAAACTCCCTATTGAAATCAGTGGCCTAAGAGGATAATAGGTAAACGGGTTTCCTACTTCGCAGGAAGGAACATTTTTGCAGAGTATAAAAATGGGGCTATTTTAAAGAAAACTGAGATACTAAGGAGATTTCAATTTCAGTTCATTACCGATGTGCTTTAGAATGATATAAAATTACATGGGGTTTTAGTTTGTGCTGCTAGCAAGAGAATGAGGCAATGCCAAGTCCTACCTCTCCTTTAACAGAGCCATTCCTTACACATGTAAGGTAATCATTTAGCCCATGCACATTTAAATGCATGAAAATTCATTTAAACTCTTTTAGGCTAGACACTAGAAATAAACACAGGAAACCACTCTAAAGTTGGGAGAATATGGGAAAAAACTGTAGCATTTTCACAAATTAAAATATGAATGCCTCCACAGTACTAACTACAAGAACATTATTAAGGAATAGCAAAGTAAAAATGTCTCAGCAGACACAAAACTTCAGATACATGTAACTAATGAATAGGAAAATCAACCAAATAGGAGAACAGAGACCTTTGAGTAAAGAATATGATGTCTGCCTCAAAATCATCTCTTGGCTAGCATGCAGCATGTAGTTTCATAGCCCCATGTGGGCAGAGGTTCAGCGGTGTCAAGCCATTGTGAATAGTTCACAGGAAATGTCAGCCTCAAACACGGGAGCCCTGTTAATTCAGTGGAACTGCAAGATTTTGGCTGCAATCAAAATGGAATCAGAAGGGCAAAAAGAAACAAGTTTATGCAGGGGATTTACCCTGAAATCAAAAAGTGCAGATTTTAGCCTATCTCATGAAATCTGAATCTAGCACTGACCCTTGTCCCCCCCAAAAAAAATTCAAACGGCCAGAGTGCAGAGCTTTGAACTCAAGAGCCTACATTTTCAAAAGTGATTAATGATCTGGGGTACTCACCTAGATGCACTTTAAAGGGTCCCAATTTCAGGGGTAGATACGCAACACTATCTGAACAATCAGATTTCTTTAAATATGCTGGGCACCTAAAAAATTCAGTAGACCTGTTTTGATCTGGGCCAGTTCAAAGGGCAATAAACAAAAGCCAATTAGGGAAGATCTGAATTTCATTAGATGCCCAATACATTTAGGAAATAAAACAGTAAGCATTGGCTAACCTCTTTAAGGAAATTTAAGATCCTCTCTGGCAGAAGAGGTTGGAAGTCTTGGCATTAGAATAGGCGAGAGGATGCCTCATTTACTAGTAGTAAGTTCTTTTAAGTTCCCTGGAGACTCAGAATTGGGTTTAAGTCTTTAGACTTAGAGTCAGCAGCTTACCCAGGGGAATTAAAGATGATGCTTCCATTGTTCTAAAGATACAGAATTTGGCAGGAAAAATTAGAGCATACTGAAGGCCACAGCTTTCTTGGAACTTCCCAAAGTGATATCTTATTTTTGGTAATTTGTTGTTCAAATCCCGGTATTCCCAAACTCACTGCCTATAGTTTTTTCTTATTTTCCTGGTAACTTTAGGACTGTCTTTTATCTATGATTAAGGAATTTCACACAGCTGAAAGCAATGTTTCTTGTAGAGTTTTCACTTGCCACTGGGAGTCCAAGCAGATTCTCAATCACAAGGAAAAGTTTATATGTCTAAATGAAAATTTCTAGATGTCAACATTATATGTTTTTACCAGTGAAGATTATATTTTCTTCTGAGAGTGATTTTCAGGATACAGCCAGCCCTTCAAAGAATCAGTTCAGTTCAGAACTGAACAGCTGAGTTTATTCTAGCACATTAGGTGAATAGCAAACTTCTACAAAGCCAATTTTGTTGAGCAAATCTTTTCTGAGCTCCTAAAAATGGCTCTTGAATTGATGCTTTTGTGCTCTGCCTTTCTGGCCACTTTCCCCCATCTTTCTATGTTCCTTCCTAAGGCGACACCTGCATTCCCAAATAGGCATGAAACATCTATGACAGGGCTTGTAATAGCCAACAGATGACCCCAATCCCAGTCTTGTCCTTTAGGCACATGACTACCCTTATCAAGACTTCATCCACATCACTTTCTTCCCTTCCCCTCCCCCCACATTGTACCTAACTGTTCCCCACTTTTCCCTTTTATGTCTCGAAAACCAGAATACTACTTTCTATTCATCAATAACCTTTCCTTACTCTCTTCTCAACAAACGGTGCATTAGGTAGAAAATACTGTAGAAGGAAGGATGGTTTTGTGCTTAACAGGAAGTAAAGAGATCTGAGTTCAAAGCCTTACTCTGCCCTAAGCTTCAGTATGATCTTAGGCAAGTCACCTAATCTATCTCTGTTGTCAGTATGTAAAAGTTATATACCACTACTTCCTTTCTCCCAGCCCCCACCTGTCTTGTCTATTTAGGTTGTATAATTTCAGGGACTTCTCCTTAGCTCTATTTCACAGCACTGTTGATTCAAACTACAACTTGAGTTTTGCCCCTAACCTAATTCCAGTCACCACACAAATCTCTTTTGTAAGTGGTGCTTTAATGCAAGCCTAGCTGGCATTTCCTGGGAAGCTTATTCAAATTTAAGTACTCCTGATGTTTGAGCTAACTATGTGGTGGGAGGCAGCAGCTCATGTTACAATTCCTCATCAACTGATTGTTCAATATACCTGTGTAGCTCAACTGTTTTGGAATAGGGTTGCTGCACATTCAATCAGCTTGACTAACTTAAATAATGTGAGCATGCTAACCTATTGCAATGAAAACAAGTCATCAAAAGTATTTTGCACAACGGATCTCCAATTGTAAAACTGATGTCACTGTGAAATAAAAAAAGTTTGTGTTCTTCCTTCATTTACCCTCATTCTTAGTTATTCATGACTTACATAAAAAATAAATAAATAAACAAACTTTTCAACTTTCCTTGGATGTGTGTAGAAGCACTTGCTTCACACAATAGCTGCTGACTAAAAGATTTATCTCCCTGCCAAGCTAAATAGAAAATGCAGGCTTCATTAAACTATTAGGAGTTCAAATTCTACATTTCATTATCATTTTGCACTATACTAAAAGATAGCTAGCAACTCCTTGCTGGACTTCAGAGTGAAATAAAAGAGAAGTTTAAGCTGACAAACTGTTCAGTAGAAAAAACTAAATATTTATAGGCTCTGCACTACTTTTAGCACTGTGGTAAAGCAAAATGCTATGTTTTCTAGCATGTAAAAATCTGAGGCACAAGTACTGGTTTGGCTCTTATACAAAAGTCTTTATTTTCTGGTTACCTAAAAATACCTTTATTAGGTTACTGGGATACTGTTTCCTATATTTACAATCACCAGTTTCCCTAAAATGCAGGCAACTTTTTATATATGTACACACTGTACATGTCTGAAATTAATACATTGTTACTGGTGGCAACCTTCTAGCTATAAAGTTGAGTCATAAACTGCATTTTTTAAAGACTGTTTTTATATAACCTAATTATCCAGATTATTATCCAAGTCATCTTGTAACTAGGCTGAAGAACATCAAAACAAAGCAATACTTTGTATAACAGCACCAAAAATATGAATGATTTTTTTGTGAGCAGTGGTGATTTCCAAATTTAATCACACTCTGCTTATAATAATAAATGATGGATTTTTATACACTTTGGATATTGGAAACATTTTAATAAAACTTTTAGAAAAATTGGGATTTTTTACATTTAAATAGAAATTTCAAATATTTCTGTAAGCAGAGAAACAAAACCTCTATTGTTTCCAAATCTAGGTCAATGGTTTCTACTATTCAAGTTAAAGGACCTGATACAGGCAAAGGGTATTTCTCTACTTTTCCACCCCACTTAGCCTAAAACTGCTCCAAATGATTGGATGGCTTTAACCAGACTCATCGTGAAAATAAAAATCCTAAGGACTTGGAGAACCTTACAAAATTTGAATCTTATGAATCATATGCAGTAAACTCTGTGTAGGGATCTGACAGTGCCAACTGTCCAAAAATAAAAACACCTACAAAAATCCCTCAGCCTCTTTTGAGTAGCCTCTGTAGTGGTCTTGCATCTCTCAGTCATTGGTAATGGTATTATCTTGAGAATGGATTCTACTCTAAGCTTTTCTCAAGTTCCCTCATGGTGTGAATGACAAAGTTTACCCTTCAAAAGAACTCATCCAACTTTGTATGGTTTTTACGTACAGAAACATGGAACTTGTGGATGATGTGGTGAGACAGCCTATTATGGAAACAGGTCAGCATGCTGCACAAGGTAAACAGCTATGTATAACAGTGTTAAGAATCTGGCTGAGGAAAACAACAAATGAACTAACTCCTGGCCTCCTATTTCCAATTTGCCTTATTACTGCCTATAACTTCCAAGTTTGGACTCCAGAAACCCTTCTTTCTTTTATTTAACACCTTGATGCTAGATTAACTCCAATGCATAGTTTATGAAGCTATATTTGTATGGTTAACAGTGAACGTTCTCATTTACCAGGGAACTGGGGATTGGAGATGGAACAGACCAAGGGTGGGCAAAATACAGCCTGCGGGCTGCATCCAGCCTGCCAGGCCATTCTATCCGGCCTGTGGGGCCATTACAAATTCAAAAATTAGTATTTATCTGCCCCTGGCTCCTGTCAAAGATGACAGGAGCCAGGGGCAGTAGGAGCCAAGGGGAGCCGCAGCAGGCTCCTGCCCCCCCCTGGGGGTAGGCAGGGGTCTGCGGAGCCAAGCTAAGGTGTACCAGTAGGGAGAGCTGGCCCAGCTCCATAGAGCCCCTGCTGTCTGGGACCCCATTTTCCTTCTGCCCTGCTCTGGGTCCTGCCAATGCTGGCCCCATGGCACCAGCATAGGCCTCACGCTCCTGCCCAGCTTCCACTGGCTCCCACACACCTGCTCACTCCCAGTACCCCTGCCCCAGCCCCATGGTACAGGCAGGGAGCAGCATGCAGCCCCAACCTCACTCACTCGTGGTAAACGAGCTGGTAGTCAACACGGGGGAAAAGCTGCCCCTCCCCTCTCCATGGCCGGTGCCCCATGCTGCAGCCCACGTGGGGCTGCCCCACAGGCAACACTACCAGGCAGCGTTTGCTGCAGCTGCCTGCCCAGAGCTCACGCCACAGTAGGCTGCAGTGCACCTGCTTCACCACCGCCTCTGGGCTGCCGAACGCGGCAGCAGTGGCCATGTGGAGCAACCACAGGGCAGCCCAGGGACAGTGGCAAAGTGGCCGCACCACAGCTCCAGATGGGCAGCCACAGCAAACACTGCCCAGCAGCAGCAAGCAGCTGGGTAGCTGCTTTCCTCTGTGCTGAGCAGCAGCTGCTGCTCCCGCAGCTCAGCCCCAACAGGTGAGCTCAGAGTCGGCGCAGGGCCCAGGTGGCGGGGAACCAAGTGGTGCTCAGCATGGTGGGGTAGTAGCTGCTCCCCCTCCCACTGGCCGGCACTCCATGCTGCAGCCGCTTGGAGTCCGTGCAGGGCTGCCTGAGCCTGCTCTCCATTGCTCAGTGATGCAGTAGAGAGGCAAGCCAGCTCAATGCAAGCTGCAAGTAGCTGCAGCAGGGGGTGCTGGCCATAATGGGGACACACACACACTTTTCCCTCACGCTGAGCACCAGCTCATTCTCCGCAGGCAAGCACGGGCCATGTGGGGTCAGAGCTGCACACTGTCTCCCGCTTGTACTACAGGACTGGGATGGGGGCACTGAGTGAGCAGGCATGCGGGAGCCAGCGGCAGTCAGGCAGAAGTATGGGGCCCACACCGGTGTCCTGGGGCCAACGTTGGCTTTATGGAGCCAGGTCAGCTCTCCCCCCACCCCCTCTGCTGGTCAAGCACAGCCTGACTCCACAGAACCCTGCCAGCCCACACCCAGCAGTCCTACTGCCCCACCCTGGGCCCCACTGGCACTGGCCCCGCGCTCCCACTCGCTTCCACTCCCCACTGCTGCTCTCCCCACTTACCTGCCCACCCAACGGCTAGCCACTCTGCACTACATGGCTGCCATACCCGCATCCATATACACACCCACACATCCCCACAAACCCCCACTTCTGCATATACATGACAAATGCACACAAATCAGGACAAACATATTTTTAATTAAATTAAAATATATTATTATGGGTGTTTGATTTTTAGTATGTAATTTGTTTTTCCTAAGATAGCAAACCCTCTTCCCCAAAGGAGTACTTCCAGGGGCAAGGGGAGGGGCTTCCAGTGGCAAAAGTCAGAGGTTGGTACGCAACTTCAGATCCCAAGATGGCGGGACTTCAGATCCCAGGGGGCAGGGCACCTGTCAAAGGGTGAGGCTATCCATGCAGCCCTCAGCAGTTTGCCAGAACTCAGTAAGAAGCACTCCTCTGCCCGAAATAATTGCCCACCCCTGGAATAGACAGAAGCCTCTTCTTTTCCCCCTAAGTCACTGATGGGAGAGGGGCAAGGCTGGAATTGGCCTCTACCTCCTCACAAGTCTCCAGATCATTACTTTTTCAGGATGCGGAGCAATCTTTGTGCTACATGTTTCTTTTCATTACCAACGTTTCCTTCAGCATGGGACCATCAATTCAGGAGCGACAATTCTCATTTGTATCTATTCCTTATTAATGCACTTATCAAGCAGTAGCCAAAAAAGATATAGCAGAGCATCAGAGAGGCATTAAGTAGCCTTAAAAATGCATGGAGTTCCGCTTTCATCCTTCAAAATGGGCTATCCAGGAAATTTATCTGGAAGACTTATCTTTGTTGACAAAGGCCAAGAAGGCACCAAACCTGGAGTATTCACAAAATAAAACGTAGCTAACAGAACACACATGTGCCCTGTGGGGAGAGGAGGCAGAAATCTTAAACTGAATTCTGCCATTTTTAAATCATCCTGTGTGTGCTGAACTTCTGTTCTATTATGGGTATAGAACAGTTTCTAATCACTTATACCGGTAAAAGTGTAATGTTTCTACCTAGCCCTGGAATTCAAAAAAGAAACAAAATGGAGTAAGCCACCACTTAAACTGAGTTCAGAGTGCATCAAGTTGTCCACTTCTGGTTTCCTCCTGTACTCAGAAGCAAAAAAAAAAAAACCAAACAAACAAACAACCCACCTATTATTTCCAGCTTGCTTGATGGTCCGCTGTTTGGAAGCAATGATAATTACTTTTAAAACATCAACACAAGACCTTTCCTGAGGGACACAGACACCTGAACCAGAACTTTCACAGTCCTATAGATGGCCCTTCCACTTCAGGTCCCTCTTAGTTCTGTAGATGTGCATGGCATTCTATATTTTGACTTGCAGCTATGAAATTTCTGATACAAATCAAATCATATAAATAGGTCTAAAAAACTAAGACGACAAATTTTTTTAAAGGAAAAATGCTGGTACTCATAACTCATTGAAGGAGCTGTATTTTGATGGATTTCTTGGCTGCTTTCGATCTGAAAATATATGATGATTATTTTGGACCTGATAAAAAAAATAACTAAAATTGTTACAGTGCTTCCCCATGAGCCTAACAAGTCAGGAATATAAAATGTACCAGACACTACCCCTAGTACTCTGAAGAGACTTTGAGGTGCATCAAACTATACTGAACAGTGAAGCATCCCTGAAGCACTGTAACTTGGATTAAAATATGTAGTGGAGAATTCTCCTAGTGACCCCATTATCAGCCTAGCATGGAGAAAAGAGACCTGTTCTTGGTATATGATGTCAACAGCTATTTAGGGAGCCTTAATCAGAAGGCATTTAACGATACAAACAGCAGTACCTCCTAAAGGAGAGGTTGGAATGATTTTTACTACTAATAAGAAGAAGCAGCAGTAAACTGTATAAAAGTTTTAGGTAGAATTAATGCACTAGAACTGTTAGTTAATTCATCTCAGCTGAAGCCATGATTCTTAAACCTTAATGTCTCTGTTGCTTCAATATTTAAGAAACACTAATTAACCCCCGTCTGTTCCTACTAATCTGAGGTCTGATTCTGCTTACACCAGTTCTGCACCACAGGCACTCCACAGAATTTGATCCAGCTATTCCTGATTTACATCAGCGTGAAAGAAGAAACAGGCTTTTCATGTAAGATTTCTGCCCTCTAGAATGGTTAAGAGATTTTGCTTTTAGATACAAAACACAGTTCTCTGAGAACAAGGTGATACCTTGTTACAGAGGCACTAACAGGCACTATTTTGATAAAGCCAGCTACCTAATGGCTTAAGTGTCTGCTGTATGTACTAGTGAAGAAGAACTTTCCTAATGCACATTTTGCTAGTCCAAACACCTAATAATTCACACATGGGCTAGAGCTGTTGGAAGTACCACACTTCTTAACAACCATTTAACAGCAGGAGTCTGTGGTGAGATCACATTACTGAGACACCATTAAAAAATATACTAAACAGCAGTTACCAGTATACTATGAAATAGTAAACTTAACTATGATTCTCAAAAATCAGTGAACAAAGTATTCTGTGATGACATTTTTTGGCTGTTCTTATTAATTTGCGAAGTACAGTAGATTAGTCACCAATCCAAAGGAACCGGGTTCTACCGTGTCAGAACATTTCTGTGGCAATAACATAGTTACAAGGGAGATGCATTTTGAACACTTTCTTCAGTTGTTTATTACAAGTTTCTCATGAATTACTTTTGGACTTGGAATTCCCCATAATTGGTTTCAACATAGAGAAAAAAAATATACACTGTTAAGTGCAAATCCAGTTTTGAGTTCTTTTATACCTCCCCCCCCCACCAACACACAATACATACAACACATTTCTGTTTTTCAGAGATACTGCACCCTGCAAATACAAATTTTGCTTTTGACTTCAACTAAAGCAGAATCTGCCCCTTTATTTCATCAGATAACTCATTAGGAACTTTGTTTTGTTTTGCTTTAATTGTATATATAGTTCATAAAGAGGGATCAGTAAACTGTGTACAGGCATACCTTGTTTTATTGCGCTTTGCTGATAATTGCGTTTTTTACTCCTGGTGAAGATGCTGTGAACATTGTTGAAATGACAACAAAGGATTTAGAATATTACATAAACTTAGTTGATGAAGCAGCAGCAGGGTTTGAGAGGATTGACTCCAATTTTGAAAGAAGTTCTACTGTGGGTAAAATGCTATCAAACAGCAT
>NW_017728886.1:166506619-166555434 GCF_001723895.1 Crocodylus porosus | reverse complement strand
AAGGCTCAGATGATGGTTAGCATTTTTTAGCAATAAAGTATTTTTAATTAAGGTATGTACATTTTTTTTAGACATAATGCTATTGCACACTTAATAGACTACAGTATAGTGTAAACATAACTCTTATATGCACTGGGAAACCAAAAAATTTGTGTGACTCGCTTTATTGCGATATTCGCTTTATTACGGTAGTCTGGAACTGAACCCGCAATATCTCTGAGGTATGCCTGTATTGACCAGGCACAAATACAGAACACTTTTCTTACTGACTTAAGGTAAACTTTTTATTGCATTTGGGTCATCTTCTGTCAATTACTTTAATTAATTATACAGTTGTGAAAGGTGAGATTCCCCCATCTGGTCCATGCATATAAAGGCTTTGAGCTCACCTTGCCTCACACAGTTTGGTTTAAGATGTTTTTTTCTGGGTATATATTAAGGTGGAGTGTTGGAAAAGAAAGTTCCTTCTTTTACATATCCTGAAAGTTACTAACTACTGCTCTCCATATTTTCAAAACGTGTCATAGTTTTTCCCCTTGACTTAAACAGTAAGTGAGGAAACAGATTTCCTGATAAATAGGCACAGATGAAATGGCTTTGGAAATATATGAAGTAGGGACTGTCTTTTTACTCTGTTTGCACAATACCTATCACTATGGCTTCCCCATTTATAATTTGGTAACCTAGGTGCCTTTTCTGTACAAAATTTAACAGTAATGGTAATATTTTGGCATGTAGTGGGATGGATGAAGCCTTGATGCAAATAGTAGCCACCTCAATACTGGGAACTACAGGCCAAGTGTCCAAGGAACATGTCTACTTCAGGAAAGCTTTGCAAGAAAAGCATTTCTCCTGTGGACACAGCTGTCCCAGCAAGGATAAAGTTTATACTGGTATATTCAAATTACCTCTCCCCATGCAAAACAAGCATTGGAGTAAAAGTGCAGTTCTGTTAGAACTGCACAGATTGTAAGGGTTTTTGCTGAAACACGGTCAGACCTCCTTCAGATTTTTTATCACAACATATGAGGTATGACTGTACAATGAAAGACTTTTAAGCATACAGTTAAGGGGGTAGCTTAGATTTGATAATTAACATCTCTCAACCTTAACATTATACTAGCTTCATTTTTCCATTGAAAAAAACCAGGAAAATATGAATAGGGCTCAAAGAAAATGGAAAGCTGTCCTTGACCTGGGTGATGAAGAGCCATTTTCCTACCAACTTCTATGTGCCTGGTGGCGTGACAGCACCCCTATCCTTTCCCAATTTACTTTAATTAACGAGTACTGTATTCATGGATCATACCGTATTGGGTTTTTCAGAGGTCACTGATAAAACTAAAACAGACATCATTGGAAAGAGAACTACCCCAAGAATATGAATAGATAACATGGTAACAAATTCCGTGCCTTTCCTCAACTATGGAAAGCCGAGGTTTTGAAAACCCAGTGACTGTATGGCATGAAAGCTAATAAGTTATATCATTCAGATAGAGAAACTAATGAAATGCCCGTAAAGTCATCTATTGTCTCTAAATCACTGTATATCTTACATTTCAAATTATGGTAGAATGGTATGAATATTACTGTTTATACACTTTGGCTCCATCATGAATAAATGATAGGGGTTATGCATTTGAGTTCTAGCCTATTATTCAAATCTGTAAATCTGCTGTTAGTCAACAGTCAAGAGCACTGTTGATGAAGGATGGAAATATTACCCTGTAAGACTTATTCGATGCTGCACAGGGTCATGAGGGATTGAACATTATCTTAAAACAAAAGCTGAACTTTACTGAAAACCCAAAGGACCATCTCTCGTGAAGCAGCGAAGCTGTCTAAAGGGCATTTCATTTCACTGACTCTGCTTAGTTTGCACAATTTACTTGCAAAAATGAAACACACTGGTTATAGCAAAACTTGATGTTTCAGTCTTAAAACTCTTAAAGGCATGGTTGTTTATGAGTTGCAGGGCTGACAAATGTATTTGTCTCATGTTCCTGCTATGTATTTTGCATTCAGCATCTAGCATGTTACTTTTTTGACAAAGTGCCTTTAGCTTACAAACAAGAAATGAAGAACCTTGCCAGAAACAGACCAAGGTTACAATGTTACAATTTACTTAACAATAAAAAGAGGAAGCCCTATATTTATCATCTCTACAAGACTCCTGAAAAACTGAAATTTGCAAATGACCTACATTATATTAATTCTAAATGCAACTACCATCACTGATAATTTATTCCACCAATAATCTTTTAATTCTAATAATGGCAACTGGCAGCATGGCTGAAACTGGCTTCAAAGGTAATGTACCACATTGCAATCTTCTAACCACTAACAATCCTATGAGGTCTTATAATACAGGACAATATATTTTTACAGTTGACAGTCACTGAACTAAAGGACACATCATCTTGAGCTCTATGTAAAAGTACATGCATAGAGGAATTACAAAGGGGTGTAATTTCATGTTGGATTCACTAAGGCCAAGCCCCCTGAGTCTCCCTCATGTGGTCTATGATGTCAAAATAATACCTCAGTGAAAGACACGCTGAGGGGTGTTCTCAGTAGAATGGGATTGTCAAATAAAATTAAGTATTATCTATCTATTTCTTGTAGGAGAAACTAATCTTCACCCATGATGTTTAGGCATGCCCTATGGTAAGTATATGCTTTCTGAAAGATAAATTCCAAGAGTTCTTCCATGGTTTCATATAGTCCAGGACAAAGCAGAAATCTCATGTTTCTTTTATGCATGTGAGGAAAATAGTAGAAAACAAGTTTGTCCTGTGAACCTCTGAATACCAAGGCATCAACTCACCATCACTGAAATGTGTGGCTACAGGGACCTCGCCTAGGGGCTGGCAGTAAGACTATCTTGTATACAAGAAGGGCCACAGCACACCTTAAGAACTGCCAGGGAATCGAATCACATCACTGTGGTGGGTGTTAATAGACTTCTACTTGATGAAAAAAGAAACACTGGTGGGAAAAAAGGCTTCTTACTGAACTCAGCTTCTGGTTGACAAAAAAACTGTCCTTTCCTTTTAAGGTTACTAAGAAACTTGACTGAAGGAAGCTTTTAAAAACTTTCAGATAAACTTCATTTGCATGACTGAGCTTTAAAGCCTCACTATTTTGGTCCTTCAGACTTCTGAGACTCTTGGTCCCAATGTTTGACTACCCACAAGCATCTCTATAGTGCCACTTACTCAATCAGAAAATAATTAATATCCTTCCCTGACAAAACAGCAACACTTCATCTCTCTACCACTTTATATAAACACTAAAAATCAATCAATCAATCAATCACCCCCTCCTCCCCCAAAGGAGTACTTCCAGGGGCAAGGGAGGGACTTCCAGTCCCAAGTGGACGACCAGGAAGCAGGGTGCCTGCCAAGGGGTAGAGCTACCGTTGCAGCCCTGGGCAGCTCACCAAAACTCATTAAGGGGCCCTCCAACTGAAATAACTGTCCACCCCTGCACTACAGTAAGATGAATAATACAAGTAATCCCTTTCAAAACATTCTGGTGACAGATCATTGGAAAGAATGAGACAATTTACACATGGGGAAATTGCAGGTGAAATGGCTGAGCTTTATCAAAGTTGAGTTGGAGGTTGGCAGGGGGAGAGGGAGGAGGAAGGATGAGAGACAAAAAAGGTATCATAATGGAACTCTCTAGAGGAACTACGATCTCTCCACAATTCCCAGCTAGTTACCAAAGTTAAAAACAGACAAATACAGTATTTGGTGTGCAAATACATACAGGAACATTTTAGTAAGTTAATTATACAGATTAGTTTTTCCTTTAAATGTTTGAGCAGAGTCTAAGATTTAAAACTCATCTGTCTGCCATAAGGCACAACACAAATTCTAACTGAACTTAAAAGGAAGTTTAAACCTCAAAGTAGTTACTACAGTCAGAAGGCTGTCATTATTAATATATAATGATCATATATTTCAGCTCCTTTTAGCTGTGCTTAGAGATGAAATATGAGCCTTATAAGGAAAGAACGTTTGAAGACAGTCACTTATTTGTGAAAGCTTTCCCAGCCATTTATTATTTTGCACACTTTATTTAAACGTTGAAAACATTTCAAGAATCTCACATCTAGGTATTAATATAAAGACGCTGTCTTTTCCATCTTTGCTATTTTTACTAGGCTCTAAGCTAAATTTACAGCTGCTGACCAACAGGCAAACCAAAAATTAATGTATATACATATAGGCAGCCACTCTTACAGTCTGACAAGTAATATATTTCTATAAATAACAAGGTCATGATGCAGAATATATAGAAATAAACAAGATTTTTACAATGCTTCTCAGTTTGCAGCAACTATTTGCTGAGCTTTGTTATTTGTGGCTTGAAATGGAACTTGGAAACATCTTACTCTAGGATGCCACCAAGTTTAACATTTGAGGCTCATAACTAAATAGCTCACCCAATGCTGCCTTCTCACTATCCTTTTTGTGTTGCCTGGCATCTGTTGAGCACAGTAAGATAGTACTAGCCTGCATAGCTCCATTTTCAAAAGGAGGGATGTATTTGCATATATGCAATTTCCATTCATGCACACACACACACTTTTGTACTTGCACCCTACCTATCCGGTTATCTGTTCATGTGCTCAGAACCATTTACGCACAGGTGCCCAATAGCTTTAAATAAATACCCACAAATATATGGCTATAAATGGAAAGTATGGATTTGAAAATCTTGTTTGCAGATCTTAGTCATACATTTTTGGTAGTTCTCCACAATTTTCTATGTATTACTTAGTCTTTCTGGTTTCAAGCTATGTTTAAAGAGCACCTAAAATTTCATGAGGAACTCGACATTTAGTTCCAAACTAATTCTGTGAATGTCACCAATCTTTTTCTCTCTCTTTCAAAATTAAAATACAGGTATTTTGGTAAAACATGCAAACAGTTTCATAATGGAGACCCACAAAAAATAACCAATTATATTCAGCTATTTAGACTGTATAAAACCTGATACTTTGTCCAAAAATGTCTGAGAGATGTTTATTTGCAGGCATTAGAAAATGCCAATGTCTCATACCAACTCAATGCACATTTTTCACAACCACAAGACTAACAAATGATTTGCAAAACCTGGGATTCTACAGATGGCACAGCCCTGGGAAAACACAGGGGAGTGATTATGTGGAGCCTAACTCATCATTAAATATCACAGAATTTCCTAGAAATCTGATAAGACTAAATATATATTTTCAATTATGTAGCAGGCTCTATTCTTTTTAATGTTGGGATAAATCCTTATTTCGCAAAAAAAGACAAGTCAAAGGGACCTAACTGAGGAGAACTTACTTCAGGGCCAAGAGAACAGAAATTTGCCTCCTGCCTGAAACTGTTATCAGCAGGCACATCTACACAAGTTGCTTTACCGTGCAGCAGACTAATTTGCTGCTGTTGCTGTTATAATCAGGTAAGAACTGCTATCTTAAAAAAAGATCAGAAACATCCAAACTACACTAACACTGATTCTTTTCACTGGGAGAATTTTGTATTTCTGTTCAGATAAAGCTGGGGTGTATTTAGTTGCATTAACTGTATGTGGCTGTTACTGGATTTCAAATATCACAATGAAAAGAAATCTTCATGACTGGTAAAATTCATGGGGAGTACTGTTCTTCCCCCCTTCTCTGAAGCGTGGATACTCAAAACCATGCTGGGCAAAACTGTGGTTGGCAAGCGAAACCTGTATAAGATTAGACCCTTCATTTAAACATATGGGCATTTCTACAGCCTCAGTACCTCTGGTCTTCTACTTGAAGCAAACTCAAGCTTCTAAGGGGTTTCACCTAAACAGAATGTTTCTTCAGTGTCTCTGAATTGATTACTGTTGCACCTATGACTATTTTAATTAGCCACAGCTAAACCAAGTCTTACTGGCAGTCTCCTGTTAGGAATCAGCAAATAGAGTTAGTTCCTCTTTCAGGATAAATCTGTACAGATGTGACACTGGATTATTATTAATGGCATTGATATAATGAGGTAGGAATTGATATATTTAAAAAAAGACCAAAAACATCCCGGCTATACAAACACAGATTCCTTTCACCGAGATAATTTTGTCTTTCTGTTCAACGTCTCCCGAGTTCCAGTCATACTGCAATATTTAATTAACACCTCAGAATAGGGTAATAATGGGAAAGAATTCTCCTTTCTATTCTCATGGAGGACTACTGAAAAAACAAAATGGTATAACAAATGTAGAATAAAGAGGCAGCATAGCTGTCATGCACCATCTGTATAACATTAGCCTATGTACACACACTTCCAGTGAAGATGTGAACTTCAAAACTAATGTGGAAGAGACCATGTGCCCTGAGAAGAGGAAGAATCCTACCAGCCTATCCAATTCTGTTCTTTAGGGATATGAAAACAAAACAAGGGGATGGACAAAGAATCTCAGGTCTCTACCATATTACTGTTCTTAAGGGTTTTCTAAAACGTAGGTAATGTGAAAAAATGCTTAGATAAACCACCCTATCATTTCAGACTTCTCCAGCACATCAATGGTAATAGGAAATACAGATGTGCACTAACAGGAGAATGAACCCCATAATCTGACAGCTGTGATATATAATAATTGATTCCACAGTAAACAGTAGTGAGACCACAACCAATGATTAGAACTTCAGAAAAGAAAATAAGCCACAGAGGTCAACGGAAGCTTTTTTAGCATAGTAAAAAATATTAAAAATTGCCCCTGAAAATGTATTAGTTATAAAGAGGAATAGAAAATACCAGTCTTCAAAATTAGTTCTCAAGCTGTTGAGTTAGTTAAACAAAAAAAAAAATAAAAAAAAAAAGACAACAATTTATAGTATACATAACAGAAAAAATATTAGTCAGTAGGGTAATGTTTCATTAGTGATGATGATGATATTAAGTACTATGTGCATTTTTTCATGTTAAACTACAGCAAGTATGGAGAATCAGTTTATAATTATATAAATTACCCAATACTAGGGCAAAAATCACTCTGTTCAATACACCATTTATAACTCTTCCACTAAATCTAAACATCTGGCAGCAAGTTAGGTATCTGGAATTAGTGATGCCTTTGAAATGTCATCCTAAAACTAAATCAACAGGTCTAGCCACACCACTTCTGAAATGGCTATATTTTCAAAATCCTCTGGATTAAATGTCAAACAGGTGGAATTTGTTTAGTTAATTCCACACATCTACTTTTGTCAAGGTGCATAGTGTATCTGGTAAGGAACACACAGGACTAGCTGAGCATGTATGATTTACTAGGGTTGCAATCTGGGAAACAGTCATGTAACATTTGCATATCTCTATCCGATGACATTCTTTAATGGTAAATAAGCAGTTTGTATCCCAACACACTAAAAAAAATAATTGACATTCGTGGGGTTTTTTTGCAGTTTACCGTATTTTTCGGACCATAAGACGCACTTTTTTCCCCCCAAAAGTGGGGGGGAAAACGAGGGTGCGTCTTATGGTCCGAAGGTGTGTGTCCCGGGGAGACGGGGCGGAGCTTGCCCGCGGAGGCGGCGGAGCCCGAGCAGGACACCCGCCACTTGTTTACACTGGAAGCCGGCGCCCGTGCCGGTGGCCGGGAGCCGGCAATAAAAATGGCCGGCCGGAACAGACGGGGCAGGAGTCCGAAGGAGGGACTCGCTGCCGCGGAGACTGAGGCTCCAGGAGGGGTGCATCTTATGGTCAGGTGCGTCTTATGGTCCGAAAAATACGGTATTTAATTTTACTTAAAGTTTAACAAGTACCTCAAGACTGCCTCAAGGCACTCACACTATTACATGATAAACAAAGCAAACCTTGCCTTCAGCAAAAGAACAGCATGCAAATATATATCTCAAGGAATACACCTATCAGTGTGGGGTTTTCTTGCAGCAACATCAATGTTTTTAAAAGGACTTTTTATTTAAACACTTAACTTACTATTATTCCTTCAGTTAGCATGGAACATCCCTCTTCCATCCCCCTGAGTCTTCTGTACTCCATACTTCTGTAAGAAACACATGACCCCTTCATCTCTCATTTCCTCTACCTCCTTTGTATTAGCCAAATGCTGGCTCTCCTCTCACACAAAACTTTGGCAGCTGCACTTGCTGGCCCTCCCCTTATCCACTTTCCCTGACACTTCACAAAAACATAGTGATGCTTATACAGGACAAATGGTCTCTCCACTTGTTCTGAATTTGTGCTTCTCCTGAGCACCATTCAGAAACTTCTCCCATCCCTCTCCCAGTGGCTGTGATCCACAGATCCCATACTACTCTCTCCCACTGCCTATCCTCTCTAACATACACTGGTAACAGCTTGGTTGTTCTTCTGTCATTTCTTCCATTAATTCACTTATGCATGCATACAACCTCCTCAAGCTGGGCCAAAAGCCACTAATCTGTCCACCTTCAAATCCTCATCAACACCCATTTTTGTTGTGATGCTTACAGGAATTTATTAATAGTTGCATCAATCATTACTGCTGGCAACTAATATCATATTATCTATGGAGGCAGGGGATATAAACAAATAGAGTTGTTATGCATACTCTATATAGACACATTCATATTCCTATTAATATGCATCACACATAAATACACAGAATGACTGTGGTATTTGAAGTATATATGAATCAAGACGTGAGAAAACCTTGCCTTACAAAAGTCAGCGGTGAAAACGCTCTAGACTTGAACATGTCATGGATGTCAAGTAAATAGACAATCTTTTGCTTGTAGGGACTCAACTCTGCAATACTTGCTTTAAACTTCCAATAATTTCAACAGAAATTCCATGAGTCCAAGGGAAAAGTGCTGGGATAAGGACCACTGTTGGATCATTCATACTTCAGCTGCCAATACAGGAAGTACTAAATTAGTTATCTTATGTTGTAGATGTTGAATGCCAGTTTTGATACTATAAATCAGAATATACTTGTATTGATTTTAGGCAACAAATTCCTAGATAAGGTCGTATTGCTCCTGAAGAAATTTTTCAGCTCATACTTTGCATAATTTCTATTCCTCCCCCGGAAGAATATCTACATGTGAGGTCTATTTGGAAATATGAATGAACTTGCAAGATATATGTTGTTTGTTTATTCTTTACTCTAACATTTGGATGAAACCCTAACATATAAAAATACACACACACACACACACTACTTCTCCTCCCCCAGTGCACATTTTCTTCTTCACTACTTTAAATCTTGGCACATCTGACAGAGTTTTTATCATGCTCATTATTTTTGGTCTAAACCAGCCTGAACCACTTGCATATCATATTAGCACACTATTTCTTTCTTCTTCTGGAAGTCTCAAAACACAAACTGGATTTCAGCCAAATAAATACTTAATGGTCAATATTTTCTGCATTGTGTCCATCTCAATGAATAAAATACTTAAGGATGAACCTAGTAAATTAAACATTCCAACATATGAATATCTCTTAAAAGAGATTTATTTTTTAAAAGCACATGGTCTACCAGAGCTAACCAACAAAGGTTATGCAAACCATATTTTGGCTAGTACATAAACAATTTTGTTACACATTAGTAATGTACTATTGCCATAAATATTCCCTTTTACTAGCCACATCAACCCCGATAGTGCTGGAAATTAAAACGAGCAATTCGTTTGTAAAATAAAGTCATTATGGCAGAAAAGCTATCGGTATTGCTATATACTATATTTACTAGAATATAAGATGAACCTGAATATAAGACAACCCCCAATAATTAAGATTCTATATATGCAAGTGTATATATTGGTCATAATTTTCCAGGTATAGAATCCATTAGAGGTTTGCCTTGAATTTGTCCCACTCCCACTGCTACAGCAGGGGAAATAAATCTGGGGGTGGGGGAGAGTGTCAGGAGGCCCCTTACCCTCTGCCTCTCCCCTCTTTTTCCCCCTGCAGAACCTGACCCCCTCCGTACTGTCAGACCCTGCTCTCCTTGAGTACAGCGAAGTGAGAGGAAAATTTGAAAACACTAACCCTGAAATAAACATACCTGTAGTAATTGGCATATAGTACGATAGACTTAATTCATCCATAACTGATGCATTTTCCTTTTTTTGGAACTGCTGCAAGTTTTAGCACAGATATACCATAGGCAAACTTCTATGAAGCACTTCTGTACCTACTTATATATAGTACAAACTATACATGATGTTAGTCCAAAACCTTCTTGTATTTCAGTAAATATGGTATATAAATAACCTAATGGAAATGGAAATCTCTGTTTGGGATTCAGATTCCTATATACTTGAGATTGAGGCTCCTCTTCAAATATATTTACCATTCTGGTGGAAAGATAACTTACGGTAAATACATACTTTTTAACTCTAATTTACCTAAACGACTGAACATTTTTTCTGACTCAAACCAAGCCAGGTATTTTTTTTTCTGACAGCTAAAATTTAAATTCCCCCTCCTAAGATGTAATATGGAGTTGAGCTCTCAACTGTTTTTTTCAGAGCTTCTCAAGACTTAAGACATTTCTGGGAAATCAGTGTGTATGTGCACGCACATATATAAGATACAAGCTCAGAAAAAGAAACTCCTGCAAAACATCATGAATGAAAGTTTTGCAGAATTAATGTGTTCCATGTGCACTGTGCCGTGACAGCTGTACTTCCTGAATTCTCTTTTAAGGAAAGAGAAGGATCTATTTGTTTAATTAACTGCTTAAAAAGGCTTTACCACCTATTGAACAGAGGATAAATCACAGAAACCAGTACACAGCTGGTTTATTCAGGCTGTGCACTCAGCAAAATATGTGCAGAAGGTTAAGGTCTGAAGGAAAAAATAAAATCAGCTCCCAAATGCAGTGCCTTAACATATGTTAGGGATGGGAAAGAGATGAAGCCTGATACATCCCACTATGACCCTGACTCCCATAACAGATTAAACACTCAGTCTTTCAGCATCGTGCACTTGGCAAATACAGAGAAACTGGCTCATAGAGAAAAAGAGAGAGAGAGAGAGAGAGAGAAGCTTTGCTATTTAAACTTTTGCTATTTAAACTTTAGGTTCACATTTTTGGAAAAAATTGCACTTGTTGAGATTCCAGGTCCCACCCTCTCCCTATTATTATTTATTTAAGTTTTCTGGCAGCAACTTACCTCAAATGCTATTTAAGCAAGAAGGCATCACAGACATATGCCATTGTGAGATAATAAACACCTCTGAAGTGCTGTCAGGTGGAACTGCTGCCTCCAACAGTCTGAGGAACTTGTTATCTCAAAAAACATAAGGTTTAGGAGTGTCTTATTTTACAATTATAAACCAACTCCAAATTTAATTTCAAATCAGTGTTTCTCCCTTCAAGGAAAAAATGTTCTTGTGGTAAGTTTTGCTAGACTGTTGGGACTACCAGAAACTTTGTATTGTGTCACCACTAACGTAGCTTAAAAATACAATACTTAATTGGCAACAAAGCACATTAGTGTTTTTTGTTTGTTTTTATAGAAACAGGGCATAGTACTTCCCATTTTTTACTGGTAGAGTACAAAGAAATATTAAAAAAAATATTATTACTGTTGTCAGTAGTTGGTTTTGCATAGTAGTGGTTTGGATAGAGAGCCTGGAAAGTAAGATCTTCTGTTAATCTGTATACGAGTGCAAAATTCTCAAAAATGTCTAGTTAGTGTGTTTCCACCATGACCTAGTGGACATATCATCTCTAGAAGTAGAAAACTCTTTGTTCTCCACAACTTAGTGAACATGTAGCCTATACAGTTTCCAATGAGCGTCAGCTATAATGGTAATTATTTGTACTTTCAACAGAATTGGAAATTTTGTGTTTTACATATGTAAAGTATTATTTCTTGTTATCATTCAACTGTAACGGTATCTGTCAGTGAAGCAACCATTAACGAAGATTCTCTGGGGCTTTTTCCACCCATGTCTTATGCACTGTACAAAATAAACTTGCTCCAGTTTCAGGATTAGAATGTGGAACTATTTAATTTATGTTCTTTGGGTGCCACTACTACTAAAGTGAAGTACTCTAGGTGATGGATCTTACCTTTAAAGTAACTTCCAGCAGCCATTACTAAAAATATAGATTAATATGGGGTGGAAGGATTTGGTTCATTGAATTGCTTTCTCCAAAATAAAGTAGGAAATTGTTTGATTCAAATACAGTCATGGGTCATGTACATTAAATCCAAAAACCTGTATTATAACATAAAGGACCATAAGCTGAAGGCACAACATGCCAAAGACTTCAGTAAAGGTCTAAATGTGACTAGTCATATATCCTTACAAAGTTTCCTAGATTGCATTCAGAGTTCACCAATTTTACAAGGTCAAGACTACTCTGCATAAAAACCATGAGGAAAAAAAACACACCATTAAACCAAATCCCTACATTTTTATAAATCCACCACTAACATTTCAAGCACTTTACATGCATGTCTCAGTAAAATAGCATAATGGCAATAATGTTAGGAACTGAAGAACCTCATCAAAGGAATAAAGCTAATTCAAAGAATAATACTGAAAACAACCAGGACAGCAAAAGATTTCATAAAAATTAGAAGTGCTACCACCAGAACAAGCATGATTAAAAACAGATTAGTTCTAAATTTTGCATCGCCCAAGTAGCCCAGTCAGGCTGCTATATCCTGTAGGTAGGTAAGGGCCATTGAAAAAAAAAAAAAAAATCTGCTCCCATCCAAATGTGTTCCATTCGCTGAAACAACGTGTTTCTGACTTACCCTGCTATTAATAAGAATACAGCCAGGCCCAATATGTTGTCTGAGCAAATGCCCACTTAAACCTACTACCATTTGGCAGATAACAAATAATACCAAAAAAGAGGAGGTTAAATTAGAAATAAGACCATGAATGGAGACTTTGCAAACACTATAACTGTTATAGTGGGCCAAATTCTGCACAAACTTGATATCCTCTATAAACTGACTGACTTCGTAGGGTTTTAGTCCATTCAAAATTTAGCCCATTACATCTGCTCTTGAACCCAAAGTGCTAACAAAGAAACCCTGACCCATGATTTAAGATGGATCAGGGGCAAACTGTGAACTATAATGTTAAAAGCAGCAAAAAGATCCAACAAAGGCATCTATACAAATCCCTTGTCAGCAATCATTTACAGATCACTAGAAACCTACTAAACACAGCTGCAGTGCTATAGAAATATTTGAAAACCAGATTTAAAACATTACCATTGTCATTTTCATTGTCTGAAATATGTTTCACCAGCTGGGTTTTTCCCTATGCTAAAAAGAATTGCAAGAAAGAGTAATCATAATCTGATTTTACTCCAAGGCACATAATGATTTTACGAGTATAAAATGTCACGCAGTAACATTTGATGTGACATGGTAGAAACATTCATAACCAATACCAGAGTTGCCAGGCAGGCTTCTACAAGCAAAGTAGACTAAAGCACCAGGAGCTGCAGTTCTTAAGGAAATCAAATACATTATTTTCCAGCTAAACTCACATATTGAAAGGTGCACTTACTGAAGAACAGCTACAAGAATCCCGATCGAAGTGGATCTATCAAGCTGATTTAACATAAATGGGGAGATTTTTGCACAATGAAAAGTTAGGTAGTTATTTGCCATCTGTGCCTTTCAAATGTTCATCCTAAAATATTATACTATTCCTTAATAGGATGACATTTAACACCTATGCTTGCTTGGTAACAATCCAGGTAACGAACTGCAGACTTGAGTAATTTTGAAAAGCAAATGAGCCCTGAGTATGCTCTCCAGAAACTACTGGACTAATATGCAGAATTAGTCTTGATCAATCCATCACCAACAGACTTCATATAAACTTCAAGACAATCAAAGCTTCTTCCAATTCTGTAATTTTAGACCACCGCCTTCACTTCTCTCATCTTCTTTTCAAACAATGAAACAGAGAACTTTAACCAATTTTCACTTAACATGTTTGACTTTTTTTCCCTAATGAGCGGTTTAGAAGTTAGTTGTGTAGTTACTAATAACTAATGCTTTAATATATGCTGTCGCATGCTGGTGTCATACATTATCAGTACTTCAATTTCAGAGAAGTGTAGGACTAAAGAAATAATTAGGTCCAATTGTAACCTTTTGTACACCAGCTTTATAGTAACCTCAACAAGGAATTTGTACCAATTAAAACTAAATGTTCAAAGTGCAAACATCTAACCATTTTGATAATGTACAAGAAATGGCAAAACACATCCGATTTCCCACTCCAACCCCTGCAAGATAAAACAGCTCATCACTGATAAGTCAGAACCTCTAAATCAGTGGTGATCAACTTTTTAGTTCTGCAGGCCAGATTAAGTAGTGTAGGGCTGGTTCACAGGACAGATCCGCAGGGCAGATCCCTTGTGGAGTCAGCGCACAGATCAGCGCTGCACCACCACAGCCCTATGCATCTGGCCTAGTGTGTAGAGTCTAGCATCCAGTTTAGCTAACCAGCCTGTCAGATCTCACAAGCCTGGAAATTTAACAGCAGCGGACTGGAAATTAATGCTGCAAACACTCCCCCACCACCAAATTTTCAGACCTGTGGGGAGCCTGGTGGGCCAGATGACAGCTCCATGGGCCAGATCTAGCTTCTGGACTAGGGGTTGACACCTTTGTTCTAAATGGTGCCATTGAATTTTCATGTAGTAAGAAAAAAGCAAGAAACTCTTACAGGGGTGTGTGAAGCGGGCTGTATTCAATTCAGATTCGGCCCGATTCGGGGGACAGAGATTTGATTTGTTGATTAGGGTCACTGTCCCGATTCGATTTGGCCGAATCCGAATCTGAAGATTCAATGCTGATTTGGAGAATCAGCAATTCAGCCACAGACAAAGCTTTAAAATATTTTTTCTACATACCTTGAGGTACCAGACATGGCTTGTGAATGCTGAGATGGAGTGGCAGATGGAGTATCACACAGAAGTGTGTGGGGAAACCCTCCCCCCCACACACTGACTCAGCAATCAGCCACAGGGGGACCCTGGGTGCCCCCCAGACCCAAGAAGCACCAGTCGCTGAGCCGGGGGTAGAGGGAGAGTCCCTCGTGCACTCCGCAGTGGACCTGGAAGTGAACCAGAAGTGCTTCTGGTCCACATCTGGGTCCACCGCTGAGCACGCTGGGGACCTCCCTGTGCTCCCGTAGGGTGCTCCATCTGCCCCACCATCTCAATGTTCACAAGCCACCTGGCACCTCAAGGCACACAGAAGAAACATTTAAAGCCATGTATATGTCGGAATCATCAAATCTTTCCGAATTGATTTGGAGTGTTCCAATTCAATTCGGAGAGATCAAAGGGTCTCCTGATTCAATCTAGATTTGGAGATTCACCTGAATTGAATCAGCAGCTGAAGCTTCACACACCCCTAATCTCTTATATGGAAAGTTATACAACTACTGACCTGCAGGCCTAAGTACCAACTTGATTAGACTGGATGTTGTCTGATCCATACTAGCATGTCTCACCGTGACAGGAACTTAAGTCAGCTCCTCACAATGCCTCAGATTAAACTGGAAGCAAGAAATAAGGACTTTGGAAATCAGGAACACGGTGGAAATCACTGCAAATGCCGACAGGGTAATCATTAATTGGTCCTTATTTAGTGTAATGTCAGTACCACACAACACTAAACAGAGTACAGCCAGCAGGCTTAGTCAAAATATATCTGTTCAACATCAATCAATTACTTCTTGTAAAAGCTTTTTGTAGCATCACTACTTCTTTCAGCTTAAAATAAGCCCTTAAAAGTAAGGAATTATTTTAGGGAGTTAAGAGAGTTTGTCATGATGAGAGGCTTTAACCCTTGTCCTACCTGCCCATTGCTCCTTGATGCACTTCTATGCCTCTAGTCTTCCCTTCTCTCATTTCTGTTTTGTTCATTCTTCTCAGCCTCCTTCCCCATTCATATCAACTCATGGTAAAATAAAAATAAATAGAAACTAATGGTAAAGACTACAGAAAGATAAATCGCAGGGGAGAATTCCCATTCTACAACTAAACAGTGTCCCAGGTTGTTAAAAGAGACTGAAAAGTTCTCCTGAGAAGATATATATATATATAGGGCTTGTTTCTCAGTGGCACCATCTCTGTTTTACACAACTCCGGGCAATGAAGTAATTCCACATGTCCCTCTTTCTTCACACATGTATTAGAATGTACACGGAGTTATAAAAAGGGTACCAGAAAGAGACTGGTATGTGGTGGTTCTTGAAACATGTAAAAGCAACAGTTTTGCAAGTTATATGTACTGATGTGGTCCTAGTTCCATGAATATGCCATGAGTGACTGGTGATCCAAAACCTTGCATAATTTATCAAATATTTGACTGCAAAGTACTGAGCCCTCGCCTTTGCTTAGGCACACATTCAAGTCTTTAGCTTGTGGTGGCATATGGAAGTGCTACTGTTAGTCACATAAGTGTTTTGTTTTGAGAGATTTGAAATGAGTTTCAGTAATAAAATTGGGGTTCACTGCTATACTCAGACAACAAGTCATAGATATTGTCAGAATTAGCCAGTGCGTGATGCAATCATGTTATTATGCTTTATTCTCCATTTTCATGTATGCATTATGGTTGCATGGGACAGTTTGGATAGAGATGATCCTGCCTCAGGCAGGGGTTTGGACTAGATGACCTCTGGAGGTCCCTTCCAGCCCTACTTCTCTATGACTTATCTCAAGTAACTGGGACTGCCTTTATTTTTTTAAGTCTTTCACTACTTCATCACTTAAGGTATTTTATAGCGTGCACACTATGTATGCAGTAGTCATTTCTCTATACATATTCATGTGCTTCTCCAAATTAAATACACCATAAATTTTTAAACTACTATTAGACAGTACACATTGCGCCCGATCTCAGCCACTATAAATCAACACAGTTCCACTAAAGGCAACAGCACTTGCACCAATTTGCAAGTACTTGCACCATATGAGCACCTGGCTACTGGGTAATGAAGTATTTTATGAAGTTTCTTTTTTAAAAAGGTAGATATTAAAAATTAATATTTTTCTAAATATGGGAAGAAAAGAAATTATTTCTTTTTAAGAGTGAAGCATTACTTCTTAAGAGAAGGCATGATGGAGATTTCACAGTTGTGCAATAGAAGCTATATTATACTGTGTAATCATTTGTTTTTTCTACTGAGATTGTTACAAGGGAAAATTACTTTTAACTGTGTTCTGTTTCACTGTAGAGCTACTACGGGTTTTTACTGATTGACTTTAATAGGTTTTGCCCTTTCATGACCAACCCTCAAACTTCAAAAATTCTAATTTTGCCATTTACTAGGAAATTTAAAGCAGTACCATCAACTCAGAAAATTCTGTTAAAAAGTCTTAAGTTACCGGGTGTTACTTCTTAAAGTCTCAGGCCCTCGGGTTAACTGTTTGCTTGAGAATCCTTGTATTTTAGCAAAAGAATAAGCAAATTTTTGTTCTGTTCCTCTAAAAAGCTTAAAGGAAGTCCTAGTCTAAAACATTTTAGAGCAGCAGTCGGCAAACGTTTAAGGCTGTGGGCCAGACTGAGCCGCTTAGGGTCAGAGGCAGGCCAACAGGCGAGTGGACAGGTGCTAGGATTCAGTTGCTACTGCCATTTTTCCCTGTGTCAGCGCAGGGAAAGTACATGCCAACATGGGGAAAGTGACTGCAGTTGAAGTCCCTTGCTGCCAAATGTCAGTGAAACCCCAGGTCTGCAGGCTGAATTGAAAGACTCTGTGGGACAGATCCACCCTACAGGCCACAGATTGGCAACCGCTGGTTGATGATTAATGATAATTGATATCTACTTGTTAGCTACAGCCTGAGATCTTGCAGTAACCAGAGGAAATGTTACAAGGATACATAGAAAGCATACCTCAAGAAAACATGCTGATACTTATTATGTAAATAAGTCCACCTCTTAGGTTTTTAAGAGAAAGTTGGAAGCAGCTTAGAAAAGAATAATGTAAGAGACAGAAAAGAAAGTGGGGAAAAAAGCAAACGGAGAAAAAATTCTTCCACTATGGCACAATGCTCTCTCCTTTTGATTCCTCATTTCTTTGATAAAACCAAGTTACAATAACAATGCCCTCATTTCCCTCTCCCATGTATAATAACTGATGTCTGTTTGTGTTCTTTGCTTACTTGATAATATTTTCTTACTGCTCCCTTCAGTGAGAGAGAAAGAGAGAGTATGTACTAGGGGGTGGGAAGGAAATAAAATTTCCTTCACTCATCTAAACCCTAAACTGCAGATATCTTCCAGAACAGTTTAAGTTATATCTATACTGCATAAACTGATGCCTTGGCACTTTCCACATGAAAAGTACACCATGATACCAATTTTGTATGTGCAAGGCATTGTGGGTAATTGCGGTAATTAAGCTAAAAAAGACACGCTAAGATAAAATAAATACCAGTTGCCTACAGACAGCGATTTAGAGTTCTGGCTAATTCACAACATGTTATTTGGAAAGGAAAATCTTTAAATCCTATTTTGTTTTAATAACAAGTTAGCCAAGAGTGAAGTAATCCTGTCCTTTTTGGGGTCCTGTCCTTTGCAGAAGGCTATACAGGGAAAGTCAGTAAAGTGCAGACAACATGGGGATCAAATTAGGTCCTCTGCTTTCAACTTAACATTAAAAGCACTATTTGGCTTCCCACAAATACATTTTCTGGGGAGAAGCATATGAGACAAAAAGTTAAAAGTATTTTCTCCCATCCCACCCCACCTAACAATTTTATTTCCAACCAGAATTAATAAATATGCCAGGTGAGTGCTAAGTATAGCTGCTTGCATCTGGTGCAAACAAAAAAAAATGAAAAAAAAGGAATAAAATAAGAGATGCTGGGGCAACCTTATTGCTGATGGCATAAATGGCATTAATAAATACAAACAGATTACAGCCAGGGCAGACACCCTCAGACCTATCAGTAGCGCAGATCCTTCCTAATACAAAAAAAAAAAAATTCTTGGGCCACCACTTCCTCATCTGCCTCTCTCATGGACTCCTTTACTTTCATTCACACAATGTTCAGTAACTGCAGTGATTACATTCCTAGGATCTCTGTTTCCATGTAAGTGTTTAAAGTGCTTTTAGTTACCCTTCAAAATGATCAACAGCAAGATATACAGTGGGGAGCCAATACTATAAAAGCAGACAGCTCTTGACGAATCCCAACCAGCATGCTACAGTACCTTTGGGTGCCTTGAGATCCTTTCAAGGGTGCCATGGGGTGCCACACAATGTCAGCACTGCCACAAGTATATACAAAATTCATAAAATAAATCCAGAGATTTCAAATAGGAATCCATAGTGTTAAAAACATTCTGACCTGCTATGGGCTTTCTGAGTTCTTTGCAACAGAAAAGCTGCTCTATTATTTTTTCTATGGTCAAAAAAAGTGAAAACTAAGAACTGGAATTTTCTGAGGGGTGTCTTTAATCTAATGGGGGGGTGCCTTGAATCTAGAAGCAGTTGACCACTGCCATAGACCATCAACAAATACTCCCCAAACCAGTTTGATGATAACCAGGGCTTGCAAATATAGCCCAAATGACTGGAAGCCATGTTACTCCAGAGACCTAAGAGAGAAGAGGGTAAGTTACAGACACATTAAAGACAGGAATACCCTGTATTTGAGGCACTCAGAGCAATTCCACATTTAGTGTGCATTTTATGTCTTTTGAAGACTCAGTTCTGCCAGGTGCTGAACATTCTGGCCCCTCTCCAGCAAAGCACACGCTTCACTAAATCAACAGGACTATTCACATGTTTAAATATAAGCGCGTGCTTAAGTGCTCTGCTGGATCAGGGCCAGAATGCTCAGTAGCTTGCAGGGTCACACTCCTACTGCTCCTCAAGTTTATGTCACATGGTAACTTGCAAAAGTTTGGGGGAAAGGAAGTAAGCTTCAAAAATAAAACATTTATAGAAAAAAAACCCAACATAACTTTAAATAGTCTCCTCAGTAGCACGAGGTAGGCCCAACCACATTATAAGTAAAAACAACATCAAAGGAACAACTAAAAACAACAAAAGGAAAACTAAAAATAGAGAACAGTGTTCACTTACATTTACTGAGTGATCACTGTGCATACTGTTGTAGATCTGCTACTGACTGAAATGGCCACAAGAACCAGTAAGGTTAACCAGAAAAGCTTCAGCAGCAAGGAGCAAACTATAATATTTTTAAAAAGTAAGATTTTAATATTTTAAACCTATAACAGTCTTAAAGACCATAATAAAGTTTGCAATTTTAATGGGGTTCTCTGATTGTAAATGAAAACAGTTTGGCCTATGCTATAGGCTCCAAGTTTACGTTTGTAAGAAGACAAAGAAAGGCTCCCAAATTGAAAAAGCAACCTGCAGCCAGCTAAAATACATAAGCAGAGTCTGATGGACAGTAACCCATTCCTTTATCTTCAAATGGGAAACTATATAACAGAAATACCATCTATCTTATCAAAGATATATGAAAAGGGAAAAATAAATTGCTGCTCTTGGCCTAAAAATATGATTACATATCATTTCCCTTATATTCTTTACAACTCAGAACTTTGACATTTGTGAAAATATATATTTCATTGATATTGCCAGTAAACATTAGCTTAAATAAACTGCATTAAAAACAAAAGATAATATTTCTCTATGTCATAAAGGAATTATGTTCTCATTAAATACTTCATTTTTCGTTCAGCAGGTTCACCTCTGAAGAGGTACTTAATTAAAGTGATTTTTGTGAAAGTGGTCAATTAATGCACATAAATCTATTTTTCAGGATTCACCTTTATTTAACTGAATCAGTTTGCTACTTTCTCACTGTTCAATACAGAGGACAATAACCAACTTGTAATTCAAGAGTATGAATTTCCTGGCACTGCTTATTAACAAAGAGTTATGCCAGTTATTGTAATTATTGAGAAAGAAATTGATTGTGTAGCTTTAAAGTGCTCACCTTTCCACTAAGGGAGGATCTGGGACAGAGAAAGAGATGTGGTAGTTCCCCTAGTTAAAAATATAGGCAGCTTACAAATGGGGAGGAAAAAAAAGCACTTTACTTCCAGCTCTGTGCGCCCTTGTGCTGAGTACAGCATATAACCAGAAAAGGCACCGTGTTAGTTTGACCTAGCTCACCCAACGTCTGTACAGATCCCATGCTTCAGTGGGGCTTTTTGGCGCATTTATCTAATAGGTGATTGAATCAGCTATTAGATAAAAGCGCTGAAAAGCCCTGCTGAAGCACGTGATCTATACAGATGCTACGCCCCACCCCCTAAGTCAAATGTGCTTCCTCTTCTAGTAAAGATCTGTTTTTGGTTTTTTCCCCCACTTCTGTCAGCAGCCAAAGAGCTTAATTTGAAACAAATAATACAGAACAATGGTTTCCAATTTGAACACTGTCTGAAAAAAGTTTGTGATTTCAGTCCATCTCCAGGCAGATGATTTTCCATTACTACTATTCCCATAAAGACACTGTATACTACACTGGCAAAGCATGGAAGGCTTGTTTTACCCCAGATGAAGCTACAATTCAGGGAATATTGTTTCAGGTCTGCAGAAGTGTTGAATTGGTACCTAATGGACTTACATGAATTCATCTAGTACACTTTCAAACTTTTTTCTTTTAATTAAGTAAAAGCAACAGTGAATGTGTAAGCCACATTTTGAGCCTAATAACAGGGTATGTTTGCAAAGCATACACCATTTGTCACTAGAGGTTTTTTGTGGTCTGTGGGAAGAGTAAGGAAGCACATAAAAAGCTGGCTTTAGCACTTTGTTAATCTTCCCTTTTAGTGTGCCCCTAAATCTGCTCGTTTTGGAGTTTTATCCAGCCCCCATAAAAAAAACAAAAAAACCCAACCTTGGGAGTAGCTCTTTTCCAATAAGCACATTTTAGGAACAAAAGTGTGGGTTTAATTTTTTTTTTCGGGGGGGAGGGGCCCGGGGAATGTTGTAAGTATTAATTTTAGAAAGATGCATTGCCAAGTATTTTTGTCTCAAATTTTGGTTCCTTTTAAAATTATCAAAATCTTATGGAGTTGCCCAATGACAAAAAATATCCAACATCAAATCATAATTTCAGTCAATAAGAAAAGCTATATTCAGCCAATAACACATCATCTGGCAACAAGTTGTTTTGATGCTGAAGATGTACTAGCAAGCCAAGAAAGCATATGTGAACCAAAATAGATAAAACACCACCCATTCTCAGAACTGTGCCACGGTCTTCATCAATGATACTCCTGAAAACAAATTAAACACTACAAAAACGTAGTGCTTCATGAAAGAGAAAGAAAAAGGAGAAAAAGAAAGAACAAAAATTAAAAAAAAGAAGAGAAATTTCACTGTTTTGCTAAACAGTAAAACCACCAGCCTACACCAGCCTAGAAAGGAAGAAAATGCTAATCTCACATTTTTAAGAAAGCATTATAAAAAAGGAGGATGAACAACAAAAATTTTAAAAATGATACAAAAGTAGTTAATAGTGGTTTTTTAATATTTACTTTGCTGCTATTTGGGGAATAATTTCTTCCAGTTAACTGAAGTTGGACTCAGAGGACCACTTTAATCCAGAGAGATTAATTACAGCCTTGTAGTTACAAACACAAGTTTGGGAAGCAGAGTACCGAAAGAAAAAAAAAAAGGAAGAAAAGCCTGTCTCATTGGTAATTAGCAAGTTTATGTGCTTTAAGATTATACTATGCAAATTGTGATCTAACTACACCTGAATGCAGAAGGCTACACAGGGTATATATAAATCAAGGTAAAACAGGCTGCAGGGATGTCCAGGAAATATACTGCCAACAGAGGTAACCGTGTTGCTAGGGTGACTAAAATGCCTCTCAACTGTCCTTCATTTGAAATCCAAATGTACCTGTATCTTGTGAAGTCTTCCTGTGATCTCACTTTTATTTACATTAGAAATGCTGACTTATCAGGCTGAGATGATAAACAATGTTAATTAGGGTAAAGAACTGATCCACAAGAATTTTAAGCTTTTTATGCTATTTAGTTGCTTCTTACTTTGAGGCTTTACTACTATTTTTGTCCCACATTTGGGAATCAGGCGGCTGAGAGGCATTGCAACCAAGAGATCTAAAGAGATGGGAACAAAGGAAGAAAGGGGGGGGGGGATGAGAGAATAAGGCTGTGTATGAGCTTACCCAGTGATGGTTCAGGGAGTCCCTCCTCAGAGCTGTCCTCAGCACCCTCCTCACCCATTCCAGAGGTCACTGAATCTTCTGGGGCTGAAGCTGAGCCTGGAGTGCTTGGCCCAGTGACAGAACCAGAGTCCCCCTCCTCACTGCTGGACCCATATCGGTCTGGCTGAGTAGCCATCCCACTCTCACTGCAGCTCCTGCGTTCTTTCCTGTGCACCCGTGAATGGAGTACCATTTGGTGGTAGGTGCGGAAAATCTTGCCACATTCAAAGCACTCGGTGGACTTGTTTTGGGATGCTCTCCTGCTTTGCTTTGAGGAGGGTCTGTAGTCCAGGTCCCCCTGGGAAATGATACAGTTTTCACCTGATTGCACACCACTGTTTTTCTCCAAACGTCCACTAGCACAGCTTTTCTTCTTGGGGTTGCTAGATGAGCTAGGTGAATCCTGATCTCGCTTGCGCTTTTCCTGATTAACAAGAATGTATTCTCTTTTATCCTTGTCATAAGTTACATCAGCATCAGCTAGGACTTCATCCCACCCCACATACTTTATGTACTCAGAAGGCTCAGCTACTTTTCCTTTGGTGGCCAAATGCCAAGCCTGGTAGCTATTGACTGGATCCAGCTCAGCTACCCTTTTTCCAAGCTGCCCTCTTGTAACTCTATCTATTCCTACAGATGGCCTCAGATTCAGGCACTGTAAGAAAAACTGCTTTGTTACAGATGGATCTAGGCTCCCATCAATTAAACTCTCAGCTTTGTCCTCAATGCTGCTTCTTTGAGCTTTGTAGTGAACAGCATTGTGTGCTTTTAGGCTTTCCATATTTGTAAACAGATTCCCACACTTGGTGCAAACTTCGTACAGAGACAAGCCAGTCACAATAGTTTCCTCCTGAATCACATCATTAATAGTAGCTATAAGCTCCAAATCATTTTTTGGTTTGTTCTTGCTCCCTGTCTTTGGGCCATGAGCTTTCATATGGTTTTTGAGAAACCAGGGTTCTTTAAATCTTCTGCCACAAATATGGCATCCATGATCAAATGAACCCCTATGTTTTTTCATGTGAGCTTTAAGAAACCAGGTTTGACTAAAGGCCTGACCACAGACTTCACAAGGGAACTCGCCAGCACTCAGTTCACTCTTGCAGTTCTCAGTGTAAGCTTCCCCATTTGGAACCTGAGCTATAATATGGTCTTTCTCTATGTGGTTTAACAGTGTCTCTTCTCTTAATGTCATGTAGTTACAGAGCCTACATTTGAACGGCTTATGTACTTGGTGTATGTGCTGTTCAAGATCTTTCTTTCTCTCAAACTTGTTTTTGCAGAAGGTACACTGGTAAATAGGTAGTTTACCATCTTCTGCTGGTGTTGAATCTGCCACCTCCTTCTTACTGCTTCTCAACAAGATCTTTCCATTGTCTGTCTGGGTTGCACCATTCACAATCTTGTTGCAAGCAGATGTACTTTTGGTGGGGCTGGTGCACCCATCAAGGCCTTCTGAAACTCCCATCTCTCCGAGCTGGGCCTCTCCCATCTCTACCTCGTGCCCCTGACTTAAAGTGCCTGTTCTGTGACTCCGAATGTGTATCTTCAAGTTGCCCTTTTGGGAGGCTCTGTGGTCACAGTAAGGACATTTATAGGGCTTCTCTCCCGTGTGCTTCCTCATATGTTGGGACAGTGAGCTTTGAAAAGGAAAGCTTTTGCCACAGATGCAGCAGCTGTGGCACATGGCCTTGTCTCCATCAACATCACTCTTGTTCATCTTGCCAGGACTGGAGGATCTTCGTAACTCCATTTCTGCTTCTCTGTTGCAGTCCATCTGCACTACTGCCACAACATCAGTCAGACAAGGCAGAAGGACAAAACCTTGTCCAACAGCAGAGAGCCAGACAGCGTTTTCAATCATACGGTTTTGCTAAGTGAGTTTCCCCTCTTCATTTTCAGTTGAAAGGTCCTCCTTTTGATGCCTCAAAAAAGACTGAGTTGTCAATGGATACGTGTGTGTTTCATAAGCAGACAACACTGAGCACCTAAAATGAAAACAAAGCCCCCCAAAAATTAAAACATTGTTCGAGTATATTCTTAAAATATGTTTAGGACTATTTACACTTTCCCTTGGGCTGTTTGTGTAATTAACCCCAATTTCAAATCCATATTATACTTTAGATTTATTTTAATTCCATTAAAAAGAAGAGCAGTACCTTCCATTCATACTCTGTAACACTCATTACTTCAATTACACAATAAGCAGTTAAGACATCAATAATAAAAAGAACTTTTGGGAAAAAAGAATTATGTCTACCCAAGGAGAAAAGTTTTAGGGAAGAAATCTTAAAGATTTTTTTTAGGAAGTTCTTTTTATTTTTTAAAGCAAGCTAAAGTATCTATATACATCTATATAGCTATAGAGATGTAGATATATAGATCTCTATCTATCTAGGGAGATGCACGCGTGCACGCTCACACACACGCTTTAAAATTAGACCATTACTTGAAATGGTTGTTTCATTTTAGGTCTATGTCTTTATAATCTCATGTAAGGTATTTTCCTGCCCAGTGATAAAGGTTCTTCCTGAAGACATTCTTTATAAAATACAGAATTCCTCTTAAAATTGAATTAGTTTTTGTCTCAGGGAGTTCTGTTCTGTTTGATTTGGCTTGTATTCCATGGAAAAGGCAAGGAATCTATAGTGAACTTCACATACTCATTAAAGAAGATAACAATAATATGGAAACTAATGAAGTGTTCAGTATATCTTGAGATGGTTTCCCAATGGACAACCAAATGGGGCAGAAAAAAATGAAAATAAAAAGGTAATTCAAGATGCAGTCCCCAATTCAGCACAGCAAATAAGCACATGCTTAGATATCACTGATGGTAAGAGTGGTTATGCCAATGGGGCTCACATGGGAGTATGTGCTTAGTCATAAATGATACTTTGGTCAATGATGAACAAAACTGTATAAAGCAAGGCACAACAGCATGTTTAATAATAAGCACTTTTAAACACTAAATCAAGGGGAGGAAACACCAAGCATGGGTACCAGAGCATGGCACACGAAGGCATTTTGCTTGGCACTCACACCTCAGAAAAGGGGCCATGGCTGCATTGCCACAACAAAGATCGGCTCCCCGGTGGCTTCCTCACCATCTGCCCCAGCACTCCAACATCTTACAAATCGAGACTGGTGCATTTTTGGCACTCTGTCCAAAAATGTTGCCAACCCCTGCACAAGATCCATTATTTGGATCAGCACCCCAATATGAGTTTTAAAATAAACTCCTGACACTGCACACAAATGACAGAAACATTCTTCTTTAAAATATTATATTTACTCAAGTTCAGGACGAAGCTAAATACAAGATCAACCCCCACATAATTAGATTCTATATATGAAAAACATTCTTAGAATTTTCTAGGTATTGCCTTAAATTTGTCCCCCTCCCACTTCTACAGCAAGAGAATAATATTTGGGGTGGGGGGAACCCTTGCCCTTTTTGCCTCCAACTTCTTCCCCCTCCCCCTTACTGTCAGACCCTGCTCTCCCTGAGCAAATGGAATGAGAAGCAAACTTGAAAGCACTAACTTTGAAATAAACATGTGTGTATGGGAACCCATAGACTTAGCTCATCCAAAACTGATACATTTTACCTTTCTTGAAACTGCTGCAAGTTTTAACACAGGTACTCCATAAACACATTTCCAAGCAAAACTTTTGTACCTACTTATACACAGAGGTCTACCCAACTCAAAGAAGTTGCCAGCCAATTTCATGGGGAGATCACAGGGCTGGCCACCATTTTTTCAGGCTGATCGCAGGAGATTTCCCCCATGCCTCTGATTGGTTATGGGGGCCCAGTAGCCTTGTCCCTCACTGCTCATTGACTACAAGGGCAGTCTGTCATGCAGTCACACCCCTCACAGGCAGCCCTCATCCAACAGAGAGGGGTGGGGCAGTAGCCATTTTGTGCTCCCCTTCGTATCAGCAGCACCTCCCTCCCCAGTGGGCTGCATAGCCATGCTACAGCACCTTCAGGATTGGTGGTTCCCTCTGTGGAGCCAGCATTTTAATTTTCAGTAAGTTTTGCAGGGCAGGGGTTTGCTTTTGGGTTTTTTTTGCAGATTTCACAGGCATTATCCAATTTCACAAGCAATGCCAGATTTTGCTATTTCTGTACAATCACAATTTTGGTAGGTCCCAATTTATACATAGTACAAACTGCGCATGATATTAGTCAAGAGTCAAAAGGCTCATGATTTATCATATAGTTCACTGGGCTAGGCACCAGCAGTCAACAAGAATTCATAAGCAGATGAGGTGAAGGGCAACCTCATCCAACTCCACCTCTTCGAGAGCGTGGCCACTCTAATCATGTGAGAGAGAGATTCTGAGTAAATTTTTGGGGCCCCATTTGGTTATGTTTGCCAGACATTTAAGGCTGGTGAAGAAACAGGAAACATTGGAAATGGCAAAGAAAGGTGCAGCTCCCTGTGGCAATGAAGAAGAAATCCAAATGTATATAATATAGTGGCTCACCATGAATTCCAAAAAAAGACAGTGCTGAAGGAGACAGAGTGCAATGGGCAGTACCATGTATCTTATTCAGATGGATTGCACTATCCTATCTTCATGCTAGACTCTCATCAGCATGATTGCCCAATATGGGCCATGTGTTTTAGAGTCATAGCCAGTGTTTGCTGCATTTAATCAACTTCATAGCTGGTTTCCATTACTGAGCATATGCTGCTTTTGGCAGCAGTTTAATGACAGACATGGTATTTAATGAGGTTTCCTGATACATAAATATAAGATGAGGGGGTTTTTCTCCCTTACTCATGGAGGGGAAAACCTCATCTTGTATTCAAGATGATATTAACTAATATTGCATTTTCTCCATTTTACAGCTATTTAATAAGGTAGATAATAACAAGGCATTAGTTACACCAGGGGTAAGCAACCCCAACATGTCTACCAGTGTCTCACATGAAGGCAGTTTGCTTGGCATTTGCACCTTGGGGAAGGGCCAGGGCTGCACTGCTACAAAAAGGATCAGGCCCCTCACAGCTCCCCTGCCATCTGCCCCTGACACATCAACATCTTACAAGTCAAGGTTGCGGGTGTTTTTGGTATTCTGCTCAAAAATATTGGTGACCCCTGGTCTACACTATTACTTTAGTACTAAGAAATGGATTTTTCTTCTCTTAAGATATAAACAGATATAAAAAGCAACAGCAAAATCAAAACCACATATAAAGTCTTCTAATACTAAAGACTTCTGACCCAAAAATAAGAAAAAGAAATGTAAAGTTGCAAAGTCATTGTGTTTACCTCAGACTATATCCAACAGGGAAGTGAATAAAAGTAGTTTGACCAGAGATAACTTCATAAGCTCAACACAACACAGGATAAAACAGTTGTAGTACTGATCTCAGATACTCATATAGATTTGTATGTAATAACTGTTTTTAAACTAATCTAAGCCTTTAATTTTCTAAGAAACAATTCAGTTTTGATCTTCTACATAATTAATTATGGTAGCTTGCCGTTTAGCCTTTTAAGAGGTAAGCATTGAATTATCTACCATGTACTCAAGGAGCGCTGCAACTACAAATCTCTCCAAAAGGTACATCTCAAATTCAACAATGGAGGCTTTTTTTGTTGTTTGTTTTTCAAATAGAAAAATGTGCTTTATGAAGTTTACAATTTGGAACTAAGATATTAACATTGGAAAAATTGTATCCTAGTAACAGCTCAGATGTCCATATAAGCACCAAAGCTATAAAAAGAGTATCTGAACACCTGATCCCCCAAATTAACAGCTTAGGACTGAGTTAAAGGAAGCCCCTAAAGGCATGTTCAACTAAATTATGGTAGCTGTCTAGAAAAATAGGAAGCTACAATAAAAGTACAGGTTTCCCTCAATTTATGCAGGTTCTTTATATGCGAATTCGCTCTTATGCTACGAGCATATTTAGATCCATAATTTGTTATATGCGAGGTAAATTCAGTCTTATATGATCAGCATAGATGCCCCCATGCCTAAGCAGGTAAGTCTGTGGGGGGAGGGGAAAGGACTGTGGCCCCACTCACCGCAGCCCCGGCTGCAGTGGCCCCAGGAGCAGCCAGCACCAGCTGCCTGCAGCCACTGGGCTACACTGTGCTCCGCCTGTCCCTTGCTGGTCCCCAGTCACCGCTGCTTCTGAGCTGTGCTGTGTCCTGGAGCAGGCAGCTGGTGTCGGCTGCTCCCAGGGCCACTCCAGCATGGGCTGGGGTGAGTGCTGTGCCCCGCGCCACCCAGGGCTCCACTTGCCCACACTCACCCAGCCCGTGCTGGAACAGCCCTCAGAGCAGCCGACACCAGCTGCCTGCACCAGGGCATGATGCAGCCCAGAAGCAGAGGTGAGTGGGGACAAGTGGAGCCCAGATGTGAAGGAACAGGTGGAGTATGGCGCAACCCAGTGACTGCAGGCAGCTAGCACTGGCCACTCCCAGGGCTGCTGCAGCTGAGGCCAGGGTGAGTGCTGCTCTGTTCCCTCTGTTTTGCTGCCTTGTGCAGCCCCAGGAGCTGTACCCCTCCCCACACCCGATCCCTACTTCCAGTCTCACTCCCTGCCTCGCCACCATGGGAACCTACCCCTATTTGTTACAATGTAAAGTGGACTCGCTTTATGCAAATTCAATTTATGCACCATTCTCTAGGAACACATATACAGCATAAAAAAAATTAAAAAAAAGAGGGAAACCTGTACAACAAACAAGCCAAAAACAAGAAAGCAAACAAACACCAAACCTCACACTAGAGACTGATGAATGGAAAAATTCAAATAAAGGAAAACCTCACTTGGACCATAAACCAGCTTTATCTAAGCTTCAGTCTCATTGCTCTAATTTTTTTTTATTATTATTATTATTATTGTTATTATTATTTTGCCAGGCCTGGAAGTATCGTTAAAATTCAGTCTAATCAAATAGTGGGGAAATAGTTTTTCAAGAAATATTCAGCTCAAATTTTATTGAATTATATTAAATTCTATGAAAGTTTCATATAAGCAGGTTTTTCAAATATTTTGATATGACAAGATGCATATAGGTGTAATTTTCAACAGCTTAGGTTTAACTTCCACTGAAGTCAATAGAAATTAGGACACTTTAGCTTATCCAGGTACTTCCAAAATCCCATCCAAATACCTCTGAAAAAAGCTTGGGGTGGACAACTCCATGTTTTTGTAGCATTTCTGCTGCCCGTCAGGAAGTTCAAGACATGTTTAAGGGCCAAACTTCATCATGCAAGAAAAACCCAAGCAAAAGGGCCACAAAAAGAACATTGAAGTTAGAAAAGAAAGAATCCTTCTTCAACTTGCTTGCAAGTAGCTCCACTCTCAAAAGGTCAGTTTCCCACTGCTTCATGTAAGCTTGCTATATTCTAAGTCTTTACAGCATTTTCAGTTGTACAATTAAAAAGAGAGAGATACCAAAAGAAAATTTCCTAAGAGGTATCTATCTCCTGTACAACACTTCCAGTTTTTCCTGGACACATTTCTTTTGGAAAATGCAGATGAAAGAAAATCAAAATATTTCATAAAAGTGTACCAATTTCATTCAAATTTTCAACAGGAAACTATGCAAAACAATATCAACCTTATTATTTTGACTTATGTTCAATATTATAATATACAAGTTGAAATATTCAAATGTCATTAGAAATATTAGCTAATATGTGTTTTGGAAAAAAATTCTGAGATAAACTGAAACAAAAAGTCTGGGACGGGGAAACATTGGAAACTCAGTATTTCCCATAGAGTCTTGTCTCCACTACCTTCACTTTCAATCTCCTTTGTGTCTAGGGCTAAGTACAGACAGTCAAAAAGCCTGAGGCTGAATTGATTCAGTCATTGCAGGTTAGTCTAAGCTGCAGGGATTGAACCGATAAGCAAATGAACACACATTCACTTTTTGATTCAGGAAATGCAGGCACATGCCTGCAGTGGCTCAAGCCAGAAGCTGGGGGGCACTAAAGCACACCTGCCAGCCACTGCCAAAGGGGAAGGAAGAGAGAACGCCCTGCTGGAGCGACGGGGTGCAGCCAGGCCCCAGCCTGTGTTCTACTTGGGTGGGGGTATAGTGTCATTGAATTCATAAAAACTTCAGCAAGAATATTTTTTTTCTCTGAAAAACTATAAACTGAAAAGCTATAAATGCAGCCTAGCCTGTGTGTTCACTTCTTCCTGCTACCTCCAAGGTCTCTGAAATTTGCAGTCCACAGTCACAGCAGCAGGACTCTCATGGTTGCTCATCACTTCTTCCTGCTTCTAGATGTCTCTGGGATTTGCAGTCCACAGTCACAGCCAGCACAAAGTTTTAGCAGGGCAGGCCAGCTCTGTAACCCCCATCCTTGACCCCAGATCTCAGCTGGGGTTTTGGTTTTTTTTAAAGGGACCAGTGCTTAACATCACAAAGCCAGAGTAACCATTGCTCTATTCATTCACATGAGTTTCATGACTACCAAGTCATTCAACCTCAGCTATCAGACTTATAAGAGACAACCTATGCATGTCCAGCATTTTCAGGCCTTTAACCTATTTTAAGGCATTAACTTTATAAAGCTAGGCCTGTTTCAGAAAGCTACATGAAAGAGAAAATAAAAAGCCAAACAGAAAAAATAAAAATGGCATTGCTCACTTGAATACTTTTTGTTCTTAATTCTGCACCATTCAAGCCAGTATTTTCCACAGACCTGAATGGAGCAGAATTAAGACCATAATGAATAAGGTTCTTTTTTTATTATCCCTAGAACTGGTTACAAACTTTTTCCAAAGTTTCAGTGAAGCATTTGCCAGAATCAACTATAGCTTAATTGTTTAGACACAGAAACATCTTACTGTTTTAAAATAGATTTAAAAGCTCTGATCCCTGGGTCTAGCTGAGCTGTGCTCGGTGTATAATCTAAAATAAAGTTGCCGTTACTGACTCAACTTGGGGCTTCCTGAAGGCTGTTCTAAGACACCAGTCATACAAACACTTAAGGATATGCTTAACTAAGCAGCTGGGAGGTCCTGTTGACTTCAGTGCAACTACTTATACATGTTTAAAGTTAAGTATCTGCAGGATGAGTGTCTTCAATAAGCCAACAGTAACTCTGTGTTGCAGACACACCCTCTTCTGGTCACCAGGCCAGTTTTGCATCTGGCAGGCTTAAGAGCAAAGACTATGTTGTGGGGATTTCTCAGCTCACCAATTAAACAACCTTTACAGCCCCACTGTGCCATTCAGAAAAGAATTAGGGAGGAAAAAATCTAAAGAATAAGATTAGAAATGTGAAAAGAAGTATTGAAAAACTGCAGTAGCTAGGATACTACAAATATA
The DNA here is from genome assembly GCF_001723895.1 of Crocodylus porosus. Taxonomy (NCBI): domain Eukaryota; kingdom Metazoa; phylum Chordata; order Crocodylia; family Crocodylidae; genus Crocodylus; species Crocodylus porosus. Next base: position 166,522,901 of record NW_017728886.1, on the reverse strand, counting down.
TTATGAAACCTATTCCAAGCTCCTGGCTATAAAGTGCCAATAATATAAGCAAATGTTGTCCAAAGTTTATACAGGGGGATTATTTTTTACTTTTTCAACATCTAGAATCTGTGAATATCTAGTTATAAATAGCCATCTAAAATTTAAACTAGATTTTATGGAAGGAGGTGGTCACACAACAAGAAGGGAGAGCCCTCTGTAAGAAAGAAAAATTTATAAAATTTTATAAAATTTTTAAAAAAATAGAATAAGGGAAATTACAGTTTATCTTTACCTTTTCAAGCAAAAAGGAAGTTTTGAAGTAAGACATTTTCATTTCAACTATGCGATTTATAAGTCCGGTATAAAAAGAGAGTAAATACACTGCAGAAATGTTATTCTTCATATCTGTTAATTGATAACAATACATTAACATCACTCGAATTAATTTCTCCTCTCACTGCCTCCCCAAAATATTGGTGCACAGTTGGGTGGAGAAGAAATTTTCTTGAAAGTCTTCTCCAGTGAAAGGGTGATAAAACCAGCAAAAAAAAATAAGTCCAAATGAAGTTGAGACAGCAACTTGTATATTAGAAAAACTCACCAATCAGGCCTGCTTCATTTTCAAGGATTTAAAAATCAGCTACACATGCCCAACACCTGCTGTGACACGTTCTAATTAAAATACATGGGAGCAGACTCGATTCATCAAGTCTGCTGCAGCGTGCCAATAAGCATGCTCCAGCAGCCTCAGTATCGCTGTATTCAGTGTTCCGTGCTTCAAAATGGTGATGGGGCTTTTTAACTAAAACTTGTTGAACAAGGTTTAGTTAAAGCATCTCCACTGCCATTTTAAGATGTGGGATGATGAATATACAAGATACTGTGGGTGCTTTAACTAGGGAGGCTCCCAAAAGCTGCTTTAATTAAAGCACACCCCCATGTAAAGATGCCACTTTTTCTGGATGGAGAAGAGACAGTTAAACTTCTAAAATGAGTAGATAAACTAGCTACAGGGAAAAGATACAAAAAGAAAGATTTCCCAGCCCTCTGCAAATACTTCCCATCTATACAAAAAATGGAATTCTTCGCAGAGTACATGCCTTAAACCCATTCATCCCTGCTGATTTTGTGGCAGAAAGTAGTCTTTTTCGAGTATCAACTACTACTTACATTACAGAGTAATTTTATACTGCTTTGACAAAAATTTAATCCTAAAGCCTCCATTGGGCTAAAATCCTATTGAAATGCTCTTTAGTCCCTTTATTGACAACTTAATTTGTCTGTAGTCCTTTTACAGTCTTCAGGAGATAGCTGTTCTTTCATCCAAGATGGAGTCAAAAAAACCCAAAACAAACAAACAAAAATGCATCTTCAAATAATAAATTCGTCCTTGAATGTACTCCTGCCATTCCATGGCCTACACAATAAACTTGCATTAGGCAAAGACAGCATGATTTTACATTGATTTTCTGAGAACCACCTTAGCTAATTTGGTCCAAAAAAAGGCCCCAAAACTTTAACTAGTCATAAAAGACAACGTTCTAATTTTCAAATTAGAACTCAAATCACTCAATTATTTAAGCAGTAATCTTAACAACAAACCTCTTGAGGTTTGTTTAAGCCTGCCAAAATTGGCATGGAAGACTGGAAAGGAGAGAGGAAAAAGAGGCTGTTGGAAAAATAAACAAGGCTTTTCTATCACTCCAAGTTCACTTCAACTTACGTTTTTTAAAATCTTCAACCAGAAGCATGCTTTATTTTTTTAAATAGCCCTTTTCTTTTTCCTTTGCAGATGAAAAGACTGTTGCCTTTTGAAAAGTTTGTAGTTACAAACTGAAATATTACTTTCAGCTTGTCTGACGTCAGTCTTTTACACATCTTTCTCCTTCACTGATCTAATAACATTCTACAACAGGCCTTAGACAGTCAAGACTGAGAAAGCACAGTCAAACCCCTACCACACCCTTACCATGAGAAAAGAATATAGACAGATATCTGAGTAAAAACACTTAAAACAGAAAACACTGGGAGGGAAAGTATCTACAAAAAGGTGATGCAAAACAGAAAGCCAGCAAATCAATGGAAATGTCCCTAACCCAGTTGTTGGTGCTTTGTAAAAGAGCATTTCTATGTAAAAGGTTATTCGTGTACAATGCTAAGGGTATGTTGAGAAACAGAGCTGTCACCCACTCAGTACATATTTTGTGTTTTAGTATACTGTGCATGTTTGTCTCCAAGAACACAAAGAAATGCACTTTATTAGTTGCACTGTAGTATTATAAGCAATGAATCAAAATACATCATTAACATCCTGGACAAGCTTTATCTTACTACCAAGACAAAGAGACTATTCTTTGAACAAAAAGGGGGGAGAAGGGGGGGTGGGAAAACCCATAATGACAATGAAGAGTTCCTCTCCCAAAAAACTGTTCTGTACAAGATTAACAATTACAGGCTTATATTCTACAGACTTGGGTCCCGAATAGCTGCATGAAGTGATGCATTCACTATTGGGAGAGTAAGTACCATTGATGACAAGGCCTTGGGGCTTCTGCTGTTCTCAGACCAATCAATAATCCATTATGAACAAACTACATTTCCACTCTAATATGAAGAAATGAATAAAAGCGAACCAGTATCATTAGTACTTTCATGGGGAAAAAAAACCCAACAACACAAATCACAAAACACCATCATCACAAGACTCAAACGAGTGGTGATGTGTAATGCTGACAGAATTGCTTACAATAACCCCTTATTTTAAGGCAGTTACTAGAAACCACTATATTACACAATCTAAAATAAGAAGCTTATTTTAAAGGCATGATTCTTCCATGACTTGCTCAGGCAACAGCACAAAATTAAAGTGACATGAATCTTCAAGGTAAAGAGGACAAAATCAGATATATGTATAAGCCTATGCCTTTCTTTAAGCTACTTTCTAATGTAAAACAAGTAAGAACTTTCAGTTAGAGGTAGCTGCCCAGATGTGACTAGTCTACTGTAACCTGGCTTTACTGCCACAGCTATATTATCACTCTAACAAGAAATACTGAAATTGTTTACTTCCCGTTGCTGCTGTCACATCCTACAATACACAAAGTAAATGGTTAGTTTAAATATCCTTTTTGTGTATAATAATACAGAATATATGTTTCACCAAAAGCTGTGCTTGACATACATACCTAGAATATTTGGATGTTTCTATACACAAACTTAAAGCAAACACGGTAAAATTTCAGATAAAATTCTTTTGATACTTGTTAACTGTAACTGATTTTTGGTCATATGGCAAGTTAGACTCAAAAGGAAACACTGAGACCAATATTATTAATGCATAAGGCAGTCTATGTCTTTTTTTCTGAAATATAAAGACCAGTAGTTAAAGTTGACCTCACAGGAGGCGGAAAAAAAAGACAGATGAATACACAATGTGATTATTGATCAGACCCAGAAAAGCCAAGAACTGAACTAGTGCAGATGTGTTTTTTTTCCTAGGGTCATTAATGATATATATTATAAAGTCAAAAGCAGAGCAGTTATTTTCGTATGTTGTAAAAATCACTGCTATTTGAAAATAAACATCTTAAGTTTTTTTAATTCCCTAAAAAATACCCATTTTGCTTCATTTTGGGACTCGTTTCTTCTTTCCTAAAACCCATCTAAGAGAATAATTATACTATCTGAATATTTTTCTTCTGTATTAAAACTGAAAAGGAAGGGGGGCCTTCCCAAATTTGAAAATATTAGAACAAAAAGATCATAACTTTGTTTCAAACAAGAACGCCTAAATACCACCCAAATGTTGTACAGTACTTCCTTATTCAAATCAATTGCATTGATTCTGTCCAACCATGCATGTGTGTGGATGTAAGCATACAGCATTTCTGCAGCACCCAATAGTGCTTTTATAGTTGATGATTTTCTCAGGACTTCCATTATAAACCCAATTTCAAAGGGCTTAACTTGGCCATTTTAAATTATATCGGTCCAAAATCTGTCAGGCTGGGTACAGAAATAAAAGTTGATGAAGAGAGCTATTTCTCATGCCATATTTTGTTTGGCTGGAATTTTTTTTTAAGCACAAAAATACTATTTGCTCAGTTGTGGGGGTGGGGGTTGTCCTATCATTAAGGAAAATATTTACCTTCATTATTTTCACATATATAGAAAACATGGGCAGATCCTCCACTGGTATAAACTGCTACAGCTCTCCTGACACAGCAAACATTTATACACATACAGTTTCTTGACAGGCCGGCTCTGATGTGGCCAGTATAAATGTTGTGGCAAATGCATATGTATAGGCCAGATTCTCAGCTGGCATAAAGCAGTGAGTTAGCCTGTATTAGTCTGCAGCCAGGCGGAAGGCAGGGTGGGCTGGCACCTTAGAGACTAATTCATTCAGAAAGCATGCACTTTTGTAGGCAGTAGCCTCCTTTGTCTAACTGACAAATACTGGAAACCAGCTATAACCTACAAGTATTAAGGTTTTCAGGGGGGAAATGTGCGCATCAGTTTCAGATAAATATTGTGGTTGCTTAGTTAAACTTAGTATAAGTTACAATATAGCTACCGCAAGTGGTAATAAGCTAGATCCCTCCCTGCTTCAGACTGCAACTACACTAATAAAGAACTGGCTCCAATAACTTGGGGGGGGGGGGCATATTTTATATCTTTGTATTTTATATATAAAATTACTATTATGACTTACCCAACAAAAGCACACTGAATTCCTGAATGCCAGGAGCCCACATATTACAGATTTACTAATAATAACTGTAATTGTGTTTACAGAAAGTTAATAGAAACTACAAGTTATTTTTAAGATAAGTTACTATGAGATAAGCTTTGCACAGAGAATTAAGAAAAAAAAACAAGGTATAAAATCAGTTACCCTCACACTAGAGACACTGTAGTGCTCAAATAAATATATGGTAGAATCATTACCACATCAAGTTGATGCCAGCTAGTAACTTGTTAACAGATTTAACATTAATAGTTAATCACAATAATGTTGTAAAAGGTTTGGTGCTATAAGCACGATTTTGTGTCACAGAGCAGCAACAGACAAGTTGCTAATTTACTTTTTCCCCAAGCATTATTATAAAAAGAAATGTAAAAAGGCAAATTCCTGGATGACTATAATCTCTTTCAAAGCTCCATTTTGTGTTCAGTAAGCCATAAAAACATTCTGTTAAACATTACTTCTGAGGTAGCACTATTTAGCACAGAAAGTCAATATAAAATCTACTCTCAGAATATGCAACACCAAAAACACTACATAAGTTTTCTCGAACAGGTTTTTAAGTGTAACCTTTTACAATGTACAAACTAGAACGGATTACGTCTACTTTAGTTAGATTTCTTAAAACTTTTAAGTATCTGAGCTTTTAGTTAAGATCTTCAGTTGTTGTTTTAAATATAATTTTAACAATGTTATGAATACTTAATGACTAGTATGCTTCCCTGTCAAAACTGAGGCATTTATTTTATTCTTTACAAATAAAGAATCATGTAAATTGGTATCACTCTACTGACGCCAACATAGTTCAACCACTTCACACAAACAGAAATTGGCCCTCCATTTATTTATTCTAAGTATACATCAATTTTAGTTTCAGCTGAATTATTCTGGCATGAAACCAAAAAACAAAGGTGATGAAACAGTCCCAGAGAGTGTGAATTTGTACATGTCCTACCCATTCAAAACACTGTAACTTGACCTACTTATCACTAAAGTACATAGCACATTCACAGATTACTTGATTGACACGTACCTAAAGGGAAAGCGATATCAGTGCATGTTTACAAACAGCAATTCCTGGCATGGTCAGTGTATAATTGTTTAATTATTTCAATCTTTTATAAGATACCTATGATTGCTAATGATTTGTTCAGTAACTGTAAATTCCTGGGTTCAAGAGAAGTTTTCAAGACACAAGGATCCTTGTTTCCTTACGTAATAAAGCCATTTTAAAGGTTTTCAAAGGCTTCAATCACAGCCTATTACCACTTCCAATATTATGCATGTTTAAAATCAAATTAAGAAGCATACTGAATCTTGTTCTGTTCCATCATTGCAAGAAAAGCAAACAAATATAATCTGTTTAAGAAAAGTGATGTTACTGTATTGTGTGAGCTGCTTTACCCAAGAGAAGCAATTTTTCTTATGATAAAGAGGAGAAATGTATAAAATGAATTTGAAACACAGGATGGCAATTTACGAATTTCAAAGCTCCTGGCCGTACTAATCCCAAGAGAGGAGAAACTGAACCTGAAATCAAACCTTTCAGCTGTCAGACCAGTCTGGCTTAGTTTGTTGTAAAGTGCTGAACTGTTTATGCAGAACATGGCTATATCAAGTGAAGAGACAAACAGGAATACTATCCATTGTTTATAAAAATGTTCAAGTCACATTTTACCAGTTTTGTTACTTTACTCCCATTACTGACTCACAAACTAGGCATATTTGTGCAGGTCAAGATATGGATGTCAACTGATAAACCCCTGATAACAATTTCCTGAACCTTCTTTCCACTCTGCCACAATATACAATTACAATCCCTCCCTCTCTCTCTCCGATTTGCCCAGTACAAACGTTCTGAACATATGTGCAATATATTGCTAGGAGACAGACAAAGATTCTGAAAGACTGTACACAGCACAGGTGGTGCAGGAGATTGTTTATTCAGAGACCAGGAAATCTACAGGCCAGCTCCTCGCTTGCATCAGGACATCATTTGCCCACGAACCCAATAAAATCCAGGAAGAATTACCTAAATGCCACAGTGATCCTGAAATAGTAAAGGGTTCCCAATGCCAAATACCTTTCCTGTACTAGCATAAAGAAAAGGGAGTATTTAAGACACCTGTATACCAAGTTATTGATGATCTGTATTTTAGGTCTCCTCAGACTATTAAAAATAAGATTACTGTCAATTAGAGAAAAGAGAACACCTGTGCAGAAAACTGCATCCAGATAAAGACCAGACAAAGGAACTGAAGCATGCTTCCTGAACTGCACCGTATACATTGTGGCTGTATCAGGGAATCCGAAGCTGAATATTTATGATGAAACCTTCTGAAATGATCACTGAAAAAGGGCAGCAACTAAGACTAAGAAATAACATTCGCTGTCGAGGTTTTCACACAGCATACCTGCCTCTATGAGATATTTGTTTTATTTGCTGATAGATGTGTATCGTATAACTGCAAAAAGGCACATAAAATGGAAGTGTGTTTGCATCCCTTCATAGACTGCAGTAACATCACAGTTAGATTTTCAATTATCCGTTTATAGAAACGTGATCACTGTATTCACAAAGCTCTTAGCAACAGAAAAACAAATTTGATAACACAATGTTATTTTTATTTACTTTAAGAAAATATTTGCCCTTCAGGAACCACCTGCATAGGGCAGTGATTCCCAACCAAGGTGCCACAAAGCGTCTTGAGATCCTTTCAAGGGGGCCACACAGTGTTAGCACTGCTAGGGTTTACAAACATGATTCACAAGATAAACCAAGAAATTTCAAACAGAAATCTACAGTTGTTGTCTTTTAAAAAAACAAAACAAAAAAAACCCACTCTATTATTTTTTCGTGGTCAAAAAAGAATGACATTTTCCAACGGGCGCCTTGAGTGTAAAAAAGCTGAGACCCACTGGCATAGGGGCACCTTTCATTTGGTACAGATCTTTCATTTCTTCCTGCTCTCACACCAGCACACCTCATTTGTTTCCCTCAGACTTCAGGCTCCTATAGCCCTGGCCCTAAGAAACCCTCCTTTCAATCGCATGCCAATTCCATTGCCACTCTTCTCTGCCTCCAAGCTTCATGCCCAGGCCCAAAGTATCTGCTGCTTCAACTTCTTGTCCATTAAATCCTCTTGGATGGTCTGCTTTCAGCTTCTGTTCTCTCTGCCCTTCTGAAACTATTACTGATACCCTTCTCCTGACCCAGTCCAAAGGCCTCTTTACACTCCTCCCTTTTCCTGACACTGTTGATCTCTCCCTTTGCTCATGTTTCACCTTCTGCTTTTGTGATTCTGCTTTCTCATTACTCTTATCTCCTCTCACCCTTTCATCAGGCAGCTCCTCCTCCCTTCTCCCATTTCATAGCCCTCAGAACCTCATTCACTCATATGGCTCCTACTTCCTGGTGCAAATCCAGAAATGCATCCCTATTCAGAAAAGCACTTACACAGAGACTTCTTCCTGAATCAGGGCCACAATCCACAAATCTAAATCTACACTGCTTCTCACAGCAGTTTTCATTACTTCTGCACACCTAGCATCTCTTCCATAATTGCTGAAAAAAGTGTCATATCCTCAAAGCCTCTTCATTACACAAACTCATTACCAAACATGACCCCGCTCTCCACCCTCTTTTTCACTTTGTCTAAAATCCATCCTGTCATACACCCTACCTCTCTCTAAGACACTTGTTGGGCCACTGAAAATTTCCTCCTTCAATTGCTGAAGACTCATCTGGGACATCCTGGGCATGTCTATGCATGCAATTAATACAGAGCAATAAACTCCAGCACATACTACACCAGAATTTATGGCTCCCAGATGACCCATTTGAACACACACCTGGGACCACAACATGTTGAGCCAGGTTGGAACAGCCCCAGCTGGCAGGGAGCCCGGGGTGGTGGTGGGGTTGTCAGCCTACCAGCCCAGGGCCGCTCCGACCCAGCTCAACATGCTGTGAAGAGGCTGGCTGGAGCACAGGGGTACTAGGGGTCACTGTGGGGCTAGCTGGCAGGCAGCTCCCACGTTGAAGCACTCTTGTGCCCCAGTCAGCCAGGGCAGTGTCTACACGTGCACAACTACAGAATAAAAAACTCCATAGCAGAGTAGTACTTGTATTTACGTGCAAATACAAGCGCTACCTTGCTGCAGAGTTTATTAGTTTCCTGTGGCCTAATTGGGACACACAGACACAGAGACGTTTAACTAGTCAACTTCACAGTAAACGTCTCATGTAGACACACCCTCTTTCCCTCATTCTGATCCCCTCTAGTCTATTTAAAATGCTGCAACTAATCTGACCATCCCACTCCTTAATGCTAATATGTTGCACGTAAGGTTTTCGCTTCCATCTCTCCCTCCTAGACCCAACATACATGCATTTCTCAAACTTCTGTTTGCACACAACCCTGCTCCCTTTTGTGTTGCCTATGGTTCACTCTAAGTTCCCCTTCCCAATGCATGATTTATATGGGTCTCCCATTTGTGTCATCACATTTTTCATGCTATATTTACAGCCACCTTTTTTCCTGTGGTTATTCAAATGCATATTAAAAACATATCTATTCCATGATGCTTTCAAATAATGATGCTCCAAAACCAGATTCGCCACACTGGGTTTGGTGTTTCTTCCAATGTGTAATATGTACAGTTTGTACTGCCAAAATCTGAGTGGGATGAACGTTTTTGAAGACAGGGGCTTTCAATTTGTTATACAATGCTAAATGTACTGACTTCCAGTAATATCCAAGAATAAACTACCATTACAAACTTGAGTTTCATCTTCTCAAACAATCAATCGTCAAAAGTTCCTCATTTCATCAGAAGACACAGCTAATGTATGGAAAACATCCATTCATTTCCAATGGCCCTACAAATTAACCTAAACCCCTGTGCCTAGCCAAAATTCATCTCAGAGAATAGACAGGTTGTCCATGGAACAGAATAAGCAATAATCTAATGTCAGTTAAACTCGCAGCTTCCTTGAAGAATCAGCTTTGTCACTTCAGATAAAGATAACATTGCTGCTCTCCCAGCTCCTCTGAGGAATCTTGGCTAAAGTGAAACAATCAATGTTCACTTTAAACCATGCTACTAAAGAGATTTCTTTGGAGGCTTAAGCTGCTCAAGCAGATAGAACTTTCCATTGCCTTTCTGTACGGTAGGTCTATAGGCAGTTTTACTACTTAGTTGACTTTGTTATACCACAGATCCTAGGGTATCCATTAAGAAGATCAGCAATAACACAATAGATCAGAAGTTTTACACAACAACATGCCAGCAAGAGACACTGATGTTTTGATACGTTTTTAAATACACGAGGAACTGAGAAAGAATTGGTCATGCAGAACACGTGAAGAATGTCCAATAATTGATACGTTCTGTCTTTACAAAAATTGGACCACCATTCCTAGTCCTATCAACTGCTACTTTGATTTAAAAACTTATCAACACTCAACTTTTACTCAGATAAAGCCACATACAGAAACAAAGTGTGCAGTATATGGGTAAGTACAAATACTTGAAACTAGTATCTCTCTCACCAGGAAAGCATGGTATAACTGTGATTCTTTAATTCTGAAAGTACAATGTGAGCCACTCTACTAAATCCTTAAACCTGTTACACAACAAATAAGCATGGATTACTGCATGACTGATTCATTGTGGGCTGTTTTGCGATTCTATTCCTAACAAATAAACGCAGGTCATTTTTGCTGCATATTTAAAAGTCATCATCATATTAATTTTTGCCGTATGGCTTCCAGTTGCTTTCACTTTTCTCTGTCACCCACTTATAATCATGCATTGCTTTTAATATACTTGTATTGTAAACCTAGGAAAGAACTAAATAATCACACAGTTACTTCTGCTGTAGAATACTTGCTCTGCATATGAACCACTGGCTGCACAAGTATCACATAATACTTTTAAGGATCAAAATAAATGTATTTTCTTGGATCTTTAACTTCCCATATCTACTTCAGTTCAGTATTCAGGATATAAATAAAGAGGTGGAATTATCCACAAATTTACCCAACAACATATTCAATACAAAGTTTCTATTACAGTGACAACAACAGACAGAAAACAAATTTAAAATAGCTGCCTGAGAAGCCACTTTGCAAATATAGCCTTATGTTGGCATTTTTTTAAGCAGCAGATACAGTATTTGCTAACACTTCAGGGGTTTTTCACCTTCTTAGAGTAAAGCTACCTCCAGGCTTAGATAAGCATGCTTATATTTACTTTCTTAGCTAATGGTAGTTTTGTCCAAGTCACTGCTTAAAACCTAAAAAGAAACATTTACTTGCTAAAGAAAAGTCACTGCATAAAAATCACATGCTCTCAACATTAGAATAAAAGTACAAAAACATTTTAAGAAAAAAATATAAAAAAAGACATTACCACTATAGTAGTCCATACAGGGTCCCAAATGCAATGCTCTCATAAACATTTCCTTTTTAAATATAAGGAGGTTCTTGTCATAAAAACATGTTGTTCCAGGCTTGTAATCTAGTAGGATAATTCCTTTCAATGTCACACTCTTAAAATACAGCTTCACTAGGAAATGAAAAATATCATTTTACTTCACTCCCGATAAGCTTCACACTGCCCTTCCTGAACCCTTATTAATGAGCTGGAGGTTATATGAAAACAATGTCTATCCAGTACGTGCTTGTAAAATCAGCATATGAGCATACTGAAAATAGTTACAGTACTGCCAATTCGAAGCATGCAAAAATTGTGACTCAGCTGCCCCTCCCCTCCCCCATAATTACAAGAGAGCTTAAAGCCCATGAGAGGATTAAAAAGAATATATTTGGGGTTTCTTTCTATTTGCCTTCTGGCTTTTGAGCTTTAAGGGTATGCTCAGTTCACATTTTCAAGATTTTTTCCACAGCCGTAAGGTTTAAAAACATACTTCCTTCTAAAATGAAAGGTAGAGACAGGATTCTCAAAGATGGTGCTTTAAAAAGAATTCACCAGATATTATGAGACTTCTCATAAAATCCCAGGAGTTAGCAACACCATGATTAAAATGTGCTGAAGGGTTTGTTTGTTATTTTTTATTTCCACTTTCACACAGTTAGCTACAAATGCCTCAGAAGGTTACAGCACCTTACCCGCTAGTCTCAAATGGAAGCGTCTCGAGATAATGACTTAAATCTATGCATCTTTGCTGGAACTTCAGTGCTGAGCACCTGCAGCTATGACTGACTTCGTGGTAGATGCAAATGGTCACACCCTCTGAAAATTAGACTGATCATTTAATTTTGCAAATGATTTAGGTCATCTAACATTAGGCACACAGCTTTGAAAAATGTTTACCTTAATGCTTTACACTAACTTTGCCAGTAGGTGAAATTAGTCAAAAATAAAATAAATAAAATTTTAAAAAGTCACCTCTGCAAAAACATACGTATGTAATGCTGCGTCTCTGAAAGTTACTAAAGATGCCTTGATCATTGGTTTTGCCACAATTTACAAACTGCAGGCTCTACCATAATTAAAATTAAAGGCAATGCCAACTTTGATCCCATAATATAAAATAAAACAACAAAAAGTGTTGTTTCATGTCATCTTGTTGTAGAGGTGAAAGGAAAAACAGAAGCCCATTGTCACCTGAGACAGGAAAGGTCAGTCTTGGATACAGGAACTAAAACCAATTTCACCATGTACTAACAGTCAGCAATACTAAATCAGGTGACAGGCCACAATTGGGAAAAATAAGAAAGGAGCAAGCCAGTTAGACTGTCTTGTCAAGTTGGTATCGATGCAGTATATATGGGTGACCGGAGCCCCACCCCAATGATAGGTGACCGGGTGGCCTTTGTCATGTCATCTTGCTCTCTAGCTTATGATCTTTACCCATCCCCAAATGGGGAATGCATGAAATCTGACCATATGGTGGCTAGATAAGCATTAGACCAAATGGGGACTGGAAAAAAGACGGGAAATATTTTTATGCTACCTTGCATTTGTGATGAGATTAGCAATGATCTCTTAAGCACCAGTTTAAACAGTTTGTGAGCCTGAGAACAAATAGCCAAAATGGAGCAACCCCTTACCTGCAACTTTTTTCTTCCTAAAAATGCCTCCGGAAGAATTCCTGCACAAAGGGTTCATGCAAGCAGGGAAAAAGAGCCAGCAGGATGACTCCCTTAGGATGCAAATAGTCCTCAATGAGATCTTATGGCATCTTCACCGTTTTTTATGTCCTAAAGACCTTAATCACAGGAGAGGAAGTCACCTGCTCAACAGAGCTTTAAACACATTCAGAGCATTTCTTTTTATAAAGTATGAGCCAAATTATAATCTCTATCACATGGGTGTAAATCCAGAGTAAGCATATTGACTTACGTGCAACGTATACACTTTTACACCAGCATTAAAAATATTTCTACCCTTAACCTCTAACTACGACGCAGCCATTTTATCTTCCCTTAATACAAAGGAAATTCCTCAGTATAAGGCCATCCTTTTATATGCTAAAACTACAAAGGTCATTTGCTAAACTTAGGCTGACTTCTATATGGAGATCCATGTACACAGCAGCTACAATGAAGCCCCCAATTGCAGGAAAAATTGTCTTCCCTGACCTTCAACCTACTTTTGTGCATCTGAACAGCAAACTTTGTATTATCATCTTCTGACAGGAAGAGAGATGCATACAGATTTGATTTTGGTCCCAGGCTTCTGTGTGTTCAAATACTCCTAGCACAGTAGCTCTAAATGTCGGTACTGTTTATGCGTGGCTCACAGAATACTCCAACGCATACCAAGACTCTCTTCTCTTTAAAAGGGAGTTTCAAGGCAAAAAGAATTATATACCCAACATGCAATTGTGTATCTTTATCCACTACAGCAGGAACACACCTATTTAAGATCTAGGCAGTTGATCCTCTTATGCAAATCTGTTAGGGGCTCATAGTCTCCTAGCCAGCCACTAATTCAAACCTTTAACTTCAAGTTAGTTTTCAATATCCCTAGTACACCCAGAACAGAGTGAAGAACATGGATTTTTCCTCCTGTAATGTTCATCTGTTTGGTGTTCTTTTATATTTGAACGTTCTGCCTCACGAAGAACATTTAAGAGAGCATCACTGTTTCATTACTGTAAATTCAGATAATGTTAAAACCAAGAGAGCCTTGAGAACATGCCAGTTATACCTAAATTAAGTACTCCATAGTTAGAAGACAGAGAAAATAAAATACTTTATTTAATAAAACCATAGAAACATTCACCAATGAAATTGTCCTCACTTTTCCTTTTTATTCAAAAGTTTAAAAAATTAACATTTTTTTAATAAGCTTTAATACCCTAACACTAATATAAAGCTGGAATGCATGGTATGTTTGTGTAAGCCACTTCAAAAAAAACCGCTGGAAGACACTAATTAGTATATTTTTCTCTTCTGGATTTTTACTGGATGCCTAAATTCCATCTTTTTTTTTTTTTGATACACTACAGCTCAAGTGTACAAGTCTGAATCACTAGTGGCTAGTACCATCATTTGATTTTACTCCCTGCCATTGATGCACCCATTATTTTACAATTACCATCAAATAAGTGGAATTTTTGTTTCTTCCTAAGGAATCACTGGTAGCTGTTAATGATGGCAAACTGTCAGTACAGTAATGACCAAATGTTTTAACAGAGTGCACAATCACACACATCAATGGTGACTTAATTAGTTTATTCTTTTGCACCCATCTGAATAGAATATTTTTTTTAAAAATTCTTCAAAACCCAGCTCCAAAAAGCTGCAGTTTAACCATTGTGAAATTTTTTTTATATACATATATATATATATATACATATACACACACACATAGACACACACACCGCCAAGCAATAAGCACAGAAATAACTATAGAACCAATTTTCATCAAAAGCTCAAATTGTCAATAACTCCTTTTTACCACTTCCTACTGCTCTTAAGAACTTGTGTAAGACTCTAAAGACAAACAGTAAAACAAATTATACAGATAATTTCATATGCTTATAGATTTACAGGTATAGTAACTTTTTAATTTCCAGTAATAAAACATGTTTGCCTTGCATATTAACACTACAGTACATCAACATGAGAATCTCGAGATCCACTGGTGGTACTATATACAGTTTCAATGCCACAACAAGATGTTAGCAGCTAATTAAGGCAATGAACCATGGTAATATTGAACTGTTGCTAGGCTGTGTGATATTATACTATAGTTATCTGTACTGCAAAAACATCAATTCATGTTCAAGCATAGTTTCAACTGCATCATATGACTCCTTCAATGCAGATTCAGATTTTATTCATATTATTACCCAAACCTAAAGTGAGCTGTGCTTCTGTACATGTTCTGTAGTTTTTTTTTCCAGGGAGCCCCTAAGTTATCTTTTGGTGATATAAACATATGAAACTTGAAGACACAAAACCACAATGGAACAGTGAAGAAATACTGAAACGGAAGTTCATTTACTTTTAAATCCTTTTTGATTAGAGAAGAGCTGTTTATCAATTCTTATTCCCATGTCTCTAGTCAACTGTTTATCTATGTGTTTTATAAATTTATTTCTAACTATTATTGTTCTCCAGTGAACACCCTAAAAGAAAAAATGCAAATATCAGGCACTCCTCATTTGAAGTAAAGTACCAGAACAAGCAAGAACAAAAGCTGACATCAAAAGTTAGTCATGTTCCCTTCTCAAAAGTAAGAAATTTCTAGGGAGAATCTCCATGATGATCAACCACAAAAACACAATATCAGAGATCCTACCACATCCATTCCAGTATTTCCAGAAAAAAATTCCTGGGAGTGTTTCAATTCTTTCTATAGAAGCACTGATGTAATGAAAAGTAAATAACAACTGATAACCTACACATATATGTACAAGTTTTTAATTATTCGGTTTATGTCTTACAATCAAGTTTGTTCTAACATTTTTTCAGCTGTGCCAAGAAAAGCAACTATGTCAAGGTCAGAGTGAAACAGTTGGTTTTTGCTTTATCTAAATTCCAGTTCTGGGCAACAAAGCCCCAACAATTTAAACAGGAAGCTATCCTGATAGTACTGAATTTAACTTTCCTCTGAACATAGAAATAAGATGCATCAGCTCTGCCCCATTTCAATTCGTAGCACCTTGCAGAAGAAAATAACAGCTCTGACATCTGAAGAAAATTCAACAGCACTTGAAAAGCTGATGCTGCTTTTCTTCAATAAATGTGTATATTTCAATGTAGAATGCTGTTATTTCCTTAAACTCATAGTGTCCATTTCCAGGATGAAAAGAAGTCTCAAGTACAGCTATGAAGCATTACAAAATTAGAAATTAATAGAGGGCATGTGCAGCCACTTCCTCCATTGGTAAAAAGGGGTGCAACTGTACTAAAATCATAGCAGTAACAGAGTAGATGTACACTGGTCATCTGACTTTTTTTTCCTGTCCTTATCCAAAGTTTTAAAATCATAAGGCTGGAAGGGACCCCAAAGGATCAATCGGGTCCAGCCCCCTGCAAAAGCAGGAAAGACATCTGGGGTCAGGTGACC
>NW_017728886.1:166504473-166505734 GCF_001723895.1 Crocodylus porosus | reverse complement strand
ATGCCAGTCGCCAACATCAGCTTGCAGGGACATGTAGCTTTCCTTCACATAGAGAGCTACACCCCCGCCCCTTTTGTCAACATGATCCCTCCTGTACAGGGTATAGCCCTCTATACCTGTGGTCCAGTCATGGGTGGAGTCCCACCAGATGCTTTTCTCTTGTCCAGGTGACAAGTCACCTGATCATAAAAAGAAATGAGGTTGGTCAGACAAAACCAGCCCATGATGAAGCCATGCTGGCTGTCATTCAGTATCATGCGTTCTGCAAGTTTGTCATGTCTAGCCTTGATGAATGTTTCTAGGATTTTCCCTGGAATAGAAGTTAAGCTAATTGGCTTGTAGTTTCCCAGGTCCTCACACTTCGCCTTCTTGAAGATGGGTACAACATTGGCCCTGTTCCAGTTCTCCGAGATTTCTCCAGAGGCCCATGATTTTTCAAAGAGCCAGGGGCTCTGCGATTACTTCGGCCAACACTTGCAGCACCTGGAAAGCTTATAGTACTATTCTTCAATAAACGTATACATGCATACATAACTTTTATTTAAGTAAAATTAAGAAATGAAAATTATCCAGCAATACATAGTATTCATATTTGGCACTGAAATTGCAGAATTCATGAGATTATAAAAACTCTTAGTGAAAGAAATATTTTGAACAGAAACAAAGCAATTAATTATATTCTCACCCCAAAGAGAATATCAGAACACTCATACAAAGAGGAGACCAATGGCCTTCCTAGTTATTAATCCTTTTATCCAACAATGGCAATTAACTGGCAGGAGGGCCGCACCCAGAGGGTGGTAGTGGATGGGTTCTTCTCAACCTGGAAGGACATGGGCAGTGGGGTTCTGCAGGGCTCGGTCCTCGGGCCCGCACTGTTCAACATCTTCATCAGTGATTTGGACGAGAGGGTAAAAAGTACCCTGTTCAAATTTGCTGATGACACGAAGATGTGGGGGCATGTGGGCACACTAGAAAGAAGCATCAGACCTAGACAGGTTACAAGGGTGGGCGGATGTTAATAGGATGGGATTCAACACAGACAGATCCATCTCGAAAGAGGTGATCCTCCCCCTCTATGCAGCACTGGTCAGGCCACAGTTGGAGTAGTGCGTCCAGTTCTGGGCGTCGCATTTCAAGAGGGATGTGGACAACATGGACAGGGTCCAGAGGAGGGCCACTCACACGATCAGGGGACAGCAGGGCAGGCCCTATGAGGAGAGGCTATGGGACCTGAACCTGTTCAGCCTCCAAAAGAGAA
>NW_017728886.1:166488160-166504283 GCF_001723895.1 Crocodylus porosus | reverse complement strand
GGTCACAAGCTGGCAGAGGGCAGGTTTAGGCTAGATATCAGGAAGCGCTACTTCACTGTCAGGGCGGCTAGGATCTGGAACCAACTTCCAAGAGAAGTGCTGCTGGCTCCTACCCTGGAGGTTTTTACGAGGAGGTTGGATGAACATCTTGCTGGGATCATTTGAACCCAGTATTATTTCCTGCCATGGCAGGGGGTCGGACTAGGTGATCTACTCAGGTCTCTTCTGACCTTAGAAACTATGAAACTACACTTCTTCTGCCTTACACTTCAGACGGTGGGGTAGGGTGGAATCTTAGGGAGTAACTAGTTCAGAGGCATGAGCTTTCATAGGCAACAACCTAGTAAATCTCTAACAGACAACATCTTTCATTGCCTTTGTGCCACCATAAAAACAAAAAAAAACAAAAAAACCACACAGTAGCACAAAGACCAAGCAAATATTCATGCCCCTTACTGCATCATAAATGCTCAAAATTTGTGGCTGTAACAAAAGTGGTATCAATTTGTGCAGCTATTTATCGACAGATATCTATTTGCTTTGTAATGGGTGAGTCCAGGCAGCCTAGAGCCACCTGTGTTCTCCAGCTTCCCCAGGGAGGAACTTGTATGGCCTGAGGCCCCATCCTGTGCACCCCAGGAATTCCCATGCAGGATCAAGCCCTTCAAATCACAGGAACACTTCCCCAGTTTTCTTCTCTTACACAGATGCACCCTGAGTTTTTCTAGGATGTGCAGGGCCAGGCCCCTCAATCTGCAGAAGAACACAACCGTGCGTCCTACAAGATCAATGGGAAGGACAATGGACAACATGCATTTTGCCCGGTGAAGCAGGTCAGCTGTGCTAGAGCACATTCCAGCACAGCTGATCCACTTCACTTAGCAATGTCTATTGGTAGCCTCAGATACCACCCTGTCCTACCTTCTGCCTGATTTCAGAGCAACACAGTTAATCACTGCTCTGCTTTAGAGGCAGAATTTTTAAAAGCTTACAGTCAGGTGCTTAGAGGAAAGTGTCCTTCAAACTCCAGGCCCTCGCAACTAGTTACAGCCTGAAGCTTAAGACCTAATCTCTCCTTTAAAATGTCCAAAGCCAGGGCAGCCACAGTTCTCTGCTTCATCAGCATCTTGTGGCAGTGAATTCCAACATCTAAATGTTTTCCCTTTCAACTTAATTAGTTATGTACCCTTGTTTTTCATATTCCGAGAGCAGGACAATTAGAAAACTCAGCTGACTTTGACTCAATCTAAATCAATCATTCTTCATTATACCTACATGAAGATACAGTTATTTGTCATTTGTTCATTTGCCTCCCAAGAATTTACTAGCCCATCTGGCATTTCAATTCTCAAACCTTCTCTAGTTATCCCAGAGACAAACAGTTAATTAAAATATAGACACAAACCAAAGACCAATATAGACACAAACCAAAGACGGAAAAAAAATATCAAGGAAGGAGATGCGCTGAACTTCAGCACTAAATAAACACATATACACACACACAAAATGGCTTGATTCATTCAAATTTTAAAAAAGCAAAACTGAACAAAATGCACCGCTACCTGCCAACTGAGACAAGAAATATAGTTTCAGCCCGACATGATTTTAAGAAAATCACTGATTTTAAAAGAGGCTAGATTAAGAGATGGAATTTTTGCTATACAAGTTCCCATAACAAAAATCCTGTTTATCATAAGGATCTACCCAAATTGAGGAAGTAGGCAGCCAATTTCATGGGCAGATCACAGGGTCTGTCTTCACTTTCAAGGGCTTATCATGGCAGCCCCCCCCACCCCCCCAGTGACTGGCTGAGGGCCCCCAGCAGTTTTACCCAAAACTGTGGCTTAATTACCCATATTAAGCCCTCAGAAGCCATTATATTGACATGTTAAGCAATCTAAGCATTCAATTAAGCTGAAAGGTCTTACGAAATTAAAGCTATGCACAACACAAGTTATAACTAATACCATGACTATACTTTATTAAATGAGGCTGATAAAATGGAGTTTACTCAATGCTAACTTTGAGAAAGGCAATGCATGATAGCTGTTAAATGCTAGCATGCAGTGTCCAGCAGCGCTTGCTGATGACATTCTCTGTCTCTGCGGAGTGAACACTTGCCCATACATTGAGATGGCACACTCAACATTCACTGAGTTCATTGGAATGGTGAGGCAGTGTTTTGCCTGGGCATACAGATATAGAAACTGGTCACAAACAGAGTCCCAAAACACAGGCAGGCACAGGCATCGGCACTCCTTGACAAAGTTCACATAAGCGGCACATTCCTTGTCATGCTCTTTCTACCATCCAAGGATTCATTTCAGTAGCTGAGGGTCACAACTCAAAACAGGCACCTGGTTGGGGTCCAAAATAAGAACACCACCAAAGAAGGAGGCAGCCAGTTGTTTGAACCACAGTGGCAGTAACAGGTCAGCTCCCAGGTACAATTTGCAGCACAGAGTCATCTTGCGGGTCAGTGGCTTTACTGGCCACAATGGGAAGGGTTCATATTCTGCCAATGCAGACTTTGAAAACTGTATATCCGAAGCAGTCACTGCAGAAAGACAGTCTTGGTGAAGCTTATTTGCTTATGGAAAAAACTGGCAGCATTTAACATGTTTGGGTTCAGGGAGACCCTTAACTTTGGGTGATCCAAGTTTCTCCTTGAGAATGTTTGCCACCATGAAATCCTCCATGAGGAAAAGATCTGGAGTACACACACACACACACACACAGAGCAGTGCTGGGCTGTGGGGTTACCATGGCTTGAAATGCTATTGACTGTAGGGGCCCAGCCCAATGAGCTATATGACAAAATCATGAGCTCTGTGGTTTTGGACTAACATCATGCATGGCAAGTACATCTACACAGGACATTTACTGTAAAGTAAACTAATTAGCTCTGCAGTAAATGTCTCACATCTACACATGCAGCCCTATTAGGCTGGAGTAAACTGATAAATTCTGCAGCCGCACACATGTAGATACTGATGTGGCTGGCTGGGGCAAGAGGGTGCCTTAGTACAGAGGCTGCCTGCTGGCTAGCCCCGCACTGGAGCACCTTTGTGCCCCAGCCAGCCCCTCTGCAGAACATTAAGCCGGGTCAGACCAGTCCCAGGCTTCCCCCCTGGGGTCCCTCCCAGCCTGGGCTGCTCCAACCTGCCAGAGTTTATTGCTGCATTAATATGTACATGTAGATATGCCCAATTTGTACTATGAAGTCATTATAAAAGTGCTGCTTAAAAGTATGTTTATGGAGTATCTGTGCTAAAACTTGCAGCAGTTTTTTTAAGAAAAAATAAAATGCATCAATTCTGGATGAATTAAGTCTATGAGTACTTTATATAAATTACTACAGGTATGTTTATTTTAAGATCAGCATTTTCAAAATGTGCCTCTCACTTCCATAAGCTCAGGGAGAGCAGGGTCTGGCAGTAAAGGGGGGGGAGGGTTAGGGGCTACTGGAGGGGAACAGGATGCAGAGGGATAAAGGGGGGAGCAGGACAAGGGGGATCCTGACCCCCAGATTTATTTTCCCCTGCTGTAGCAGTGGGAGGGGGACTAGTTCAAGGCAGACCTCCAATAATTAGATTCTATAACTAAAAAATTATAACAAAAATATAAGTTTTAATTTTCCATGTGTAGAATCTAATTATTTAGGGGTCATCTTATATTCAAGTAAAACACGGTAGATGCATCTAAACTCATATTTTTAAAGTCACCTAAGACGGTTTGTAATCTACTTGTATAGGGCTTCCCTGGAAATCCCTAGCTGTGATTTACAACACTCTCTCATCTACTACTTTCAATGCAGTGTAACCAGATACATAAGTGAGAAACAACACAATGAAGCATACACAAAAAGAAAAATAAAGCTGATCTAGAGGAAAGAAAAATAAAAGTATTCTAACCTTCTAACGTTAAAAATATTGACTGACTTTTTAAAGCAAACATTCTTTATTCTGGCCTTTGGAGTATATAAGAGTTCAGGAAACTTTAATTGCTACTTAAAGTGTACCCTATTTTCTTCTGCAGAACAAGCCACAAAGTGCTGAAAACCATTAAGCAATTCTGACCAACATCTTAAAAAAGTCATTTTAAAAGGACACATGATACATCCAGTTAAAAGTTTAATAACAGTAAAGTAGTAGACATTGTCTGAAGAAAGATGTGTTATATAGCTCATACCTTTTCCATGCTGTATGGCAGTACTACAGGATATATTTAAAATTGCTATATTATAAAGTTCTTAAAGATGATGAAGTCATAACATTTCCATGTTTTTCTGTATACTGCCTGCATATAAATAACTGATACACTCAAATTATAGTATATTAAAGTACCCTACATTAGAAAAGATCTGAGCTGTCTCCAGTTCTATGCAAAACTATTACATTCCTCAATATGGTGAAGTCAACACTTCAGAATTATAACCCAAAATTATTATCATTAAGGATTTTGTGTTCTATTTTCACATTACAAGTGAGCAGTTGACACCTTTTACATTTTCTATATTTAGAGAACACTGAAAATACTTTGCTAAAAGATCTATGCATGTGTTTCTTCTACCAAGTACTAAAGTACATAAAAAACCCAAATTCCATTCCATTTCCAGGTAATTATTTTTCCTTTCCTCTGAAGAAATAGAAGACCCGAATGATTTCCCAATACGTAAAGGTTGGAGTGTTCTGCAAGACATGCTTTTCATATATTGAATAAGTTATTTTAAACTACAAAAAAAAAAAAAAAAGACATTAACTGAAACTTTATCCAGGTCCTAGTCCTCTACCCAGTCCTAGTCCTCACAAAGTCTTACATATTTGAGTAACTTATTGCACACAAAGAATCTGAAGTCCAATGAGACTACTCATATGTTCAAAGTCCCTCGCATATCAGTAGAAAACATCAGTAGAATTTTAGCTGAAACTGAAATCAAGAACTTCAGCGAACTCAAAATGATTTCCAAAGACAGTGCTGTAAAATGGTGTTACTATCAAATTTTGCTTATATGCTTGCAACAAAAACCAGAGGGTTGTTTTGTTTTTTTTAATTAGGGATGAAATTTGTAAATTTAGGTGTATGCTTTTATATATATGCTTGGAGAACTATATATATATATGAGAGAGAGAGAGAGAAAGAAAGAAAGAAAGAAAGAAAGAAAGAGAGAGAGAGAGAGAGAGAGAGAGAGAGAGAGAGAGAGAGAGAGTTTATTGTTTCTAGGAACACTAACCAGAATACTAATTCAGAAAAACACTCAACATGCAAAAGGTAAACTATACCATTCAGAGTGCACGATTTTCCAAAGTATATTATGAAAATTGTGATTGCTCAGCATTTCTGGAAAGTAGGTTACTTTTGCACTTAGGTGCATAAGTGTGTATTTAGGTATCTTATTAGGTCATCCACATGTTAGCATTTTAGTCTAAACTGGGAGTAAGAAACTTTAGAAGCAGCAGGCCAAATTCATGGAGCTCAGTACAAAGGCAGCCTTCCAACTGAGTTGCCACCTTGTCTCAATGAAGTTCACATTGGAGCTCCAAAAGCCAAATAGATTGGCTTGGCAGGCCAGATCTGGGCTGCAGGCTACAAATCAGTAATTCATTTTTTTTTTTTTTTTTTTTAGGTTTTGGTCCAAACAAATGACAAAACCCTTTTTAGTCTACTCTCTACGTATTTACCAACTGACACCTCCAACAACTTGGACACAATACTCTGGAGTTCTCCTTAAATGTAAAATCAATACGATCTAGTTGGAATGTTATCTTCTTTCTTTATATAAATGCTTGTAGCCATTACTGAATCATTTCTCATGTTTTATATTGCATAATGTCAATGATTGTTCTTTCACATCGTTTTAATTTTTCCACTGTGCTTTCCCTTGTAGAACGTACTACTGGGGAAACAAGTTTAAAATTGCTGGAAAGAGCTTATGCAAAGTACTGTTTTGTCTCAAGTTGAAGGCAAAGTCATTAGCATAAAAATCAGGTGCCCCCTTTTTTCTCATGTTTCATCCAAGTGCTTTTACTGTATGATCACCGATTGATTTTTCCCATTTTTAAAGGTGTTACAGATGAATTGAGACTGCTCCTGAATTAAACTGATGTTGGAGAACAGCTTAAAAGATATTTGCATCTTGCTGCTAAACAACTGTTGACAATGTTTAAATTTTACTTTACAAGAATTGTTTTCATTACTTCAGCACATTCAATCACTGTTGCCTACCACATCTTTCAATTACAGTCATGTGTACACGAAGCCAAATATTTCATTCACCTGTGTTTGGTAATCACTAAGCATTAATCACTCATTTCAAGTATTGATCAGTAGCTTTTACATTTACTACAGTTAGAATGAGAAAGTCACTTAACATCAAAACTGCGTAGACTGAAACAAAAGCTGGAAAGCTTTATGTAAGACTCATGTTATCAGATACCACATTCATCACAAGTTTTGATGTTATAGCAAATAAGTTCCCCATAATAGGCAGAGATGACTACCAATTTCCTTCTTAAATATCCCAAAGCATCTGATTTTACATTATGTTCACACCTCTTTCTGCAACCACGAGTGATTCTCCTATTTCTTCAGGCCTGGATTGGCAGCATGTAGCCCTTGGGCTGAATCTGGCTTGCAGAGCCACCGGATCTGGCCTGCAGAGCCACCAGGTTCTGCCTGTGTCCTGGGAGCCCAAGGGAGGAGGAGCCAAGAAAGAAGCAGCAGTAGCATGGACACAGCATCCAGCTGCCCAGCCCCAGTGCAGCTCCCTACTGGCTGGAAGTTGGGTTTCTGCCCCAGCTGGGAAGTGGAAAGCTTGGAGAACCAGCAGCAGCAGCAGCACAGGCACAGCTTCCAGCTGCCTGGCCCCAGCACAGGTGCAAACAAAGCCCCCCCTGCCACAGATATACTGCCAAAACCACCTGGCCCATGTCAGACTGGAACCAGGTTGTTCCAGCCTGCACCTTATAAAGGTTGCAGGCTGATCAATTTATTTAAATATGCAGAAATAAAATGGGAGAAAGATTAAATCTGATAAAAATACTGGACTAGTCATTTTTATGACCCTAAGATGTTTTTGCCTCAAAGTCTAACTGTAGATAAAAATACTTATACATAGTCGCTAAGACATTTACTTCCATCTGCCACTGACAGGGAACAACTCTATTAATCAAGGAAGCATTGCTCTGGTCAAAAGTGCAGAGGAAAACTTAACTTCTTGTCTCCACCTGCTGAAGGGTAAAAAATAAAGCCAGTTTTAGACATAAGTATAGGACAAGGTTGGAGAAATTACACATCTTGGGACCAGAGATCAACAAAATGGTGTCTGATGAACAGAGAGGTATTCAGAGTATCTTCTTTCAAGGTTACTAAGATGTTGCAACTAAGATGGCAATTATGATGTTCAAATGAAACCGAACCAGCCCAAAGTTAAAATACAGCATGCTATAGATACAAAACTATGGACCTTTTATGAATTTTACCATAATTCTAACAGCACTGACTTTTCTCCCCATCTTGCATTCTTCTAACTCCCTAGGACAGGGGTGGGCAAAATATGGCCCAGGGGGCAGACCCAGCCTGTCAAGCCATTCTATTTGGCCTGCGGGGCCCCTAAAATTTTTTTAAAGTTAGTATTAATTTACTCCTGGCTGCCTGTCAAAGATGACAGGAGACAGGGACAGTAGGACCCAGGGGAAGCTGGCAGCTAGACCCAGAAGCAAGGCCTGCCCAGCCCCTCACCCCCGCAACCAGAACCCCCTGCCTAGCAGAGGCTTCTGGCCTGGGACCATGGGGCTGTTCCTGCTTTCCTGCACCAGAGAGGGAAATGCAGCCCTCGACAGCTTGCCAAAACTCGGTAAGTGGCCCTCCACCTGAAATAATTGCTCACCCCTGCCCTAGGACAATCAGCAGTATTTTAAGAGGTTTTATGTGTTTTAGCAAGGCAGGACTTCCCTGACCTTGTAAGAAAAAAAGAATTAGAACTAGTCAAAACTTTTCCATCAAAACTATTTTTCAATGGAGAATTAAGATCTTTGCTAAATGAAATCTGGATGCAAAAAGATCTGCTTTCTGTAAAAAATATCTACTTCTCATAAAAATCCAATCACCTGAAATGGAATAGTTTTTGGCCCAATTGGAAAATTTGTCATTTGTTTTTCATCTGAAATGTTAAAAAAATTCCAATTGAACAGCTTAGTTTTGTCTCGGCATTGAACCTCCTGACCTACCTACAATGCCTATCTGCAGGGAACAGCTGCTTCTGAAGCACCTCCTCCCCACTCAATCTCCTTTCCTACTTCAGGCTAGACAGACAAAAAACTTCTTTATAAATCAAATGCCGAGGGTCTGGAACAGGCTCCCCGCAGAGGCAATACAGCCACCCACCCTGGCGATGTTCAAAAAGCATCTGGATGCCCACCTTGCTGGGGTCATCTGATCCCAGCAGTCTTTCTTGCCCAGGTGCAGGGGGGGCTGGACCTGATGATCTGTAAGGTCCCTTCCAGCCCCTAACAATAACCACCACTATGAATAGGCATTGACAGGGAACAAATGACTGGGAACAACCTGCATATAGCCCTTAGGCTGAATCTGGTTTGCAGAACCACAGGCAGAGCCTGGTGGCTCCGCAGGCCAATTAATTTGTTTTCCAGACTGACATCCCGCCCTCCCCAAAACAGGCTCAGGGCAGCTTACAGTAAAAGACAGATAAATTATAAAAACAGATAAAATTATATTAAAAAGTTCCCAGACACTGCCCCAAAACATAACCCCACCTGCTGATAGCCTGCCTTAATAAAACTTTCAGTGCTCTTGCTCCCATTCTCCTCTAAAGCTCCCAAGGAAGGTTTTGCCTTCCCATGAAGCACTACAGCTATGCAACTCACTGCCCCATGACAGGTTAGTACAGGGGTTTCCAACCTTTTGGAATCTAAGGCCGGATCATGAACTTTTTATCACCCAGTGGGCCGGCCACAGACCCCACCCCTTTAAGAAGCTGCTGAGGGGTGGGAATGAAAGTAAATAGTGTTTACTTTCATTTCCCGTTGCAGCACCTCAGGCCTCAGAAAACGGCTTGGCGGGCCGCATGTTGGACAAGCCTGGGTTAGTAAGATAGCAGAGCACCATAAAAAACTGTGTGGCTGGGTAAAAAAGAAGGAAAAAAATTAAGGAACCCAAAATACAACTCCAATGAGACAACATGCAGAATAGACAGTTTAATGTCATTGAGCCAAAGTGCAATATTTTGATTTGATTTGACTAAATCAAAGTATTTCCATTTGAATAGAACCAAAAACATTGTCTGGTTTAATTTGGTACCATTGCAATAATGATATCCTGCATGTAAAGAATATGATTTTACAATAAAACTCATCTAAAGTCACTTGGTACACTGAAACAATTTTTACATTTTACAAATAAAACTACTTGTCAGCATAAGTAGTTAATTCTTTTTAAAAATTAAAGAAGAAAATGAAAACCTTCAGGGAAAGCTTGCATAAACTGCCTACTGTATGTTCAATATAATGAAAGTTTATGGAAATACAGAACCGTTATATATTTTAATCCTTCTGCATTAATAAGGGCCCTATTAATCTTTGTCAGTGTGCATCTTTTTTTAATTCGAATTTTAAAACCTCACCAGATTACTAAAATTAATATTACCTTTATAATATAAGATAGGTTGCCTTTTAAATACTCAGAATCCCTTAGGGAAGAAGTCAAGATTTCCCAATGCCCTAATAATTACAGGACCTCTAGCCTACTAGTGCCACTGGGGTCATATTTTCAAACAACCAAAGAATTAGTAATCAAGTGCAGGCCAACAAGATCCGACTAAACTTTGGCAATTACATATATTTGGCCTTAGCATGCTTACAATATTTGCTACTTATTATACCATCAGTGGATATTATCTTCTTTTTCAAAATCTATACACATACAGGATTTCTAGTAGATTTCAAGATACATAATAGGAACCAATAGAACCCACCTACCAAATCTTCTCAACATCTGTCTTCACAGAGGGCTAGATGTCACAGTTCAAGAGCTACATGATACATGGGTTAAAAATGGCATATGGTGTAAAAATCAACTCTATAAGATAGGAGTGTCAAATACAGCCTGTGGGCCAGCTTTGGCCCACAGAGCCATATCATCTAGCTCACAGTGCTGCCTGTGAGTCTTGAACTGGCCCTGAATACTGCGTGAAGCTGGTGCCATATCAGGCCCATGCCACTCATCGAGTCCAGGGGGTTTGATGAGTTTGACACCACTGCTGCAAGAGAGCAGTGCCACAGGAGGGAGACACACGCACAGGACATAACCGAAACCCTGACTTATATTAAAGGATCTTTCCACTAATTATCCTGGTAAAGTGCAGTCTGTGTGCTACTGGACTCACTACCCTTCTGGACACTGGCTTACCGGTGCGGCGTGCCTTCCTTCATCTTCGGCAAGCCAAAAAATCTGCTTATTCCTCTTGGGTAAAGACCTGGCCAGAGATCGCCATTTTCATCACAAAACATATTGCCTAACTGGGGCAATGTGCTCTGACAATGAGGGCCACAGCAGAGCTCCAGTTGGCATTGCCATGTTCTAGGCTACAGAGGCATCACATTGGTGTTCCACTACTGGTTCCCCTTTCACTTTAAGTCCTTGATCTTAACCCTTTATAGAGCAATATCTCTCTACCAAGGCCCCACTAAGATGACTACACTCACATGAGAAAGAGCCACATAATAAAATTCAACACTGTACTCTCTAGGTCCAAGTACAATGTATACCATCATTAGCTGTGGAACTTCTGTCACAGGCTAAGCCCAAACTAGACCATTTAAATGTTATAAACCCTCAGTCATAAATGTCCTCCCTCAGTGACAATAAGCTGAAGAATACCCAACAACATTTCTCATGGATGTTAAAAAAAATTTCCAAATAGGTAACAGCAGTTTAAGTGACAGAGAAAAGGATCTCATGCAGACAAAAACTGGGCTGGACTGTTTCCAGTTCCTACACGGATGAATGAGAAGAGGATCCAAAATGCTTTTCTCCCATCCTTGAATGACCTTCACTAGAATGGGGTACACCAGCTGTTTCTATGTCAAAAGTCTGCAATTAACCAGATAAGGAAACCCAACAGTAAAGAAAAAGTAGAATCATACCCTCCCTCAACTAACTGATCAGTGAGTGGGAACAAGTTACAAGGCAGTAGGGTGGCCTACATACCCTACAAGTCATTAGAAAATACTTAAATGGATTCTTGTACAGCTTTCAGCATGGTGAAATGTTCCCAGAAACTCAATGGCCATCAAGTTAACTTTAATGTTAACTTGGATAGCACTCCCTCACTACAATATATGGATATACAGTAAAGTTTTCAAAAGCACATATGTAATTTAGCAACCTAAACTAAGAAAGAGTCAAGAAGACTGTCCCGGGACGCACTGTACGAATGGATACTCACCAGTGCCTTGGAGTGCAGCACACGAGGGGCAGAAGGCAGAGCCCGCGCAGTTCATCAGCTGCCTGTTTATCCAGCTGCGGCTGGCCGGTAATGTCAGTGCTGAACGCTGGCCGGCACAGATGAAATGGTGGTGCATGCTGCGGAGCCGGCGGGGGGTCAGGGGATGGAGCCACATACAACCCCACAGCTGAGGCAATCTAGTCCATGGGACCAGGGGAGCAGGAACAGCCAGGACGAAGGCAAGGAGGAAGAGGATCATCTCGGCGACGCTGCAGACAGTACGACGGAGGGATGCCAGAAACAGCTCTTAAGGACGGCGGGGGAATGTCTCGGAAGGACGGAGCAAACAGCAGGTGAGAGTGCGGGCACGGGGGAACACTGGAGGAAGTCTGCCCTGAGAAAAGAGGACTGTGGGGGAACCCATGAAGGGTCACTGTCAGGGCGAGCATTGCCGCTGGACCTAGAGGTGCCTTGGAGTAGGCAGGGAACCTGATTGCCTAAGGGGATGAGGCAGCCAGTGTCCTTTTGAGACCCGGGAAGCTAGAAGGGTAGTTAAAGGGGCAGGGAGCCCAGTTTTGCATTGGAGCATTTTCTTTCTTTTCTTCTTTGATTTGTCCCCCCGAGCTCCAGGGAAATCTGAAGGAAGTGGGCCCGTGCGTGAGACAGATAGGTGTCGGAGCCTGAGGGGGCCCAGTCTTTAGGGTCCCAGGAGTGAGACGTCAACCATCCAGACACCGCTCCACAGGAGGTGTGAGGCCGGGGTGTAGGGGTGGCGGAGCCCCGTGAGTAACCGCCAGGAGGAACCGCGGGTCTACAAGCACACCTGATGAACGGCCCCAGACACCGGAGTCTAACAAGTCCTGGCAGGAGAGCACAGGGTAGAAGATTCGGGTGGAGGACACCAGCTCAGGCAGAGGCGCGAGCCTGCGAGGCATGTAACATCAGTTACCCGAGCAAGTGTGGCATGAGAGCAACTGGTCGAGGTCTAGCGGCTACAAAGACTTGAACACTTTTGAAATTTTTTGCCCACATACAGAGTGAAAACAGGATTTAACTTTTGGTTAATAAAATAAGAATTGTATCAGCCCAGCAATTACTTATGCAACACCAGTAATCTCAATATAATAGATAAGGAAATTACATTATTATATATTAGATTGTATGGATATTTGCTTATCCCCCCTCCCACAAAAGTAAAGTCACAGGCATGAGGTGTTAATTGGATGGGTACATATTTGGTCTCATTAATTACAGTAATTAATGCTCTATTTTAGTGATATCTGTGCTGCACACTGTTAGCAATTTGTTTAAAAACAAACAAACCAACCAACCTCCTCCCACCAAAAAAAAGAAAAGAAAAAACAAAATCTCCTAACTCTCTCACATGAAGAGATCAAACAAATGTAGACCCTCTACCTAAAAAAGCTTGTACTTGCATACAACTTCAAGCATTGTGAATAGTCCTATCTGTGTGTCAATAAGACTGCTCTTGTAAAGGTAAAGTCCATAAAGGATTTGGACTTGAATCTTGTTCTCAAAAATAATTTTCTCCATTCAAACTATAGGACAAATGCTATGCACAGACCTGCCTCCTGATATCTAAAATGTTATTAAGTGAATGAATCAGTCTTGTTCATGTGCGTAAGATGTGTATGTGTTCTTCCATTCATTGACAGCACATTTACAGTTGTTAATCTCAAAAGGATGAAAAAAAAACTAGTTTGGATAAAAATGGGTGTGACTGATACTCCAGTGACTACTTATACATAGCACCCAATGATTTAGACATTAATCAGCCAATCTGGATGTGGTATCATTTCAACAATCAAGCCAGGAAACCTTATTAGCAAGAAAGCTAGAAAGACTCCCTCAGCATAACTGCTCTCATTTCAGAAAATATCCCAATTCTGATAAATCACCTTTTAATTTTTAATGTTTGGGGAAAGGAAGAAAGTTTGTTTTTTGGATTTTTTTTTTTAAAGAAATCAACAGATTTTTCTGCCCTCATATCAATATTTGTAAGGACTTTCCAGCATGGAAGAGACTGACCATACAAAAGGAAACTGTGAAAGTAACCATAACTAAATGACATAACAAAAAAAGAGAAAAAGAACTTTCTTACTACTTTTTCCACTCTCAGTAATCACAGGTATCTTTTCTTTGGTACAGGTCTCTTTGCTATACATCTGGGAGTGCTCTAGAGTCCGAGATGAGATGGAAGCCAAGTAGAAGCTCCAGGGAACAACCTGCCTCTCTGTCTGAAAGACTACACAAGCAGGTAGTATCAAGGATGGAAAACAACCCCCCCGGCATCCATTTTAGGAGAGGTTTTCCTCTTCTAAAATGGACAATACACTGAAACTGCTGAAAGTGAACTCAGTGAGGGGAGTCACAGCAACACGACACTTATCCCTGTCTGATCCACTGTTGAAAAATACAGCGTTTAGGATAAGGTGGCAAGAGGATCCAAACTGGGCTGTTGCTAAAACTTGTTTGGTTCGTTAGATATTGGTCGTTTATTTCATTTTGCTGTGTTGATCATTTAACCCTACTAATCCAATTTTTTTGGTTTCCCCAACTTTTCCTAAATACATACAAAAACTCACTGGAGAAGCACTCATCCTCTCTCTACCAACTGACTGTATCTGCATCCATCATAGATAACCTTTGTTTTCTGTGGATTTGCAGAGAAGAGGTGCTGGTTAAGAATTCAGTCCAGGGATGTGCACCACAGCCATTGTTCTAAAACCTATCAATAAATATTTTTTCTTAAGGGTAGCTCTGCTTTTAAGTAGGTTAGATCCAAAATGTTTATGCAAGGATGATTTTCAGTTTGACAGTGCCCCTTGAAAACAGTTGTGATATTATCATTTGAACAACACAGATACTGAGCTATTTGACTAAATATAAATTACAGCTGACTGGAAAGAATAATCTGAGCTCTTGAGCTTCTTCAACAGCACAGACATTTTATAGATTGGAAAATTAAATCTGAGTTT
The DNA here is from genome assembly GCF_001723895.1 of Crocodylus porosus. Lineage (NCBI taxonomy): Eukaryota > Metazoa > Chordata > Crocodylia > Crocodylidae > Crocodylus > Crocodylus porosus. The sequence goes on along the minus strand of NW_017728886.1, from coordinate 166,489,820 downwards.
GAAAGTACTAAATCTAGCACTAAATCAGGGACACTGGATTTGTGACACTTCCAAGAGGACTCCGGATCCACTAATGGATGGATGGATTACAATGCTGCACAATTTTTTGTTTGGTTGGTTTTTTTGTTTTTAGCAGATAGAAGGAAAATGATGCCTTCCTTGCCATTTAAAATCAATCATTTTTCACTCTCATTCCTACACCAATAAAAGCACCAAAGGATAAAAAGTGATTTCTCTCTGGAAAAAATAAAAATGATATGTCTGAGTTTTAAAATAAGACCATGAGTCTCAAGGTATCTTTGATATTGAGGTTCCCATGCAAAGCTTCCATGAACAGGTCCATGTGAGCAATCTTTGCCCTGGCTTCCCCAGGATCCAAGTGGTCATAAATCCCTATCTATCTGGAGCAAATTACAAGATCAAGGACAAAACACTAAATTCCAGAAGATACTACCCAGCCTTGTATGGGTAGCATGCATCTTCACCAAAATAGCTACCATATTTACATGTATAAGACAAGGGTCCTCCACCCCACCCCCAAATCAGCATGGAAAAAAGCTCCTTGTCTTACATGTGCATACAAGGAAACCTCATTAAACACATTGTCTATCATTAAACTGTTGCCAACAGCAGCATGTAATCAGCAATGCAAACCAACTATGAAGCTGACTCAATGCAGCCAACACTGAGCATGGCTATAAAACACATGGCCCATATTGGGTACACATAACTTAAAACTTACCACAAGGACAAGTTAGTACAGCCTGAGGGTTAGGCAATTATTTGCACTGGAGGGCCACTTAAGGAGTTTTGGCGAGCTGTCAAGAGCTGGGGCAGGGGAGGGGGGAAAGACTGGGAAGATTCCAACTGATCCTCTCCAGCCCCATGTGCTCTGCTGCCACTGCCAGGGGCAATACACAGGGCAGGTGGGCAGGCAGGGTCTCCATGGAAACCAGCTGGGGACTGCTATGGGCAAGGTGCACTCATCTAAGCAAGCAAGATGGGGCTTCAGGCAGACAGAGAGCAGCATCCAGGAGAAGGATGGATGGGTGGGGCTGAGATCGCAAGATGGTGTCAGCACTGGGCCAAGACCCAGGACAGAGCCATGATCCACCCCCTGCACATTCCTGTCATGGCCACCAGTTCCAAAGGCAAGGACTAGCTGCTCCTAGCTGATGAGTTACTCTTAGCCAAAAGGCTAAGATGCTGATGGGAACCTAGCACAAATACAGGCCAGTGCCAGCCCATCTGAATAATATCTATAGTAATGCCTATTGCTGTCCTGCCCTGCACTCTCTTTTAAGTCATGGTGAGCCACTGCACTACATATATTTTTATCTCCTTTTATTCCTACAACTGAGCTGTACCTTTATTTCTCATTTCAAATTATTCCTATTTCCTCACTAACCTTAAGTGTCTGGCACACATTACTAACCAGGGCCCCCAAACAGTTCAACCAGAAACCCTCAATCACCTTCTCTCGCAGCCTGTCACCTATGATTAGCGTGGTCCCACTCTCCATGAGATGCAACTGGACCAGGTTTGCCCTCTACCTCATCTGTATATACATTTTTGGAGGATCCCAGGATTCGTGACATGAATACCCAGCTCCAGCCATGAGTGGGGAGCTAATTACCACATGGGTGAGGGGGTGTTATCT
>NW_017728886.1:166469866-166488060 GCF_001723895.1 Crocodylus porosus | reverse complement strand
GGGGGGGGTGGCATCTGCTGAGCAATGCCAAGCTCAGCATCACCATGGCTTGAAACACTATAGACTCTGCTGGGGCCCAGCCCAACAAACTATATGGTAAATCATGAGACTTTTGGCTTTGGGCTAATATCATGCATAGTTTATACTATACATAAGTATGTATAAAAGTGTATTGGAAGTTTGTTTACGGAGTACCGGGTGTTAGAACTTGCAGCAGTTTCAAAAAAGGTAAAATGCATCAATCCTGGACAAAATAGATAAATTCTACAAGTACCCATAGAGTTACTTGCAAATTGTTATAGGCCTGTTTATTTCAAAGTGCTTTTAACTTTGCCCCTCACTTCCATGTGCTCAAGGAGAGCAGGGTGTGACAGAAAAAAAGGGTGTAACAATTTGTCCACGTCTCCCACTACAGAAAGGATGTGGACAAATTAGAGAGAGTCCAGCAGAGGGCTACAAAAATGGTAAGAAGGTTGGGGGACATGACTTATGCGGAAAGACTGAGGGAACTGGGCTCATTTAATCTAAAGAAGAGGCGACTAAGAGGGGACTTAATAGAAGCCTTCAACTACCTGTAGGGTGGTTCCAAAGAGGATGCAGCTAAAATGTTCTCAGTGGCAGGAGATGACAGAACAAGGAGCAATAGTCTCAAGTTGCAGCAAGGGAAGTTTAGGTTATATCAGGAAGAATTTTCTCACTGGCAGGGTAGTAAAACACTGGAACAGGTTACCAAGACAGGTGATGGAAGCTCCATCCTTGGAGGTGTTCAAAACCCAGCTACACAAAGCTTTGGCAGGGATGATCTAGTTGGGGATGCTCCTGCTTTGAGCAGGGGGCTGGGCTAAATGACCTCCTGAGGTGCCCTCCAACCCTAACTTTCTATGATTCTATGACAGCAAGGCAGGGGAAGGGGCTGCAGAGGGATGGAGGTTGGGAAGCAAAGGATTACCTGACCTCTCCCCCCGCCCCTTCCTCCAGATTTTTTTCCCCTGATGTAGCAGTGGGAAGGAGACAAATTTAAGGCAAACCTCCAATAATTAGATTCCATACCTGGTAAATTGTAACAAATTTATAAAATTTTCCATATATAAAATCTAATTACTGGGGACAGGTAATCTCATGATCAAGATTCTCTTGAATTTGATTAAATATGGTACATCTATTTTATAATGGTAGTAGGTGGGTTATGTGCAAAAGATTTTAATCACTTTAATACTAATATAAAAATCAAAATAAAATAATCCTTAATTTTTAACAAAAAGCAGGACACAGTGGCACTTAACAGACCTTCTGTTCAAGGGACAAGCTCTCTTAGGCCACATACAGCCATATGGTTTCTCTTGGGAGAGTCACTGTCCTCCAAGGAGAAACCACCAATATACAAATGTTTTGGATTTTTTTCTAGACCAAAATGACTGCTCCAAGAGAAAAACAACCCAGGAAAAGCTAGGGTTAGGAGAGTTTCTTGTGGGAGAGCAACTATACATATTCTTAAGCTATAGCTCATGTCTCTCTGAACAAGTTAGTCTATAAAGGTGCTACCCTGCCCTGCCTTTTCCCTAATTTTAGAATAACATAGCTACCTACTTTTTTCTCTTTTTAACAACAATTTAGATCTCTTTATCCCTGATCCAACTCTACTTATTTCACCAATATTGGAACTAGACCAGAAATTAATTTGATTCAGTGAATTTAGCTCTCAGCCCTGGACAATAAAGTTTACTTGCCTTAAAATTCAAATCCCAATTAGTGGTGTAAAGATGCCTTAAGGTACACTTTGCTTCTCACCAGAACCAAATGTTCACTTTTATAGTTCAAAAATAAATCTGTGACATTATATTTTTGTGTGTGCATATACTGTAACACAATGTGCTGCAACACTTTTAGAATTCTAAAAGTTCAAAGTTAGGAAGTTTGCCAACATATAGACTTGAAAATAAACACAGCTAAAAACAATCCATCTTTTCTTTTTTTTCTGTAAAATAAAATAATTTCCTGTAGAAGTAAAAATATGTTGCCTGTTTAACCAAAAACAGCTAAACACTCCACTACTGCAAGGTTCTTATGTCACTTTTAAAACTGCATGTTTGCCTTTAGCATTTTCTACATTGTATACTTTCTACTAGTTAAGTGAAAAGGTAAATTTCTCTACTGTTACTTAACAAGACATTCTTTTGTCATATTCAAGCGGCTGAAGAAAAATCTATGGCATTTCTGTTCCGTAATGGCAGAAATGTTGCCTTGATTCCCCTCATTCCCTAAATCTGAATTTCACTCCTTCAGAATTAACCTGCACTTTATCAGGATGTGCATTTATATAGCTAGTACCTGTACCTCCCACCTAAAGAAGAACAAAATGTGTCCTTAGTTATATCCCTGCAATCTCAGGTTCACTGGCATTGTTAGCACCAAGGAGAATTTTGCCCAGAGAGGAAAAGGGAAGGAACAGGAGCTTAAACTTTTAACTGTGTAACAGAGCATATGCTCCGATTCTGTACGCGCTACAAAAGAGATATTTTTAAATATACTCTAATAAGCATTCTGCAGTTCCATTATTAAATGACTGCTGACATTGTTAACAGAAGTGAAAACAACATGCAAATTTCACGCCTGTAAACTTATACCCTGATAATACTAAAGCTTTTTGCAGGAAATGCTAAAATTACTGAGCAATATTACCTACAACATGGGACTAGTCTGAATAATTATTACTGACGTTGACAAGCCTTTACTTATGAGAAGTGTCACTAAATTCAATAAGCCTACTCAGATAAGTAATAATTACTCACTGATGACAGTATAGGTTGCACAATGCAGTCCTCGAAGATGATATTGCATGTGCATACATGTAAAATCTCACAAGGGAGCCAAAATCATCATGATCTGTGTGGTAGCAGAACTTACAGTTATTTACTCATTCAGTATATAGGCTGTCTTTTACAACATGGGCTCATAGTGGCTTACAACAAGAGAACAAAATAACTTATCAAACAGGAGTACAAAACAACTTAAAAAGCAAGACTAGTATCAGTTACAGCATACATAGAGTTAAAATTCTGATTAGGAAGTGAGTTTGTATTGCACTGATTTTGTGTTCTTGGCAAACCAAGATCAGCATAACCTAAAGGGACTCAGCATGAGTTATTTGCTTATACCCAGGGTTCAAAATATAGGGGCGGGGGGGCAGCGTTGAGCTCTCCCATAAGATACTAGAGCCCCCCTGTTAGATTTTGAAAAATCAGCCTGGGAGGGTCTCTCCAAGTTTATTAGGCATCGTGATGGGGAGACCAATTTTTTTTTTTTTTTTTTGCAGACCTCCCCAAAAGTCAAAGTGCTATTCAAACCTTGTTTACACCTTCACTAAATTTGGACCAATGAATGCTGAAGATGTTGCAAAGTCAACTGAAACAAAGAGTTCTCTATTATCTTAAATTCTCTTTTTAATTGGTTTTCCTACTATAACTCTGATTCCTGCCCCTACTGCATCTAAGCCAAGGCATTTTCTGATTAATTTATAGCCATTCTGCAATTTAGACCACCATTTGCATCATCACTTCATTTAATCCAATTATTTCAATGAGTGGCACTGCTTTAGTCCAGGTTACATTTGGCCAAGTTCTATGTAAGTATTAAATATGCTTTACAGTTAGCCACTAATATGTCTATATTATCAAAAGCAAGGGAGGTTTAATTATTCAAACATTTCCATTAATGTTTGAACACATTTAGAAACCTTGCACCGATGGAAACACTGTATAAACAATGCCACACCATCTGGATGAATGCAACTACCCTATAAGTCAAGAAAAATGTTCCATCTTTTCTGTTTTATACTTCCCTGTACCCTTTCACTATGACGCACATTTTGTTTGTTTGTTTGTTTGGAGGGTTTCGCAAATGCTACTAAAGGGAAGTCATACAGATTAAACCACTTAATTTGTCTATGAACCCGGTGAACTCATTTCTTGAACAACCAAAAAACTTGTAGTAATTACCAAATTTCTAAGTACTCCATGCAGTAACAGAGCATCAATAAAGGTTGCCTTATTTTTGCTGCTTGTTTGGAGATGCTAGGAATAACTGAAAGGCATTTACACTCCATGTCTGGCACCACATGATATTTCAGGAAAAGAGAAAGTATTTTCTCAATATGAACATACAGATAGTATAGAATGCCAGGACAATCATTGCCTAATCTTTACTAAACGTCCTGGATCAACACTTAACATATCTGTGCCAGTAGGGAGTCAGATGCCGAAGTCCAGATCCCACTTGTCTGACTGTCTACTAAGAAAATATACAGCAATTTTCATTTTTGACCATTTAACATCAATTGGAAGACAGTTGTGCTAATTAAAAGATATTTATTACTATTCAACTTGACAGCAGATGTGCTCAGAAGAATTTAACTACCCATAAGCAAACCCATATAAACATGTAGATCAAAAAAATCCATATAATCCTATCATCTATGTAGCTGAAGAGATACAAAAAAAGGCCAGAAGTGACTTTTAATAAGTATTTGTATATCATATAACACAGTGGAGGTCTGAGATCACAGTTTCATTACACAGACTATAATTACTGCAATCTTAATTAAACTCTAACCACGAGGAGCAGTTAGAAATGATTTCTTCTAATAGCCTGAAACGAACTTGTGTCATGCTGACATAGGTACTTGGTGCATACAGTGAAGATCTGTCATGGATGGCTATGTTTAAGTTATGTTGGATGACTTCTGGAGGAAACTGGTTCTTTTTAAGGGGAAAAGATGACCCACAGTGTTTATCTTTTTATGACGTTATAGCTTAATGCAGCAGTTCCCAAACTCTGACAGATTGCGTACCACCAATTTAAAATGACACAACCTTAAGTGTCACCAGCATTTTTTTCAGTTCAACCTTAAGTTCCACCAGCAAATTTTTCTCGTATAAAGTAACTACAATAAATCTGTTAATGCATACTACTGACAGGTTGTCTGTGTACTGGGATTTACTGTGCACTGGCTTAATGTAGCTTCAAACATACTTAAAGCTCTATAACGAGGTAGTGTTTTCTTGTTTCAGCCAGTCATGCTTCTGGTCAAAATAAAGATTGTGGAAGAAAGGCATCTGAAAGTTAGGATGTGCAGGAAGTAATCAAGACTGGACGCATCTACACAAGACTTACTGAGGATCTGCCAAATTAGTGCTGCCGTAAAATATCCAAGTTTACATTTGTGGCCCTATTAGGATAGGAAATTAATTAACCCCACCACAAGTTAGTACTTGTAAACACAAGTACTGCCCTACACAAGCATTTTTTAGTGCACAGCAACACATATGTAGACGCTGACTGGGCTGGCTAGGGAACAGGGGTGCTTCAGTGCAGGGGAGTGCCTGCTTGCTAGCCCTGCACTAGGGCACCCGTGTGCCCTAGCCAGCCTGTCTGCAGTACACTGAACTAGGTTGGAGCAGCCCCAGGCAGGCAGGCCGACTCCCAGGGCCCCCTGCCAGCCAGGGCTGCACCAACCCAGCTCAATGTGCTGCATTGCTGGGCACAAGTGAAGGTGCAGTGCCCAAGGGCAATAAACTTCAGCACGATGTGCGCCAGAGTTTATTGCTTCACATTAATTGCATGGATAGACACACCCACCACACAGCGAACATCAAATGAAGGCTTAACCAGCGACTTCCATGTGCTGTAGGGTAGAAAGGTTTCAGTTGGATTGGTTGCATACACACTTGAGGACCATGACCTAGTTTTAATGAACTTGCTGTTCATTTGTTTAAGGGAATATCTTAATAAGTTTAAAGAAAGTCTGTTATCAGTGATGGAACTTATTCACATTCCTGGTTATTAGCATGGATAAGCCTACCATCTGCCCCACAATCCTAGCTGCACTCCTTCCCCTTGATCCACACACAGTCCCATTCTTCCCACAGCATTAGATAGGCCCCATATTTACCTCTAACATAGACCTACTCCACCTTGTACCTCCAGTTCAAATCCCTTCCCTAACATGCTGTCTCAGCCCAGTCTCCGGGCTCGTATCACATTTGGGAGCCAAGAGCTTTTACCTGCCGGTACAAGGGAAAGGAACTTTCCTTTCAGACTTCCGGGAAAGGAACAGGAAACATGGAGTGTAGGAGAAGTTTATTTCAAGAAGCAGGGCTGTGGGACAGAACAAGGTAGCAGGATGCAATGAAAAGCAGAACAACGTGAACTCTGACAAACCCCAAGTGGTTCACCAGATATGATTTATGGTCTGACGATCTGCAGGCAATTAGTCAAAATGGAGCTCCTCTACACCTACACACACACACGTGCACACACGCACACGTTCTCAGACTTCACTGAACCCTAGGCACACATCCAGACTTCACTGTGCTTGGCAATGCACAACCGGTGAGTCCTATACCCCCCTACAGCCACTTAACACTCCTGTGCTCCTCCACAGCTTTGCTGCATGCTGGGTCAGTTGAACTGAGAAAGAATGATCCAGACAGTGGGGGGATATATTTTTTTAATAAAATTTGTACTTGAGGCCAAATTAGCCGAAACTAATTCCAAATCCAAGAGTCCAGAACCATAAGTGGCCCTACTACTGGCAAACATCCTCCACCCACACCTGGGGCTTCAGAAGTTTCCAAAAACTTTGGCCAAGCATCCTACTTTCAGGCCCAAGCCCAGAGGCTTGGGGTTCGGATGCCCCTGAGTTTTGCTTGCCCTTTGCCCTCAGAGCAAGCAAGGGAAGAGACTCCCATTTCCATAAACTGGGCTTAAAGCCACTGCACCTCAGCGGGTACTGAACCAAGCAAGAAGAGCAGTTCTCCTGCAAAGCGGTTCAGGAAAACTGCCTTCTTGGACACAGGTACATGGTATTTCCCCTGCCAGGTTAAGAAGCCACTACACAGTGAGGGGTTATAGAGAAAGGAAGGTTTTCGTTAAAAGGACCAGAATGGAAAGCGAGTATATAGAAGGCAGGGTAGCCTTATAGGCTAACTAAATAATATATAGCTATGTAAATATATTACGTATGTTGATATATATAGATTTGAAAGAGCCTGTTTGAGGCTGGGGCCCTGTCTGCAAACCAGGACAGGTTTGTTCCCCATAGTTGCCCTGGCACAGTCATCCTTTTCTTATCCTATTACCTAGATTAGCTTTCGTGACTTTTTTGGTCCTATGGGTTCTTTTCTTGTTTGCTGCACCAATCTCAACCCCCCACACACACACCACCATCTCCCTTCCCACCTTTTATATTCAAATCACTCGCTCTATCTACTGCTTTATGCTCATCCTTTCACAGCATCTGATGGAGTGAGCTCATGTTCACAAAAGCTTACAGTCTCTATATAAAAGTAGTTAGTTTATAAGGTGTACATCTACCCTGCCTTCTGCCTGACTGGCTTCAGACTAACACCGCTGACTACCTCTCTCTGCTCAAAGGTGTTTACAACCTGCCTGGGCTCCACAGTAGACCCCTGGGGCTTAGTACAGAAAAGCTCAAACATCTTACTGGCTCCCAAAATGGCTGCCTCATCTCCACAATGAAGAATGCCTATTCCCTCAAGATCGACACATTTAACGTCCACAGTTAGGGTGGCCATCGAGGTGCCTCAAGAACAGCGGACAGTTGCATTTAGTGCAACGGCCCCCACCACCATGAACGCCACGTGCCTCCTGAGACTGGGGTGGCATGGTGAGCTTCCGCAGGCTGCGGGGGCAGGGTTGGCGCCAACCAGTGAAAAATAGCAGATATAAAAGCAGTCGGTTTCATATCAATAGAGGACAGAGGACCAGAAAAATGGACTGTCCTCTATAAAACCGGGTGAATGGTCACCCTATACACAGTGCTGCTGCCTGGCAAAAATGTATAACAAAGCCAAGTGCCCCTGCACCAACCCTATTCTCAACCATTTTTTAAACACAAGGCAACTCTCATTAGATTCAAGGCACCCCTTAGAAAATGCCACCTTAGTTTTCACTCATTTTTTGACTGTGGAAAAAGAACAGAACAATTTTTCTGTCGCGAAGATCTCAGAAGACCACAACCGTTCAAAATGCTTTTAACATTATGGATTCCTATTTGATATCTTTGGTTTTATCTTGAGCATCATTTTTGCACACCGTAACAGTGGTAATACTATGTGGGAGCTCAGGGCACCCTTGAAAGAATTTCAAGGCACCTCAGGGTGCCACAGCACCATGGCCGAGATCACTTGTCTACACCATTGCTAAATACATCTCTTCCTCAACCCAGTCTTCCTGCACAGCCGTGGATCCTTCACATACCCGTTTCCCCCCTTGTTTCAACCCCTCATTTTCTGCTTTCTCTCTCACCAAATCTCATTCCCCTTTTTCACCTGATGCCGCCCAGCCTAGCTGCTTATTGACTCTGGGAGACAGAGATGGCAAGACACCAAAACGGGTTTACAGGTAGCTGAGACTACTTGACAGTTCTATCAGTTAATCTTGGCCAAGCTCTGTTTCCTTATCCTGCATGAGAGAAACGACTCTGATAATGTCTTGGAGACAGGCCAGTTCTGAAAATCTGAAATGATACATGCAGTGTACATGGGTCTGTTCATGCACATGACAGGAGCTTTCATTCCTCTGCTCTGCTCATATGAACTCCAAAGAAACTGATGTCAAAACGGAAGGGAAACTTTTAATTTTAAAAAGTGCTGTATGTTCCATCTGGAGAAGAAAAAATGCTGGTAAATATTCTTAAGTTACAGAGGAGAATCTCTCTCCTATAATGTTATAGTGGCAAACTGTCCCAGCCTCTTTTGGGCACATGGCAGACTGGGAAGGGAACAGGCAGCCCACCAGCAGAGAAGGCAGGAAGAAAAAAAGCAGAGCTGCAGATTGAGAAGGGAGAGGATATCCAAGTGGCACCAGGAAGGTGTGGGGCATTTCTGCCAAAAAGGTTGTCCCCCACTGCTTTAGTGAGGAACAGAGGGACTTGAGCCCGGAAAGAGCTGGTAGTGCTTCCAAAACACGAAGTACATTCAACACACCAAAATGGAAACAGATGTATAGGAACAACAGTGCAAAAAATTACATTGATGTATGACACCCTCTTAACTGTTAGAAATTCACAGTTCTCCTTGTTTCTTAGTTTAAGAGAGCTAAGAAGAATTGACTTCTTGTAATGGGGCAACAAAAGACCCATTACAAGTTGCCTTTCTTTTTCTCTTTGTAGACACTAATGTAACCCAAAAGGTACTGTTCCCAACTTTCTTGGACACGAACAAGAGAATGAAGGGTCCCCATATGCTGCTTACTAACCTGTACCAGACTACATAACGACCTGGAATAGATAGGAGCCAAGCCAAAATTCAGACAGACTTATTGTTCCTCCTTTTACCCTGAACTGCCCATCAAAAAACTCATCTTTCACTGCATTCATTTTGCTCTCTTTTTAGTATCTCGTCTCCTACACTCCAGAATTGCAAAGCCGTGCCACTGTACACAAAAGAGCAAGGTTAAAAGGATAACAATTTATCAACCTTCATTGCCGCTCTGAAGATTCAAACTTCAATTCTATGCATCAGCTTAAGAACTGGTGGTACGAACTTTGAATGTTTTCAGAGTATTAGACTTCTTGTAAAGAGACAAAGGAGAGGGTGTTAAAAGCATAAGGGATTAGGTACTTTTTCTGATGTTTCTCAAGGACTCCGCTCCTCCTTATTCTCAAACTGCTCAAAATGACCAAGCTCCCTTTGACTGCTCATTCAACTAACATGGGAACAAGCAAATGCAACAGCCCACCTTCAGTTGTCTGTGCAGCAACCTCAATCTACACGTCTCATCTAAACCACCTTAAGACTTCTCTATTTGTATTTGGAGGCCTTTCCTTTCTCTTACATGAGCCAAGGGAGCTGAAAGTGGTTAGGATATTTTCTACTAATCTTCTGCAGTGTTACAGAAGCACCTGAAGTGTTACTGCAATTTTCTTCACCTACCATTTCACTACCAGTGGCAAAGTGCATTTTCCCCGACTCCCCTAGTACTGAAAAACCTGTAAGTGCCATGAGGCTGTCTGGAACTACGCATCATCAGCATAAGGTCAAAAAGGATGAAAAGCAACAGCATTTCCCTCAAGAGAAGTAACCAGGTGAGGTGACTATCTAACCGCCTCCATTGTGGCTCTCCCTGTTCAGGAAGGCTCCAAGAGAATGCACCAGTTTATAAGAAGCATTTTATATATGTTACGAATGAGCATGTTACCTCTATTTATGAATGGAAAGTAAGGGTTTTATTAACTACTGTCAGACAGGGAGAGAGAATGTGTGCCTCAAATTAGAATTTGGCGCACATGAGTTGTCATATAAAACCATCCAACTGTTCCATACTACAATCCCTGTTCCGTACTGGGACCCTCTGAACTTCTTAGCAGAGAGCCCTTCCCCTTCCAATTAGCTACATGGGAACAACACGGAGGTACTATTTCACAACATCAATTCATAATTTCCTTCCCTCTCAGGGATTGTGACTCCAAAATGAAAAACCCTGGTTTCAGAAGAATGTGCGCTATTATGAAAGCATGCTAAGTTCTTCACAGGAATACAGACCAACAATTTCAGAAACAACCAAGCAGAAGCTTAGTTTATCATGATTTTCAGAGATGTTGAACACTGATATAGCTTCCATTTCTCAACAGCTAGAATGTTATTCTTCCTACCTGGTACTGAAATACTTAAGCATTTACTATGCCCACTTTCCAAAACATTGTCCACTCAGTCTTTGTCCAAAAAGCTTGGATCTAACAGCTGGAGGTTTCCAAACTGCAGATATCTGACCTTTCTTTTAAGGTATTGGCAGAATATTAGCAGTCCTAAACCTCTGTATCACTTACTTTTGTAGTATACATACATCACAACCTATAATCCCTAATCAACCTAGAAAAATAACTGACTGATAAACCAATCTGCTTGTAAAACCATTAACAGAGTCTAGCTTCTGTATCAACTGGGTAATTTCCTGAGACCATTTTTAATCCCTACCACTAAATCATTAATCCCTGGCCTTTCAAATAGTATCTTTCCTCTAAATTTACCAAATAGTTTTGCAGCTCACTAAAAACTAGCTGAATAAATAACAGTAATAAAAATGCACCTGTTGATACTGGAGGATTCAGAGACTTCGAGTACACTGTTGATCCCTTTAATGCTGCTATTTTCTAATTGGAAGGAACCATTCAGAAATGAATCTATGCATCTGGCCAGTCATTTGACACCTGGTGTGCACTGCTCATGATAACATGAACTCTCCAATATGCTTGCCATTATGAAGAGGAGTGAATTATTTCATCATACCACTTATGGCCATGCCAGGGGCACAGATATTTGTACTAAGAACAATTTAAATTTAATGGGACCACGGTTATCAACATTAATTGTCATATTTTCTCAAACTGGCATTAAAATGTTCCCACAGTATTGCTGTTAATGTCAATATAAATTATGCATAACAGATTATAGCATTCACTTACAAAGATAAAATTCATACAGGAAAAAAAGAAAGGAATGAACTGGAAAAAAAAGATTGAGCTAAATTCAATGTATATTTATTTGTTTCTATAGGATTTCTCAGTATTTTTCCAAAAATGTAAAATTATCTTTTTTGGAGGGTTCCCAAAATATGTCGTCCCACAAACAAATGTTAATATAACCATTCAATCCAAAAGCAAGGGAAGTATTCCTGTTAATCAGCTATGCAGACATTGCATACAAAATGTTCCCAGGGACCAGATGTGAGATCTGTACCTGCATTCAGGAAAAGATTGAACAGAATAGTATAATGTGCAGGAGTTTCCTCTCAGTGACTGCAGCTTTGGAGGGAAAATTTTAACATTTTATTTTACTGAGGTTAACAAAACTATTCAGCACAGCTCTTCTGATGGCATGACTAAAGGAGTAGGCCATGTACTTATAGTCATGTAAACAAAGATTTCTAATATTCAAAGCAAAACAATAGGAAGCCAACATCATTATGTATATTTTGCACAAATATGCGAAGAACATTAAAAGGAATATATTTCTACTTTAAGTCCATAAAGACCTAAAGTACAGATTGTGGGCTCCTTATGTATTCTAATGAACAGCTGGTTACTCGCACAAGTAATTCCACTGAAGTCAATAGAACTACTCTTGTGAGTAACTGAATGTTGCCAACTGTAGTGACAGTATAGAGAATTTCTTGGTATTCAGTGTTTGATTAAAGCCCCAGCTAGTGAAGTAAGGCAAATGAAGATGAATCTCAGGTTTACTTTATAAATTAATTAAATAAATAAATAAATAAAAGGTTCTAACAGGGCATGAGAAAAGACTGAAAACCAATGCCTTAAAAACTCAAAAAGAAAAACCACATCTGAAAGAACCCAAAAAGAATTAAAGTCCATGAGTTTTAAGCCAATCCTACCATTCCAGGAAATGAGAGAGGGAGAACAGGGGGAGGAGCCAATTCAAGATTTAAGCCAATCCCATGATTCTAATAGGCCTGATTCATGATTTTATTATGCTGTGGTTTCTAATACCAGTAACACTTCACCAATTTAAGTCTAGCAAATGAGCAAGAATGTGTGTTAATAGGCAGCCTGTAGTAAGGCTAATAAAAATAAGTATTTCTGAACACATCCTCAACCAAAGGAGCAGATCTTATTTCAGCCAACAGAAACTGCAGCACCTCACCCTGCAACTCTTTATGCCATGTTGTGTCACTGGCTATTGTCAATAAGTCTTCCCACAAATCATTTCAACATTTAGATCTGGACTATTTTTTAAGGAAATTATTTAAAAAAAAAAAAATGCTTACTCATTAACCTACTATCACTGTAACAGCAAGACAACTCCTAAACTCCCTGTACTCTGTTGCATTGCACAACTTTAAATGCACCATTTACTATACTAGATTTCAAACAAAGAACATTCTGAAACACTGAAATAAATCAATGTTTAAATGCAACTCCTAGCCAGTCCATACAATAGGGGTTAAATACTACCATATGGTGAAGAAACACATATGTTGCCTTTTTAAAACAAAGAACATGAATAATTTCTTTTAAAAAGTTCTATTTTTAACATGACAAGAAACTAACTTTTCTTCTTTTCTTTTTTTTTAAGAAAAAGAACTATAAGCTGTGATAAGGACATATTTCTGGAAGTGTCACAATTCTGGGGAAACACTCCTTAGGTTATTTTAAATGTTGGTTAGTAAATAAATACTGCACCTCACTTTCCATTAGTCCATGCCTCAATATGTCCTGAAAGCTAAGAGCACTTCAGTGTTCACCATCTTTTTAGAGGAGCAAAGAAAAAAAAATGTAAGCATAGTGTAGCTGTATCAAGAACGTATGAACAATTCCCTACCAGCCAAAACAAATCACAAGCTACATCAACATTTTCCTTTTACTGTACCCGTTTCCAAAGAAGCTCTATAAATACTTAAATATGTTAATATAGCAGCATCTTTTCAGCAAATATTCTGAATCAGAACTGCCCTATACACAGAGATTTCATTTTCAATACACTGCTCCCAGTAATTTCATGAAACATGTTTTCATTTGATTCCTGAACAAACGGGGGGGGGGTACGGACAACAGAACCAATCTACCAAAATGAATGTATATGAAATAGATACAGGCTGGCTGAACTAAATATTAGTGGTTTTTAAAATGATCTGCATCTAGCCATTATCCTCTGTGCCAAGTATTTGTTTTTATCATTATAGTCTATACTAAACATGCGTGAATTCTAAAAATAGTTGCAGATTGTAATTACACATCCCTTTTAGTTCCCATTTCACTTTGAAAAGAAGATTAAAAGCTAGTTCATCTCAGAAACTGCTCTTAAAAATTTTGGGAGCCACAAAATTATCCTACTTTGCAATTTGGAATGCACTGCTGGAAAACATTTCCTTCTAGACATAAATATGACAGCCATGATGTGAAAAGGAAAGCTCAACCACCACACAGCAAGATGTAAAGAAAATGGACTGATAAGGCCCACACAAAATCTATTTCTTAGATATTTTAATGTGTTTGCTTACTAATATAACTGTATAAACTCTAATTAGAAGTTCAGTGCCATGTGACAAATTCGATCCCTGCATACAGCCATGTAAATTCAGAGCAACTCTACTAAGTCACTGGTAAACATCTACAGTTATGCACAGTAATATCGACTTTGCAAAGTTAATACTTGTTTAACACTTGCAACAGCCTAGTGACATCATCGTTCCAAAGAGTGGTCATGTTAATGAAAGGTTAGCAAAATGCTTTTTAACAACACAGGTGAACTGAAGTATTTTTTAATCCACAGTAAAAGCCTCAGTTCATTCATCCCACAAGATTTTAAACAATTTAGAGCACTGATTTAATTAGCACATTGAACATGTGACTTTATCATCATGTAAGTAGCTAAAGCTCCTGTGCCAATATCCTGGCAACACATAGTATTCTAGATGTTAGCTCACAACCGAGAAACAGTAAACAAATGAATCACCTTATGGCAGTTAAACACTAGTACAAAACCACATGATGGGACTTACTTGGCAATAAATTGTTTGGCAGCAACTTAGGTGTGCAAGTATTGTCCATCCAAGCACTAATTACATCTGAGAACATATGCATAATATCCTGGGACTGACTGTATGAGTGTTGCTGTTGTAATGCAGCCTCAGGAATGTAAGGGGGAAACTGATATTAAGAAACAAGGGTCAGAGCTGATGTGGCTCTACTGATATTTTAGTAAGGTAAAAACAGCAAAATGAATTATCTACGTTGAGTAATCATCACATGAGAAAACAAAAAAGACCAATGGCCTCAAACAGGAAAGCAGGTTCAGCAAGCCAAGGGTATTTGCTGACTAACAAGTAATGAAAGTAAATACTTGCACTCAAATAATATTAATGAAAGTTATGGCTACATTAACTACCTTGATCACAACCTAGTAATTCGTGCTGTGTGGACTCAATAATACAAACAAGAACAGGAAGATAAATTTCTGCTACGACAAATGTTAATACAAACGTTTTTTTTAAAAGAAGTTTAATTTTTTATTTAAAAAACATTAAAGGAAAAATGCTGCTCTTAGTTATGCTAATGTAATTCCAGAACAACTCCAGTGATGATGCCTCTGGAGTTACTGTGCAGTTGCAATGGTGTAACTAAAAAACAGACTATTGCCCAAAGTGACTGAGTCATAACAGCTTTATCCTACCACTGAAACTTATAAACATTTACAACATGTAAGATGTCTGCTTTGAAAAAGGAATGTTGCTGCAAGGTTCAAATATTTATATTGCAGATATCTAATCAAATAAATTTCTTTTCTGCTGTTTTCTGCAATCCAGTCATTAATTATCCCTATGTAGTTTATAGATACAGGAGGGAAGAAAGTTAAAATATGTTAGGGTTCCCAAACTATCATTGTACCTAAGGACTTTAGTCTAAGCTATTTAAATATACGGAGCATAATTCCACCTGGAGATACACTCATGCAACTCCCACTAAAGTAAACGGGAATGGTGGACATATAATCTATCAGAGGACAGCACTGAGCTCAGGGACTGCATACATTCTTGCCTACTTGACAACCACCATGCAGAGGTATTAAAAGAACAACAGTGAGTTTTATCAAATGCTGTTTCTGAAAAGAAATTTAATACATCCTGAAGTATTAAAAGCATACATCTACACATTCATACTTGTGTCTTAAAAATGTAAAACAAGTATTTTAGAAGTTAAATACACAGGCTCAGACAAGTTCCTTCCTGCTGCAAGCAATCAGTTTGCATTTCAGCTGCCTATTTTTTGTGGCATTAAGATGTAGTACAGTAGGACATCCTAAACACAGTTTTCCAGGAACCATATGTACATGCATACTTGGGCTCTGATCTGACAACATTTTATGGGCTTGATCATGGACTGAGAACGGTTTCAGTGAAATCAGTGGTGTGTTGAAGTAAACATGTTAAGTCTTGACAGAACTAGGGCCCTCCAAAGTTGTTACATACACCTTTGGGCTTTGGATCAGGCCTTTAGTAAGTGTAGTAAAGATATCTTCTCCACTTGGGGAAGGAGGGAAGGGAGAGACAGTATATCGCAGCGTACAAATCACTGGACCAGATTATCAATTGGTATAAAGTGGTGTAACTCTACTGAAGTCAGCTTCACTCAGAGACCTTAAAATGCAAATAATCAGACCTCTCAAAGTTTACAAAGCATTTATATCATTCATCTGATTAGGCTCCTCCAGTCTGCGCATACATAGCGTCATCTGACGTATGCCATACAAACACCCTCAAAAAGCACATTTTAAAGGGTGTGCATTTCTAACTCAAGTTAGGTGAACGGGCTCTCCTCTCTCAAATTATTCTGTAGTTTTCAAAAAAAACACAAGTATCTTCATGTTTGCTGGAGTGAAGCTGAATGGAGATAAGCTACGCAAACAACCAGACAAGCAATGAAGATTTAGCATGAAGACCTAAACACGTTGATCTTTTCATGAAATGTTTTTGTGCTTATAATTGGCATTATTGAATCTGTGTGATTACATTTTGCTATGACCAATTATAGCAAAATAAGATGTAGCGTTTTTTTAAAATGCCGTTACTGTCACTGGAAAACTTTAATCTATACAAGTTAATGTTACTACTGCTATTCCATTCTGGCCAGCAAGTCAGTTATTAAGGTCATTTGCAAACAATAGGTAGCACTAACATTAACGATGTAAACTCTTTTCATTTCCCCAGAGTACTGAACAATAATCACTCATATTTACAAAGAGAGAGCATCTCCCAATGAACATTGTTTTAGTAACATTTAGCGATCCGGAAGGTCTTGCTGAGCTATAAAAACCCTTTTGGAAAAGACCTGTGCTAATTTATGAACACCCACCCTTTCTTGATACCCAAGTGTCAGATACCCATCTATTAGAACAGTCCAGCTTTTAAGACCAGGTTATTCTCAGTCATCTTCATTCTCCATCCCCACTGTTCAACTGCTTCAGATGAGTACAATCTGATGAATGGTTTGATTTTTTTAGCGTTACATTATTAATGCAGAATATGTAATAATACCTGCTAAACAAGCCACATCAACATCATTGGTCTTTAAGAGATCATGGCCCTGCAGATAAATCCAGAAGGAGATTATTAGACACGACTTAAAAAATGCTCCTTTATAACATACCTGGACAAGCTGAGCTAGGCCTCCTGCTTGTAGAGCAAAATGAAATAATTATACATATACGTAAGCCACTTTATTACGCCGGGCTTATTCAAGATGGCTATGGCAGTTATCTTTGTGAAACTAAAGATGTCTCCTTGAATAACTGAACTGTAATACTAATTACACTACAGGTGTCCCTGGGCAACTTCTGCTGCCAGTCCCACTAGTAAAAGCTCAGACAAACAGCACCTTCAACTGCAGGCACACACGCAATAAGAAACAGCACAGCTTCTTTCAGGCTCTGTTTTGACACCATCAAAGGACATGTTGACACAAAATGAAGCAACAATGCTGCAACCAGAGAGTTGTTGTTCTTCTCCCCCCCCCCCTTTCCCCATCACCAAAACAGATGCAGGCATTTAAATTTACCAAAAAATATTAATAATAAAATCCCTAATTGTTGAACAGCTTTTTCAAAAGATGCGCTTGCCGCACAAAGAAAACAACTTCATGTTGATCCCTGTGTAGGGACGCTTCTTACAGGGCAGGGGGGAGGAATTCTTGCTCTCAGCTGGAGAGAACATTGTTTTTTAAAGAGCATTTGCTGGCACTCATGGCCATCATGGGCTTAGTTTTATAGTGAGGGAGTTAACAGCATGGAAAAGGAAGACATGGCTCTAACTTAGCCAAGTCTTCAGGGCTTTTGGAGACCAAGTGGCTGCACAAAAAGGGGCTCAGGAGAAGGCAGCAGCAGGAAGGGGAAGTTCTTGGCTGGCATCAGGCAGGCCGTGTTGTCTGGGCAGATACGAGCTCTTTTCTTAGCCCCGCCAGAGTTGGGGATATGGCTTTTCGCAAGCTTCCCAGGCTGGACTCAACACTTCGAGTCCTTCATCCTGCTCCCAGCCCCTTCCCTTTGTTATGCACAACTCCGCCGGGCCAGTGCCTCTTTCCCCCGCCCAGAAAAACATCGCGGCTTCCAGCCAAGCAAACTGCATCTCCTGAGGGAAGGAGGGAGGAGCCCCCCCCTTCACCC
>NW_017728886.1:166465780-166469565 GCF_001723895.1 Crocodylus porosus | reverse complement strand
CGGGCCAGGTAACCCCGCCCCTACACACACACACCTTGCAGCCACGCACAACCCAACACACTTCTCACGTACCACCCCCCCTAACGCACCCTTCAGCCATAGACATCCCAACACACCTTTCAGCCACATACACACACACCAACACTCTTTGGCCACACATTTTTCGGCCACACATCTTTCAGCCACAGGCACCAAAACTCTTCAACCACACGCACACCTTTCAGCCACACACACCCTTTGGCCACAGCCACAGACATGCTTTTCAACCACATCAGCCTGCAATACCACCTCCACCACAGTGCACACAACTCCTCTCACACAGCCCCCCCCCCAACACACCTTTCAGCCACACACACATTTAACACACCTTTCAGCCACATCAACCTGCAAAACCACCTCCACCACAGGACGCACAACAAGTCTTCTAGCCCCTGCATTGTGATTCAGCATCTCCTTGAAGTGAGGCAGGATATTAATGCATCAGAGTAATGTCTGGGTCAAGGTAAAGTCTAGTATCACTGCTCTCCCAGCTTCCCATTGCAACAGACTGCTCTGGTACAAGGCAGGCTTGAGGAGAAGAGGAGGGGCACACGGGTAATCTGGCATTCAGCAGATAGGCTGAATAGAAGGAAAAGTGCCCCATGCTACGCTGTGGTGCTTGGTTCCCTTTTTTTAAAGATAGATATCTATGTTCTGTAAAAAAAGAAAGAAAAAGAAAAAGTTGAATATATAGCTGCCAAGTCGAGTTAATGAAAAACCCTTTGGTAGTTAACTCATTTAGTGCAGCAGGCATGAAATAAAGTATGTGGCACAAGGCCAAAGCATAAAGGATCCTCTCTGGCCATGTTCTGGGCTCCCTTGCTCACTAGTGGGCTCTCCCTCAGTCTAACAAGGAATGATTCTGGCCATTTCCAGAGTGAAGTGGGCAGTTGTCTTCTCCAAAAGGTTGCATTTAACCGTCCTACCTCAAACCATGCGGCCATTTGCCAAAATAAACACCAGAGCCTACTAGAGACATGACCATGGAGCCTAAAAATATATATATAATTAATTAATTAATTAAGGTTACTTTCCTCTTGCGGGTCCTGTTCAAGATGCTCCCAAGCAACTCATTCCTGGTAACACCACATAAACATAAATTATACTATCCAAATTGGAGTGGAGACTTGAACCGAGCACAAAACGTGGTATGGTTCATGACAGGCATTCCTTTAGTGAATGTGCCTATTGTGTAGTGTAGAAATGACCATTATTCATAGCATTCATGGAGTCTGTTGGTCAGCAGCACTTTTATTCTACCACACCACCAAGCTTTAAATTCAAGGCTTTCGAACTCAACTAAATATTTACCGGCTTTTTTTAAAAAAAAGAAATCTACCAAAGTTTGAAACATGGCAATTTTCTTCATAAAAGGCCATGCAATTTTTTTTTAAAGCTGCAATCTCCTCTAAAAATCAATGAGGAATTCTGCTTTAAAAAAAATAAAAATCGATTGGACTATAAGGCCCAAAGTGATTTTCCTAGGAGCACTTTGCAGTCACTTAAAATCATTTAGTGCCAAGATTGCTACAGATCTACATGACAAGGCTGAGGTGAGGATGGGTGTAACTCCTGGTTTACATGCCACCTTTATTATTATTATTATTTCCTTTCCCAGACAGGTATGAAGGGAACATGGTTATTATTAATACATAGTGCTGGGTCATGTTATATCTATTTCCTTTTTCTCTAGGGTCTCAACTTGTTACTCCAAATAGCCTCCTCTGCAGAATCCTCCCCTGCACTTCATGAACACAGACCTACGAGAGCCCATGGCCGTGCTGTGCGAGGGTTAATCCGCATATTTAGCCCTGTACATACACCCAGGGAAAAGTATGTGTCAATAAATACAGGAGACCGGCTCCAAGCTGGGAACCCTGGCGAGCACTCACACAAATGCACTGGGAGCGGAGGCGAGGCGAGCTGGGGATTGGCGGGCTGGGCTGTCAATCCCGGGGCAGGGGCGGGCGCATGCAAAGCAGAGCTACTTTGCATCGGCGTTCCCTATTCTTCTCTGCCCCTGCCTCGGCGAGTGACCAAACCCCGGATAGGAGGAAACTTAGCCATTTGCACGGAAAGAGTTCGTCTCCTTCAGCAGTGCTGGAGATGGAAAATATTCATTGTCGCTTCAGTGAGGGAGGAAGAGATGGAGCATATTTAGCAATAAGCCGGCGGGGGGAGGAGCGGATGGGAGAGGAGGCGGGAGAGTCGTGCCTCTCCCAAAAAGGGGACTTTGACCTTACATTGATCTCCGAAGGGCTCCCAATTAAAGATTTCTTTTGGGGCGCGGGTCAGACTCTAGCAACGCCCCGACTGCCTCGAATTTATGAACTCATTAGTCTAATTTCATTATTTAATCATGCGCCCGGCAATCGTGTTTCCTTAAGAAAGGACTGACCTATTTTTGGCTGGAGATAAACGATCATGTTAACAGATGTTAATCTTGTAATCTGTTTTTCCTGTAAGCACTTCGCATACCCGCGTTTCAGACATTAAAAGAGAGAGAGAGAGAGAGAGAGAGATCTTTCCCATACGCCTTGACGTCACGATTCAGCTCTTATTAAAAATTCTTGCAATGGTTTCAAAGACATTAAATCTTTTTCACTTTATAAATGCTGATTTGTTCTGCCTCAACTCCCACAGGCTTTTATTTGCATTTCAAATTCCACAGGTTACACCAGTCGCCTTTCAGAAAATGTAAACCAACAATAAGGCAGCAAATGAGTGTGTGCGCGTGTGTGTAAACCAACAATAAGGCAGCAAATGTGTGTGTGAGGGTGTGTGCGCAAACCAACAATACGGCAGCAAGTGTGTGTAAACCAACAATAGGGCAGTGTGTGTGTGTATGCAAACCAACAATAAGACAGCAAGTGTGTGCAAACCAACAAGGCAGCAAGTGCGTGTGTGCATGTGTGTAAACCAACAAGGCAGCAAGTGTGTGTGCGCAAACCAATAAGGGAGCCAGTGTGTGTGCATGCATGTGTAAACTAACAATAAGGCAGCATGTGTGTGTGTGTGCACGTGTGTAAAACAATAAGGCAGCATGTGTGTGTGTAAACCAACAAAAAGGCAGCAAATGTGTGTGCCTAAACCAACAATAAGGGTGTGTGCGAGTGTGTGGGTATGTGTGTGTGTTAAATAAAAACCAGAATTACCGTTCAGAGGAAGTCTCAGCCAACGTGTACTGGCCCATCTAGTGTCCAAGCACTCCTTTATCTCTATGCACAAGGCAGTGAATAAGATCCAGGCACACAATGCACGTTCCCTAGAAGATACTTGTCTACTGCTGGGAGCTTATTAACGCTGGTAATAAATGGTGCTGACTCCTAACCAACACTTTTCAGTTTAAAATACAGGGTTCCTCTCTAGTAGTTAATTGCAGAGGTTAGCTAGTTTCAGAGTAAAAAAAAAACCACACACACAAAAAACCCCCACGACAACTGCTGACTGTCACTCCCCACCAGCCTCCAAACACGTCCACCTTATTTTAATGCCCCACCTTACTCACTTATAACAAACTTTATCCCTACAAAGTTTCTGAAACTTGGCGAAGCAGCTTGATTCAAATTAGGATCGCAACTGTTTGGTATGCTAATTCTCACTGGAGATAGTGGCGGGGAGAAGGAAGGGGGGTGGGAAGGAGGAGGAGGAGGAGGAAAGCTTTTATAGTACAAAATGTCTGGAACTGCATTATTTCTATGCTGTTCTTTTCTTTTCTTCCCCCCTTTTTTTCTGTCCCCCTCTCT
>NW_017728886.1:166404883-166465676 GCF_001723895.1 Crocodylus porosus | reverse complement strand
TTCCCTTGATAAACTGTGGACTTCTGTAATGGGTATCTTTATTATACACCCCCCCGCCAACAAATAGACTATTTTCATCTTCTGGGAGTAATTGCTACGGGGACATTGTCCTTCAAGCCCGTCTCAGCCTTCCACTGTCTCTCCGTGAAGAATTGTTTTCTCCCCCACCCACCCCCAACTTCCCTTGATAAACTGTGGACTTCTGTAATGGGTATCCTTCACTTACACACTCCCATCAGCTGCGAGTGTAACTAAAAAAGAAGGGAAAACACACACACATACACACACAGGCACACACACCAGGCATTTCATGCACACACCGAATCAATACTATCAGCAAAACCCCTTAATAATTTAAGTGGCTACTCCAGCCTCCAAACCCCATCACCCACCTTCATTAGCCGGAGCATTTTACTTTAAAGTAAGGCAATTTGCTCTTTGTTTCTTAATGGATGAAGATTGAATTCCAGCTCCCCCCATCGCCTCTGACAAAGTATACAAAGCCAAAAGGCTCCTCCAGCCCATAAATCCCCCACCACTGCAGTAAAAAGGGGGGGAAAACGATCGCTTTCTCCCAAACAGGACAAAGTTACCATTTTTCCCGTCCCTTCGATGACTGAGTCACATTAGCCATTAATTGCAAACCCGAAGTTTTTTTTCCGCCCCCAGGGGTGCAGGCAGGGGATCCCCAACCCCCCCTCCCCAAAAAGAAGGAAAGGAAAGGATCCTGGGGAGATCTCGCCGGTGCCTTACCTCGCCCGCTTAAGGTAACAACATTTTAGAGAGGGCACCCAGACAAACAAGAACCTGAAGGTGAAACCATGCGCTGAATGCAATAAGGAAAGAGCTGCACATGATTCACTGCGCCGGCTCCACTCCGGCAGCCGGGGGGCGGCTCGCAAACCGCCCGTGCCCAGCCCCACGGGCCGGGCCCCTCCAGCGCCCCGCCGGCGGCCAGCTCCGCTCTGCCCCCCGCCGCCCGCACCCCGCTCGGCCCCGGCCCCCCGCTTCGCTTCCCCTCGGCCTCCCCCGAGGTGCAGCCTGCTGCCTTCCCCCAGCCGGGAGAATGGTCTCTTCTATATTAAATGCACACACTATCTACTATTGTCTCATCAGCACAAAGTTCTGGTACAATGCGGGGAAAGTCGAGATGCTCGAAATGAGTCATATACAAATAATTATTCCACTAATGGGACTGATTCATTAGCCGGGCTGTTATTTAGCTCACCTCCTTCCAAAGCACCATGTGTCCACACGCTCCGTTCCTGGAAGCCCTCGCAGAAGCGGACAGATCTATATTTTGAAAGAGACAAATATGGGTTTGCGTGTAAAGTTCCATTTTTACCAGCTGCTCCCCCCGCCCTGCCCTCTCCGAGCTGGGAAACATGCACACTTTGGAGTTATCCCAGAGGCGTTTAGCTTAGAAACATTAGGTGCGGTGGGGGGAAGCCCAACAACTCTACCGATAACATATTTATAGATTTATTCAAATATACAGCAACAAAAAAAGCATTGAAGCCCTCCATCAAGATCAAAGAGTAATGCTGTTCAACAGTTAGGCTGGAAGAGTTGAAAGACCTTTGAACAAATCAATCTACCATATGGCTTCCTACCCCCTCCCCCCCCCCAAAAAAAAAACCCCAACAACAACCCACCTCATGTCTGAAAAAGTTCAGTTCTTATTTTCCTATATAGATTGCAAAGCTCAGTGTAAATCACCCCAAATGTGTGTGCCAGAGGCGATTAGAATATGTTTAGTCTGTGGCTGGAAACCCTCGTTTAATCTGTGAGAGATTGGTGGTAGACATCAAGGGTGGGGAGGGTTTTTTTTTTCTTTGTCTAATAATGTGTGACGTAGAATTGACATGCAAGACTTTTGAGGAGGGTTAAAATTATCTTTTCACCATAGACAGATTTTTTCCCCCCTCCTCTTGCCATGTTCCTCCTGGTGACTGAGTAGCTCAGAGGAACACACTGTCCAAATCACCCCATCGTGGTTCTTGCCAGACAATCAAGCTCTGCAGTTTAAACGGTTACCTAGTGCTGTGGTATTTGTGCACAACAACGTTTCAAGCTGTTGTGTCTCTCCAGCTTCTTGCACTTGCAACACAAACTTCTACAGGCAACTTGCAAAAAAACCCAAAATAAGATACAGTCCTTAACCCTTACAATTTCCAGTGCTTATTGCCAGAGGAGCTGGAATAAAGAAAAGAGGGCAAGAGGGAGGGGAAGAAAGCAAGCAAGGGGGAAAGTTTGTAATGAAAGATACACGAATCATAAAATGTAAGCTATGTGTGATTAATGATCTGCACTAATTTGAATAGCAGGCATGTTAAAGGTCATTGACAATTGTTGCTGGTTTCAGCATGAATGCCTGAGTGGGATGTATTTTGGAACAATTAAATTTCATTCTAATTCATAGGGAAAATATTAGGCACATACACAGCCCAGTTAAATAGAGAAAAGACACTTTTTAAAAGGCACTTAGCAGATAACTCAGGAGCAGCTTCAGTATCTTAATGCAGTATGTTTCAAATGCTTTAATGGTAGATAATCCATACTCCAGAGTCTTTGTTTTGTTCTCTATGCATCATAAATAATCTTTCCTACAGATTTGCTTTTTTTAAAGCTCAGGGATAAATTCTGTTATTAGTTCCTCCAGACATACTCCATTGTAAGTAACAGTGGTCTCCAATATTCCAGATTTACACAAGCAGAATTCACCCCTTTAACTCCAATCATGTGCACACACAATGCAATGCGAACATTTCTATATCATTATTGTAGTTTAACATTTATTTTTACAAAGAGTAAAAAATCCATTATAAATCAGCATTCCTGAGTAGTATTTAAAACTATTGTATTAGGTTAATAATTTCCATATGGTGACAAATGACAAGTTAGGGCAATGAAAGGTGTATGAAACTTCTGAGATCTTTCATGTAACAATGTAATTTTCATAACCTGCATCTAGTTCTCTCTAGTCTGTATAGAATCCTTCTGTTAAACAGTAAAATGTGAACACACTCAGCATTGTAATTGCTATATCACTATGTCGTACACTTAAAGTACTTATTTTCCAACTATATTTTCCTTAGGGCCCAGTCCTACATTCCTTATTCCAATAAAGAATAGGTAGGGAACAGGGTTCTGAAAAAGGACTGTGGAACTGGGCCTCCAATTTAGTAGGTGAGCACAATTCAATTTTAATGGAAAAGGAAAGAAAAAATTCTGAGGATGTGGAAACATCAAAGATAATCAAACAATATGTTAATTGTGCAGAAAGTCACTAGCAGGGTTCACTTATCCACCTTACTTTAAACAGTAAGTAGATTTTGTCACCTTTCTTATGCTGATTCCAGCATTTCTAGCTTCAGGAAGCAAAATCCGAGGAAGAGTATCAGAATTCAGATACTTAAAGGTTATGCAAATTGTATTTGCATAACTTTGTTGGTATTTCTATAAGTTTCAGGTAGAGAATGTGTTCTTTAATTTGAAAATAAGTTATTAGCATACCACCATTCTAGCTGATTAATCTGTTTATGGACACCATTTACTGAATTTATCTTTCCCTGCAATCCCTGAATGTGCTCTCTTGTCAACTTCTTTAGTTAACTTACAGCATTTTGTATGAGAATATCAGTGATATTGATGACTCAATACATAGTTTGCTATTTATAGACCTATATGTATAATAATTACACAGAGCAGGAAAATATTTATTTGTTTTTTCTGTGGTCTAATAAATTATTTGTTCAGCTTTTGGGACTAGGCTTTTCCTAGCTAAGGAAAATGGCATTTTGATGAAAATCTGTGCAATGGCTTGTCTGCATAACTTAGCCTTAGGAATGATTGGTGGAAGTTTAGATAAGAAAGGTTCCTGAGAAACACCGTAATAGAATAGTGAGGAATAAAAGGCCATGTCTCTCAAAAAGCTGGAATTGAAAGAATATATAAAAATAAAATTGGATTAAATATTATATATAAATATCACATGTATAGATGTTTTCAGTAAAATATAACCAAGGAGTCATTCAGGTTCCACAGTATGCTAATTTGGATGTATTTAATTATAGTGTTGCTGAATATGATGTCTGGCATACATACATCCGAAATGGATAAAATGTATTTAAGTAAAGCCAATCAGGAAGACCTGAGGCCCATCAGTCTGTGAAAGATTCTACCTTTACATCTCAGCATTCACTCAAATGGCAGTTTTCTTGGTGTCTCTCATCAAGTTTGCTTAAAACAAACCCCTCAGCTTTATGATTGATCTCTAATTCTCCATTCACCTTTTGTTTTATCTAACCAGACTCTTTGCAAGCATCAGACAATTAATAAAACAACACAAAAAAATGAAACAAAATAACTTCTAGTTTCTATTATTTCACTTTTCAAAAAGGCTTTTTTTCTACAGGATTCAGAAGTATATATGGTGTAGATGCAGACGTGACAAAATAATCAACAGAACCCTGTTAATTTATATACACTGAGAAACTAGAGATTACTGTGCACAAAGAGGCTCAGTGATTATGTTTATTAAGTAACATTTTATTAAAATTTCTGACTATTTGTAGCTAAAACTGTGAAACACCATTCTAATATGCTGCTGTACTACCACTGTTTATTTTTATCAGTAGCATGAATTTCAGTGTGAAATAGAGTTTCAGTTGATAGCAAATGTGTTCTTTCTGATTACATACAGTGACTTGCAATGTTCAGCTCAGAAATGTTTAGTTCTTTTTTATTACCTGTATAGTACCAGATTACTTCTAAAGTTTGCACCAAGAAAAATCATCATCTGCTGTCCAACATTGTTTTGCATATTGATATTCTCTGTATCTATAAGGGTTGAGGTCAAGTTCTCATGCTCATTTAATTTAGTCAGTATAAATCCATCAAATAGTTTGGGGAAAAAATACTTTCCATTAGGCAAACTCCAAATACCTACACAACCCTTCTGAATCTGAAGAATCCTTTAACATGTAACCACATCAGAGGTCTTGTCAAGTCTAATGACAAGTTACTGACTCTTATGTAGGTATGGAAGAATATGGGTCAAATCCCTCTTGTCTTACTCATACAAGCTGTCCCATTGCCATCAATGAAACCCCTAACTTTAATGGAGCAAGGTGACAGAGATTTAACCCAATCACTTTATCGATGACACATTGTAATCAACTTAAACTTTTCTTTATGCCAAAAATAATCTTCTGAATTTACAGAATCCCATTATTTAAACAAACATAGTTGCTAGGCTGTAGCCAGATTCAGATTTCTATACTTTGATTCATTTAGAACCAGATTTAGTACCTATATATATATTTTAAACCACATTTTTCAACAGCACTTTTACAATGACATTGAGGAAGAAAATAGAAAAAAGTTAATATTGTAAAAGTAATTGCAGCTTCCATTCATATGGTTATTTTAACACTGTACTAAATGCTGCACAAAACATCAATTTTTCCAACTCTGGTAGTCACATTTTCTCTCCCATATGCAATTTTGTAAACTACATCAGGACTTCACAGCAGGTAGAGAACCCACAAACCTGTTCTTAATTTCAGCTTAACTGAAAGAATCTCAGCAGCAGCTGGTTTAAAAAAAAGCTGATATAGTATCCCACATGTGGCTCATAATACATTTAGAAATAAAAGGAACTAGGCCACAAATATACTTAATTTTAAGAAAGACAAATTCAATAAGGATGCCACTTTTGAAAAATCTCCTATCTTTAGCATACCACAGTTGAGGCCTACTTTTTTCACTCAGTCTACTGATTATAACTCTGCAGTGTCCTAATCACTTGTCAGACTGAAGCTGAGCATTAATGTGCTGTGTTCTTACAAAACCAAAACACTTGGCTCATTTTCAGCCCCCCAAAATCATATTACCAGTGTGTTCTTCCATGAAAAACTGACCGCTTTGTAGTGTTGGTTCACTTTTCTAACTGGACCAAACAGAGTTACAATAACTAAATAGTTAAGACAATAGCTCAATTAGACTTCTGAAATGTCAAATGTGCCTCTTCTAATAAACCCAGATAGATTCATTGCTAGCGTTAAAAGTGTATCATTGTGTAACATTAAAAGTGTATGCACTATTTCACAAACCTAAAAGAGGGAAAAGCAGAAAAGAAGTTAAATTTTCATTTGTAGAGTTTAATAACCAGACTGCTTTAATTAATTTTTTTAACATTATAGCAAATTCATACATGTACCATCCTTTACTGAGTAAAATACCACATGGGGGGGGAACCACCTCAAAAGTAAAAGTGGAACAAAACAGTTGCATATTCTTGCAAACATTGATAAAATTTCCTCTCAACTTTTATGCCGTGGTTTGGGTGTTCTAATAATCTTGGTTTATATGGTTTTTCAACTCAGGCATGCGAGGAAAAAGGAACTTCAAAAAGAGAACATTTTACCTGATGTGTACTATTTTAAGGCTTCAGTAATTAGAGAACTGCAAAGGTCAAAATAGCCATCAATATCAAGAGCAGCAGAGTAGAAGTAACATGTTTAAGAGGAAGTTGGTTGGTTGGTTGAAACATAATATGCTATAAGCACTGACATGTAGGTCTGTAATGACAAGCAGCAGATGAAAACATTAAATACCACTAACTTACGTAGTTCCAAAATTATATGAAAATTTGCAGACTGTCCATAAGGGGATGTCCAAAATAAAATTCCAAACCTGAATATCCACAAACTTCAGAAGTGTTTGGACTCCAAATCCCTGATTGTGAGCATACTTGGAATCACCAGCACAGGGATCCATTCATACAGATCTGGTTACAAGCAAGAGCCAAATTTTTTCAAATGGTTTCTAACTTTACAATGAGTCTGTATCCAAAAGGTCTCTGAACTCTCACTCAAATTCTGGAACTTGTGGCTTTAACCAATTTCTTAACATAGCAACACTTGCATATTGTGATCAAGTGGAATATTGAAGAATTGTCAATAAGTATGATGTTACATACTACTTCTAAAACTATATATTGTAATTTGTCTTTCCATAAGGACATGAACTTTGTAGTTTATATGAAAGTGCAATGAATATCTGTTATCCTATAATAACAACTACAACAATAACAATAACATTAGTAACCCAAGTCATGAAGAAATGTGCACATTTCTGTTTCAAATTGTTCTGAGAATGGAAATTCTTCCAAAACCTTTTCATTGATTATTTTTATTGCTGATCAACCGCTTCTTTTCTCTAAGAATGTTTGTGCCAAATGGGCTAATCTCCTAATTTACACATAAATCACACAAAATCATGAATCTTTTTACACTATTCAGAGCCATGAACCAGTTGAGTTACTCCTTTCTGCTAGAGAAAGATATTGAAATGCCCGTAATTATTAGCATAAAAAATACCATAATGTTTAACAGAAACTTCAGAAGACTTCTAGGTAGTCATTTTCATTTGGATTGAAGGCCTGAAGTAAGCTATTAAAGTCTTCCTGCTACACAATTTGAGTCGTTTGCTTTTTTTCCCCTGTTAAACTCCAAAGCTAATAAACCCAGAGCATTCTGTAACAAGTGAGGTACTCATGTCAACAAAGGCCTTACTTAGAGACTGCTAGGTTTTCAGAAACTTCTGTGGTGAGGATTTGAAGATATTTTAGTAATATGCAGCATACTCAGGATTTGAGCATGCACTTTTACCTCTTTATTTCCTACAGTTTAATCCTTCGCTTCTTTTCAGTGTGTTTTTAAAATAAGCACTGAAAAGATGTATTATACTGAGAGTCACTCTGAAGGACAATTGGCTGCTAAGTACAAAAACTTTGCTCAAGTAATAAGCTTTAGGTATGGCCTGACAAACTGTTAAACGTAAGGGAATGTGGTGTTTCAGTTGCTACTTAAGCCTAGTAACTTTGCTGTGCCTGCATACAATGAGGCAGTTAATATGGATGAAGCAGAACGACAGAAGACTGGATGATTTTTAAGAGTGGTTGATTTAGAATAAAACCTTGTCTACTCAATAAAACTGACTGCCATTGCTTTTGTGGAATATACTAAACCAATAGCTTTTCTGGAAAAGTTCTCAGTGTAGATGCTGTATTCCAGAATAGAAATCACATGTATTCTGGAATAAATACTCCACTTGTGAGCAGAACCACAATGTGTGACATGAAAATAAAGGGGAATCCTTTATTTTTTTAATATTGTAGTTATTGCAAGTTTACGCTTCATCTATTTTATTTTTATTGCATCATATGTTGTTTCTCTAAAACTAATATTCACATAATAAAGCAGTTATTATATACCCCAGCAATAATCATATTCCTTCTGTGCACAATGTTCCCACAAACTATTCTTCGCAGAAAATACCTTTAAAAGCAATGGTGCAAGTGTTCTCTTCATTTCAGTGGGGTTTTGCAAAGTAAAAGGGTCATGCATAATAAAATAATAGGCAGTGGAGCTGCTCTTCACATCACTACTACAGCAGTGTTCTCAGAATATAAGGTGCACCACTAATCACATCACTATTGCTATGGAATATGTTCCTATGCAATATAACTCCATATCCCAGATACTTCCCCCCTGCATGAAAAATCTATGTCAAGTCCCACTGACATCCAAGAAGACAAGCATCCTATTAATTTCAACGGGACTTGGTGTAATAAAAGTAATATGCAGCAAAATAACGTGTAATGAAAGTCCTGCCAAGAATGCTCAGAGAATGATGCTGACAATGCGGTCCCAGCCAGCATTCCATCTCTCGGTAAAACAAGTCTTAATATCACAGGGTATGTGCAAATATGTAGTGGCAACTCCATCTGGTTTGCCTGTGTAGTTGCTAAGTTTGGGATTTTTAACAGAGTTTAAGGGAGTTAGGCGCCAACTTCAGTAGCAACGAATTCCTTAAAGTTCCTTTGATTAACCCGGCTGAAATTACCAGCATCCATCTCATTTAAGGATTTATACTTGCCTATTTAGTTGAGAGGAGTGCTAAAGTAAATATTAATAGAGACAAGTGATTTCATGAAGGGGAAAGAATGCTACATGGCAACATTGTCTCATTGTGTAGGTCCTACCATGTCTATTATCTAAGTAACTCTTTTGTGAGCAGTCAAATATTTGTAGGTAGGGTGAGGAAAGTGAAGGCATCTCCAGGTATAAGGGAATAAAACAAAGAGAAATAACACCCCTATTCATTCACTCTTTTAGGCGAACAAAAATATGCAGTAATAGCAAGCATATGTTATTGGTGCTTTCAGCAACACCCAGAAGTGACAGTGTGGCAGTTTGGCCAGGTCAGAAGTTATGCTGGGGAATTCACAGTGCTGTGCTGTTCTTACTGACCTCTTTTCACTGCAGCTCATAGTAATTTCTGAGGGCTTTTCTGTTACTACTCATACCTCAGAGAGGACACTGTAGCATCTGAACATTACACTGAACACAGGACACTGAACATCAATGGCATCTCAGCAGAAGTCAAAGTTCAGTCTGCCCTTCTCCTCTTGATTCTTTCAGTGAAAAGGTACACAAGGCCATGGCACATTGACAATGACTGTATAACTATATTGGTTTTACTTTATAGGTTCTTCTATTCTGAATATATAATACACACAAGAGAACAGACATCTCAGATGTGGTCTTATTCTACCAAGTGCCAATGAAATCATTCATGCACACATCTCATTCACTTTTGCATTTGCTCATTAGAACATTTGTCTGTGGGCAGGGAAGGAGGGGAGGCATATCAAGGCAGAGAGAGAAAAAATTATTTGGGGGGAGTTAAAGCCAAAGCCCCCCCAACGCATCCCAAACCTTCATCCGACATGCCCCGATACTCACCATAGGAGCCAAGACAAGCAGCAGCTGAAAGGAAACACCGACACAGGCTCAGCAGTTCTGCAGCTGCCCAAGCCCATGTATCGGCAAACATCAGGGGCATAGCTCCTGAGAAGTGCAGGCTGCTCAAAAGGCAGCTGGAGATCTAGATGTGCTGGTGCTGGGGAGCAGAGAGTGGAACACAGGCCAGGAGACACCAGCTGCGGAGCCAAAAAGCTCAAACCCCGGATGCCAGAGGAAGGAGTCAGATGCCTGCCAGAGGACCCAGGTGGGCAAGGCAGAGAGCAACCTCAGGAACTGACAGGGGCAAGGGAGCCCCACCAGGGAACAGCAGTCTCATGAGAGGCTGCAGGAGAACAGCGGGGCTCCGACCAGAAGCTCAGATGCCACAGCCAGGGGTGGCCCCTCAGGAATGCAGGGAACCCTGGGCAGCCCTGCAGCGAGCAGATCACAGACCCCTGGGAGGGGGAAGGAAATGATACGGCTGGTGGAACCATGACAGCTTGACCACAGGTCAGCTGGGCACCAGGGAGTTCATGCTGGGAAAGATGGCAGAGGCTGGGCACAGGGCAGTTGCCTGTCCCCACACCTACTAGGATAGAAGGGATGGACAAGTCCTCCAAGAGCCCAGAGAGATGGACTCTCAGGAGTTCAATGGCAGACATCAGTTGTTTTTCAGTTACATTTTCTTCAGTTACAGTTTAACCCCAGATGGGGCAGATTTAGTTTCCTGGAGTGGGGGGAGCTGACCCAAAGATGAAGGATGGACCCAGAAAGACTGATGGCCAGGAAGACCTGACCCTTTCGAGGTGGGAAGTGTGGATGAGGTGAAATCATCCAGGGGAAGACCTGTGGTGGGCAGCATCTACCCAGGCCAAAGACATGGTAAAATTGGGTAAAGGGGAGGTTGTAGCCCCACAAAGACAGCCCAGGGCCAAGACCCCCTCAGGTCACCTACAGGGAACTGCCTCCCCAACAACAAACATCAAAGACGTGGCAGGCAAGAAGGGGCAGCACCTGAACCATCTAGGTGGCACTGAAACCTGATCTCACCCTGACATCACTGGGGGGCAAGGCACCTACCAAAAAGGGGCCAAAACCCTATAACACCTACAAGTAACAGGGGGTGCACCTCCCCAGCAGGTAAGTCCCCACTCAACTTACCCCTGCTCCTGCTTCTGCGGCACTATCCCTCACCACAGGGGCCTCAATCTAGCTCCTGCCCTTTCTCTCCACCCCAGACTGACCTGCTGGGCTGGGGTACATGCGTGCATGCACATGGGCACTCAGTCCCCCACCCCACCTTGGATTGACTTGAAGAGGCTGTGAGATCTACTGGTGGATCAAGGTCCATTGGTTGGTGACCACTGATGTAGAGCCATTATATAGAGCTCTCCATTCCCTGGGGACATTTGGGCTTATACATTTATGAATAAATTATATTGGTCCATATTAGATTATATTTTCTTCATCTGTGATAGAAAATGCATTTTTAATATCCATGTATTAACCTAAGTGTAATTTCATATAGGTTATATACTAATTAATACTACAAATGCATTTAATCTTTACAAAAGATGTATTCCTTGCATAGTGATAATAATCATTACTACAGTAGGATACATTCTGTCTGGTACTGGAACTTACTCAGGAAGCTAAAAAGAGAATGTATGGACCAATAGCTTCTGTATGGCTATTGGTCCAGGCATTTGGGGAAAAGTAGAAGCACCATGTCTAGTGCAACACCATTTTCTAGCAGGTGTATAGGAAGGAAGAGGGGTAGGATGAAGAAGTTCTTGGCTAGGCCCCTATCAGTGTAAAATCCAGTGAGGCTGAACTGAATGAACTGGGAGAAATATACTATTATATCCAGGGAAAAGCTATAGCAAATTACTCAGCCAAGTCATAAAAAGAGAATTGTGATTCAGGGAGGCTAATGTTTGCCCATTAAAGACACTGAGTTAAGACACAATAATGGCCCATTATATCTGGTATATATAGAGTCAGGAGACCACAGTTTTGGTCATAGCTCTGGCACCCAGTTACTGGGTAATCTATGGTGAGACTCTTTCCCGCTCCCTTCCCAAGTTTCTGCAGCTGCAAAATGGGGCTGAGGCTCTTTGAGCATTGCAGTTTACTATGACGATGATCACTTAATAAATTATTTAAAAAACCTCATTTAACCTCATACAGACAGGACAAAATACATATATACAAAACACATCTGGTTTATGTCACTCTAATTCAGTACCTGTGTTACTGCATAGCATAGTATTTAACAATGTTAACATCCATATATTAGCCTTGGCATTTTTTTGTTCCTACTCAATTGTGGCTGTGCTATCGAGGTGAGATTCTCTCACAACTGTGATTAGCAAAATATGAAGAATAGTGCGCATGCCCTTTCACTATTAGTACACTTGCAGTAGAATTTAAATAGGTTTTATTTTTAGATGTTATTGGCAGCCAGGGTTCTATGCTAGTAAGTATTTTTATGTGCAAATTGAATAAATGCATGTATTTGCACTGGCAGGTAGATTTCTATGCAGGTTCTGAAAGTTCTTTTGAAAAGGGCAGAAAACAGTCTGATGAATTGAACACATATTAGATTTCATGCCTTCATGATTTTTTTAATTTCATGATTTTTTAAAAATTATATAATAGGGTTAACCTTGTTCAGAACAGACCTGGACACACACACTCTTGTGGCTACCCATACTTCGCTTGTGCTAGAAATACGCCCATAAATACAATATAAATACAGTGCTGCACTGTTTTTGGTAATGGAAGATTTCCAAAAGAAGCCTAGTGTAGCCAAGACTATCTTGAGCAGATTTAAAGGACATATTGGTTAAAAGCAGGTGTGTCTTGTTCTGTTTTAATCTTCTCATGATTGCCACCACTGTGGGGATGCAGTATTACAATAGGATGAGACATCTCAAAGACAAGCTAGTGTTAAGAAAGACAATAAGAACAGAGAGTAATGGCAATTGAGTGCTAGATGGGTTCCTTTTGGCATTCTAAGAGTGCAGATCAACAAAGCATAAGCCAATCAGTGCTCACACAAACAAAGGCCCTCACTAAAAATAACTCCATCAATACAAACTGAATATGCATCCAATAGCATTGGTGCAGTGGTTTTATTAGACTTTAGGGTTTTCTCACTATGAGAAACTTTGTTCATGTTTAGATTTAGAAAGGGAATAAACAGTATCTGGCAAAAGTGCAGATTTTATTTCTATATAATATCTGGCTGATGCTATTCACTTTCATTATAATAAAAAGAGTAACACCTATGTGCCAAGTTTCAACCTGATGCAATTTGATACAGCTGAGATATTAAACCCTGAAGACCAAGTTAACAGTGGAAACAGTGATAGGCCCTTAACTGTACTGGGGTTAGTGGCTGCTATTATAATAGGAAGTTATTCGTTTTTTACAGTATAGTAGAAAAGCTGATAAACAGTAAACCTGTGTGCTGGTTGATGTTATATTACAACTTGTTTAATTAACACTACTAGAGGAGTGACCTTGTGTTTACTAATTATTTCAGAGAGTTACTTATTTAGGAATCAGAATAGTAAACCAAACAACGATGTACTTAATGTGAAGAGCAATACTTGAACATTTTGCCTAGCTTCTTCATTGTCTTTGTAATTTAAATATCCTGTTGTGTAAGTATAAAGACAGGAAGTGAGTTATACAAAACCTTACAATAACAGTATTAGGTTTCAGATAAGCAGATGTTGCTGGGTATTTTTTTCCTGAAGTAATATAAGTTTTGTAAATGTTAGGAGGGGGATTAAATTTTCTCTTAAAATCTTTCAAAATAAGCTTTGTCAGTAATGCACAAATACTCTCTAGATAACAATAAATGCCTTTGGCCCATGATGCCAGGCTTTAATTATTTAGCTTCATGCTTTATTTGTGTTTCTGCCATGAAACCAAAACCTCCTTTTCAATAGACGGAGACAGGGTCGTAGGGTAGGTGACTACCTATACACTCTTTCATTGTTTCCACTCCAATTCAGCACTGTTTTTATGCAAATCAAAACCTTTGTGTGTACATAGTTTAGCACAGATATTCTTACATTTTATACACATCACAATTAGCTTTCCTGCTGAAACTGCAGCTAAATTGTATCATTTCCTCTAGTGGTGATTATTACACTGGCTCTTTACAAGAAAGACAGTAAGAACAGCTACTTACGCTTTTAAAGGTTACAAACCAAAGCCCATTTTTACACATGAATTTATTGGCCTAAAAAGAAATATTTGCTAAATTGTGACATTTGGCATGTCTTTAATGAATCAACCCATTTTCCACAAGCTAGATGAGTAATTGGCACGTCAAACTATAAACAGCCTATAGTACAAACTACCTGCCATTGTTGAATTTAACAAAACTAGGACATGATTTCTGAACCTATTTTCCCCTAATAAGATTACAGCCCTGATCAGCTTGCTCCAACTGGTCAGAGTAGTGCCACTGAATTCAACGTGAAGAGTAGGATTGTGTGTTTGCATAATTTATACAACATTACATAAACAGGCTATTGATATTTGATTCTTTTGAACATGGCAAATCTTTGATACACATGAGTATTTATTTAAGTACCTATACACACATATACGAAAATATATAAATATATATTCCTCACCCACACACACTGTATAAATATACCTTGTCTTTTAGCCTTTGTGCAGATATAGTTATAAATGGTCCTGAAAACTCTGCCTGTTATTAAGGTTGCCTAACATTTTCTATTGTAAAACCCAGTTTCCCATTACTTAAAATTTGCCAGACTTCTGCCATTTAATTTGAAATTCATATGCTGAGCATTTGCCTTGGGCTAATTTTTTGTGAAAATTATAGCCAAAATATTTTAGCTATTTCTAAGAAAGACACTAAAGGAAATATGTTGTTTTGCCCATGTTAAAAAAATTGGATGACCTTTTCTTCCAACAGCTCTTGCATTTCTATGTTGTGGAGGCAAAGACCTAAATCTGGAAGGGGTCATTGTGTCAGCAATATGCCTTTGGCTGTCCCCATGAAGATCTCCTGTAATTTGGCCAAGTTATATCTTTGAAAAAAATAATCACAATTTGCACATATTCAGTAAAGCCTCCTACACTGCGACAAATAAATTATCAGAGGAAGCTTACAGATGTTAATGTTGCACATGTCTTAGCCCCATAGCTACAAGGGCAAAGCCAGAATGATCATCTCTCTGCTGCTCAGCTTTGGCATGGATGGGAGTGGTTCCTGGATCTGAAAAATCTCAGAAAAGTGAGTACGTCTCTTCTGCTATTTCTGTCTGTCTGTTCTCCCCACTCGGCACCAGAGACTGCGTAGGAATTCTTCACAGAGCAGAAAAAATGTTGTACCAGGGGTGTGAGAAAAAATAGAAACAAGGAGTTCAGAGATACTGGGACTGAAAGGTAGAAGGGAAATTGGGATTGGAAGCTGTGGTGGGAAGGAAAGCTGGGAATAGAAGTTGGTGAGAGAAGAGGCCAGGGCTGACTGGGTACATCTACACATGTAATTAATGGGTGCTTGCAGATGTTAAAATCCTCTCCCAAAAATGCGCTTTACTAGAAGAAGCAGCACATTACTTGGATCCAGCTCCACAGCATCTGTACAGATAAGATATATCAGCAGGTTCTTTGGTTCTTTGATCTAATAGCTGATTCAATTTTGGTGCTTTTATCTAATAGCTGATTCAATTTTATTTTTTTTTTAATCTTTGTATTTACAACAATTACCTTGCTGCAGAGTGTATTAGCTTCATTCACCTTAATAGGGCACATGTGTAGGTGCTGAAACATTTACTGAACAGTAAATGTCTCGTATAGACACACCCACTGTATAGGGAAACTGGGACAGGGAGATCTGAGCAGGCAGTGGAACTGAGAGCTGATGGCAGGGACTGGGAGCCTACTAGGATTAGATGAAGACTGGACTCAGTGAGCCCTGGAAAGAAAATTAGGATGGGCTGTACAAAGAGACAGGAATTAATGGCTGAGGTATAAAAATGGGATTCAGACAAGGACAGATGTAGTTAGCTATGTTAGTCTGAAGTCTAGTAAAAAGGCAGAACATTGAATGAGGGTTCAGATGAAGATGTTTCAAAACAGAGGAGCTTCTGTAACTTGTGTCTGCACAGCCTTTCAGCCTTGGAGCTGTTTTCATAATGGGATGGGGGAAAGGAAGCCAGGGAGTTCAATCTGAAGTTCTTTCACCCGGCACTGGAGGGTGGGGTGGGTGGACTGGAGCTCCAATCCACTCACCCCACCCTCCAGTGCTGGCTGGGAAACCCCTGGAGTGAGCTCCCTTTGTTCTCTTTATCCCCTCCCATTCTGAAAACAGTGTCTGGCTGGGAGGGAGGAGGAGTCACTGCTAAGGGAAACCTGCTGCAGACTTGCAGTGAGCAGCTAGATTCCCCTCCCACCTAGAACCAATAGTGAACTTGTGTTTGGTTGGAGGGAATTACTGTAACTCAGAACACTTCCTGCAAAATGTTCTGAGTTACAGCGGGGAGCTGCACTTCTGTCTGTGGCTTAAGATTCCCTAGTTCAGCGGTTTCCAATTTGTGGTATGCATACCACCAGTGGTATGCAGACAACCTGTCAGTGGTATGCATTAGCAGATTTATTATAATTACTTTATATGACAAACATTTTCTGGTGGTACTTAAGGTTGTACTGCTTTAAATTGATGGTGCACAATCTATCAGAGTTTGGGAACCACTGCCCTAGTCCCACTACTCCTCTGCTGTCAGCAATTGTCTATGAAACTCCTAGGCAATGAATGTCTAAAACTCTTCTCATGCTGGTCCAAAATCTATTGCTGCTTTGTTAACTCAGGAGGCAGAGGTATCTATGCTGAACATAAAGGTTCCAACACAGCTGATGACCAATATACCAGTAAATGTGCATATGAAGCAATGCGATGAACTTTCAAGAGGAGTGGTGGTTAAAAATAGGCTATTTCCCACATTCAAAAAAATTACAGTAATATTAATCCCTATATTAATGTAAAAGAACATTTTTCAGGTTAGACAGGGGTCATAACTGTAAAGAAAACCCTGTAAAATCATAAGACTTCTTCAGATGCATTATGGTAGATTTGAATAACATGATTACGTATTATTTTTCATATGATCCCTGCCTCATTCAGTTTATAGGATGGACCTGGTCTGGGGATGATGTTAACCTAGTTGGGCAGTGAAGGAGGCTGTTTGTAGGTTCACTGCCTTACCTACTGCAGAAGTTAGGTGTGCAATGAAAAAGGCAGTCTATTGCAGGAAAAGAAGGGCTATAATATTTGAATACTGTTCTGAAGAGTTGCATTTTAAACCTCCCTCTTGCTACAGAGCTCCTTTGTGGGCATTTATACACATACTTTTTTGTCCTGCGACACAATGGAGATTTGCCACTTTGATTAATCGAGTCTGCTTCACACGCAAGCTGGTGTGCACTGTGCTGTGCCACGTGCATTTGCTTAAGTGGCAAAATGTGCATCAATGCTCAGAAAATGGCAGTGGTGCACTTTTAAGCTAACCCACCTCCAATGTGTTTTAGTTCAAAAGTGCACCGCTGCTATTTTCTTAGTGCTGACATGCATTTTGCCACTTACACACTTCTCAAAGTACCCAGAGCTGCAGCGCTTCCATATGTAAAAATGCTCTGTGATTCTAGGTAAGGCACTTAACGCAAACCTTTCACAAGCAGTCAGTAATTGTGAGGTGCTCACTTTCTTGGTGCCTAACTTGAACACTTAGGGAGCCTACAGATATTTAGGGGAGGCACTCTAAGTCATGGCACTTTACACAAAGTGCAATGAGTTAAAGCCCACTCTCCAACCCAACAGACGTTCACCTGAAAACAGCACCTGGCTGGGAGGGAGGATGGGTCATTCACCTGTTGGGTTGTGGGGGCTCAAGCCCACCTGCATGGGTTCTAACAAGCAAGTGGGGGCACTCCAGCAGCCTCCCAGGAGGCTGCCGAACTACCCCTCTCTTCAGCCCTCCTACACCCCACTTTGCCACTTAAGCCATGGCAAAACCCAGCTGGCAGTTGTGTACTGCTGCTGGCCACAGGCCCAGATGGGGGAGGGGGGACAGGAGTCCCCCCCCACACACACACAACTTGCAGGCTCCCCCCTGCTACCCCATCTGGGGTAGTGGTGGGGAGCCAGCCTGGGCCCCTGAGGATGTGGGTCTCCCTTTCCCACACACCACCTGGGCATCTCAACAGCAGCAGCATGCAGCTTTTGGCTGGGGTTTGCCATGACTGGAGCTGGAGAGCAGGGCAGGGTAGAACAGAGCCTCCTCACCTTGTAGGCCCAGCCTATCTCCCCCCAGTGCCCCAGCGTGCGTGCTGCTCCCTCCTCCTCCTTCCTCTGCTGCACAGAGAGGAGACTTTTTCCTTTCTGTGACAGCCCTAGAGGTTGAGTTGGTGGTGCAAACATCAGCCTAGCTCCACATACAAAAAATTAACTCTAGAGGGAACCTCAACAAAAAATCTCTAAGGTGCTCTGCTCTAGAGCTCCTTTAGCTAATAGGTGATTTATCAAGGATTAATTTTTTACGATTGGCCTTTTTAATAGTGCTCTGAAGCCATGAATGTTTATGATGTCATGGCTGTGGTGTGCTTTCAGCAGCCATATAACGTGAAAAATGTAACTTATGTAAGTGCCTTTAGGTTCTGATTTACAGAACTACTGAGCACACACAGCTGCAGCTGAAGCCAATGGGAGCTGTGTTACAAAATGCTAAGTTCTTTGAAAAAAGCAGTTGCTAGTCATTTTGAATTGATCTCCCAAAATTAAAGTATTGACTTCAAGCCCTGTGCCTCAGTTCCCCATCTGTAAAATAAGATAACAAGATATGCCTTTGCTTCACAGAACTTCTGCAAAGATAAAATCACTTATGTCTGTGAAGCATTCAGGTATTATAGTGATGAATCCATGAGAAATGAAGAATTCTTTCTTCAGAAAATTATTTAAATAATGTGCAGTAAATCACATCTCATTTTGAATAGTAAGAATAACAAATATTGAATAGTTTTTTACTCACCTCCATACTGAATGAAGTACATGCAAAAGAATAATATAGGATCATATAACTAAAGGCACACACACAAGGGGGGGTTGACTTTAATTTCCATAGACAACCTTAATTATGGCATTACCTAATTTTTGAGCACTTGTCTTTAGAGTGTAGTTATAGGTTGTAGGGGTTTTTTAACATAGTTTTTATATGTAGTAAATGCAAACAAGTAATTATAAGTAATTTTGCCTCCAGTTCAAAACAATCAAATATAGAAAGGTCATGCACTGGCTAATAGTTAATTCTGCTTGACAATATGAGGAGAGGCAGGAATAACTAACCCAAAGTTATCAAATAGAGAAAATTATTTAATAGATATTGTGGCCCAGCTTAGTCCTTTTGATTGCTCCAAATGGAATATTAAAATCTGCAATAATCAGTGAAATATAATGTGGGTTTTTTATGGAGTTTCTTTTAGTTTCTCAACCAGCTGTAAACAGAATAATTGAGTATTTACTGCAATAAAGTCTCTTATCTTCTATAACTTTAACAAAGTTCCTTTTTGGCTATTTAAATGATGTATAGCTTTATTCCATATAATGTTTTATTCCTACAGCTTCTTTTAATAGTAAATAATTAAATATTAACAGAGGTAGTTATATCTGAAGTAATTATATTTTTTAAAATTCTTTCCTGTTTCTGTGACTTAGAGATGCAAAAAATGAGATGATTAATCGTTCTTCCCTACTTCTTCATATAATTATGTGCTTTGGGTCCATTTCCTAGTTTAAATGACATTACACTGGTATAAAACTAAAGTAACACAGTGTCAAATCAAGCCTTATATGTTCAAGATTTTATTTGCTGTGGGGTAGGGGCAAAGTCCAAAAATACTATTTTAAAGCCCAGAAAGTGATTGAATGGATTTTCTGTGTTTTCCTCTTGGCCTGATTTGTTCCTGTTAGGAGTCAGGCTGCTGGTACAGTATTCTGGAAAGGGGGAATATTTTATACAGGTTTTAGGGTTAACCGAAAACTTTGAAAAGCTTAGGTACAGCATTACCCTCCTTGGTTATTTGCTGACTTGTCTCAAAGGCTTGTAAACCATCACCTCTCTTATTGATCTGCACTAGAGTCACTTCAAAATGTAATTTTGAAAGCAGTATTTCAGCACCTCTCCCACTTTGACCTCTGTGCCGCAGCCCAGTTTTTCAGGGGTTGGGGGCTGCGGCGAGTTGGGGGAGGGGGCAGGGAAGGGCAATGGCTGGTTGAAGGTTTAAAAAACATTTATTTAAAACTT
Source organism: Crocodylus porosus (assembly GCF_001723895.1). NCBI lineage: Eukaryota > Metazoa > Chordata > Crocodylia > Crocodylidae > Crocodylus > Crocodylus porosus. The sequence goes on along the minus strand of NW_017728886.1, from coordinate 166,445,512 downwards.
TACATCTGCTTAATTGTACTTTAAAAGCCTCTCAGTTATAGTATCTGCTTTGTTAGACTCTATCCCAGGATTCACATCCCTCAGCCTTAATTTAGCTACAAATTGATTCTTAAAGTATCACATTTAATAGCCTTTGGGGTTTGATGTGCAAACTCTTCTGACGTCTATTCATAGACCTTTATAATGGGACCCACTTCAGTTTATCCCTAGAACTGTCAGACTCTCTGGGAAATAATAGATCCTGACAGTTGTAGAGTTAAAATATAGGATTAATGATCAGCTTTTAATGTGCAAATGGGGTATTCAGCTTTCCTCTTACCCATCTTATCTAACACAAATTCATTGTTGAAACAGGTAGTGTTGGTTGATTCATCAACTAAACCTAGTTTGTCTATCAGAGCAGATTCCTGAATCAAAAAAGATGCACACCACACATTATATTTCCTGACATGGAACTGAATATTTTTCTGTCAAATTCAGGATGTACTCTTCAAGTTTCCAAATCCTCCTTTCAGACAAAAATAAAAATAGCTGGGCATCACACCAACCAGATGGAGAAATCAGAAGGAACCCGTCTGCTCTTTGCTATTAAATACAGCTGTAACAAGCCTCACACACTTTGATTTAGCTGTTTTAAATAGATCAAAACAATTTGTTGCCTGCATTTAGTAAAAAGTAAAGTAAGGTGATTTCCACAGTAAAACACAGCTGATTTTTTATGATTTCATTAAGAGATTAATAACATTTCTGTATCAATAGGCCTTAAGAAGTATATGGCAATTTCCAGTTGTGGCATTCCATTATAAGCTGCCTATGTATACACAATTAGACTATTTATTCAGGAAATGTTATATACTCTTGTAATTGGAAAATACATTTTAAACAATATAATAAGAAACTCTTGTCCATTATATTCTGCAGTGATAGGCAATATTTATATCTAACAGGGGATGGGAAAGTAAAGATTTGGAATTAAATGACATTTAGTGTGGCTAACATATCTTGATATATCTGGAAGAAAAATATCTGAATGATCAGGGGTATGAAAATCATAAAACAAAGGTAAAATAAATACTGTTTCATGCTGAAAAAATGCCTCATTTGCCAATAAAACACTCACCCCATTCTACCTGTGCTTATCACTAGCTTTTCTAAGACCATGAAACAAAAACCTGTCCCTCAAAATAAGGCCTAACCCTGCATTCTTTGTGCACCTCAAGCTAGCAGTAAACCGAGAAATGAAAGCTCTTGCTGTAGTTTCGAAACATCTATCCTTTTCAGTTATTTCTTTGGCAGTGCTGACATTAATGCAGTCAGCTAAAGCAATACCCTGACTAGCAGCAACTGAGTAACAGGGACAACAGGCACACATAACATATGTCACATATTTGTAAGCTAAATGCTTTTCCCAGTCATTCCTTATATCTTTATATGTGCTTCAGACTAACAGGAAGAGTACAATTAAAACTGCTTGGGAACCTTGGTTCTAACAAACTGCTTCTAAATGGCCTCCAGGGGGTTTCTTTTGTTATTTTGATAACAATGCCAATTTACTTGGATACCGCTCATTTCTAAGAATGCAGAGTGGTGTATTACTAATAGCCCTTCAGAATCATAATCCAAATATAAATTAAGCTCACAAATTCTGTTTCTGGCACAGTTATACTATTTCTGATCATTGATTTCCTTGCATACACATTTACAACTGTGCAAAATAATTGTAAAACTCAAGTAACTCAGAATGGTAGCATTGTACAGCTGCTTTACATTCACTCTACATTGGTGTAAAAAGCTATACTCAGGGTAGGTCATTGGAGAATCAGATCTGAGAGAATCAGTTTATGTTAACTAAGCATAAGAAAACCCAAATCTATGCATCCACTAAGAAAAAGTTACTTTCCAAAGAATGTCAAGTGTTGGGCTTAAGTCTGAAATGGCTAAGTTAGTGTACAGTGAAAAGTGAAATTCTATCCTTCACTTGTCCTGTTGTATCTATATAATGCAAACTTCCCTGATCAGGGTGGGAGGGATATTTTCTGAACATTAGGTATTGTTTGTGCTGTAACACATAAGCATGATGAAACTCTTTAAATGGAATTTGGGCTTTACTTTTCAATGTCCTGGATTTTTTTATACTAGCTTCATAAGACCTTCAGCTTGTATAATTTTATTGATTTCAATGGTGGCTATGCCATGGGTTCAAAAATATTTGATTATGATTTATTTTTGGGGTGCATTTTCTCTTTAGATGTTGTTTTTGATACTAAAGAAAACAAGTCTCTCTGTGAAACACCGCAGAATTCACATGAAAGTCTTAAATTGCTTGAACCAAGCAATATCAAATTTCACGGATGAAACTGAAGCCATTTGTGCCTGATATAATTATAAAATTGTATCTAGTAAACCTTTACATATTTTTTTTAATTCTCCTGTGCTCATAAATGGTGTCACCCTATTATAATCCAGGAGCAGCAGGTAGAGCTCACCAGAAAAACAAAACAAGTCCTGCTTCTTCTGATAAAGAAAGGGTCATAGAACTCAGAATTTAACTAAGTATAGGAGACAGATTAAGAATTAGGAACTGCAGTGTAGGCCACATGGTTCAAATAATCTTTTTTAGAAGGGAACTCCAAGCAGAGAAGCCCTAACCACATTAATTGACAATTTTGGACACTGACATATTCTGCTCACTCAGTAGAATAGGTTCTGGAAAAGTAGAAATCATGAAAGATTCCCAACATGAAAGCCTTGCCAAGGTTCTTCCACCCTGGTCTAGAAAGAGTGGCCCTAGGAATATGAGAACAGTTTGTTCAGTCTTGCTTTTGAGATTGTCATCATTTGGCAAAATCAGTGCTAGTTTAGTGGGGGGAAGGGTGTTTGATCAGAAGGAAACTTTGTACAGGAGGAGTGCAATGGTGGAGTAATTTAGGGCATTTCTTGGAAAACACCAGAGGTGGGAGTTTGAGCCATCTCCTGAATTCATGCCAAAGACGGTTCCAATTTGGCCTAAGAGTAAACGAGCCCTTGGGTTGGGAAGGCAATGACAGCTGGAGGTAATGCTGGTGACCTTAGTCCTCTGTGTGCTGCTGACTGCCAAAACTGGTGTGCCTTAATCATGATAGGTTATATGCCTCTAGGCTTGAGAAGACTTTTGACCCTGACCTAGGGTTTACTGAGAATTGAACTAAGACCACCAAATAAGTTTCATGTAAGAGTGTGTAGAGCTCTCCATTACTAACCTGGGCTATACTTTGAACAGGCTGCCTCGGCATGAAAGGCTTCATAGCTCATTACCTAGCCTTCCAGCCATTTAGTCTCCCATTTTATATATTTTCTGTAATTTGTCTAATTTTAAAATGGCCACACATTTTTGGACACTTTCCATTTGGGACTGAAACTTCTTGACAAGATTGACCACAGAGTGAAGCTTAGTATAATTGTTTAAAATTTTGTAAAAAAGGGGCCTACACATTACTTTCAGCGCTATCAGAATCCCTGTAGTGGTAGCAGAGTACATGCAAACATGGATATTTATATCTGTATATGAATTTATTACTGTCTTATGTGCTGTGTGGATATAAATATAAGGTCATATTCAACCACCATTGGTGCTGCTTTATGATTAGGTTAACCCTGAAGGAGGACCGGGAGGTCAAAAAACTACTAGCAGGAGAAATTGCTGTAACAGAAAGCAAACATAATTACTCTCATGCTAAGGTAGTCATAGGGAGCCTGAGCAGCTCTAAGAGTTGGTTATGCTGATCACAGCAGCTGTGGGATGTGTTGGCTGAGTAAATCCCCTACTATGTTTCTTAACAGAGCATGACAGGATCTACCAACATAAGCTCCCACTCCCACTCCTACAGAAACTCTGAAGGGGGTTGGGGGAAAGACCCAGAAAGGATTTTACCTACCGACTCAAAGTGAGTCCTATCTGCAGCACTAGTCTTGCCTGCACATGAAGGTGTATCTCACACCTCCTACTATCAACTTCATTGCTAGTAAGCATATTTGTTGTTCTACCCTTCAGGGAAAATAGAAACAGGAAAAAACCTACATAAAGAAAAAAAAAAAGACCCATATTACCCAAAAGAAAGTTAGATTTACTGTCTGGAATGAATCTTCCAGGTGTGAGAAAATAAGGTTGGAAAATTGACTAAAATAATTGAGCCCTGTGATTGTGCCAGAAATGTAGTTCCAAGCCTCAATCATGCAGAAGCTCATTGTCATTCTTCAGCTCCCATTCTGATTGGTAAGTCCCACTGTCATACTGGTGAGTTACCAGAAAACTGGAAGAAAACAGATAGGCCTAGTTGTGCTTCTCACCACCCACATAAGTATGGTACTTATTTTCAAATCAGAGAAGCGGGGGAAAGAAATCCTGGCAATTGGCAGCCAGTAAATCTAACTTCAGTCCCGTATGAAATAGTGGAACAAATACTAAAGAGGGGAGAGAAAAGGGTCAGAGGTGATGGAATCATGAGCAAGTAAAAGCTTCGTCAAAATTCAGCATTTTTCTCTTACCACTTAAATCAGTACAGTTACAGGGATGAATTTAACACTATTAATAAGGGTTTAATTCATGCCAGACAAACTTGATTTTTTTTAATTAAGTCACAGAAATGGTGGACAAACAGGATGCAATCAGCAAAATACCCTTTAGGGGGTTTCTCTGTTAGCAACAGCTACTTAATTTCAGTGTGTAACAAAATTACAGGAGACAAGTTTTCTTTGTTGAAGCTACCATGCACTTTCATTTCACTTAGACTGGGGAAAAAGTCATAATACAAATCTCTGAAAGCCCCCAAAAGTCCTCCAGCCAAACAAAAAAAGGACCAGACCTGACATTCTCGATATCACTAAGGTGTATGAAGAAAGAGGGAAAAAACCTGCTTCCTTTTTATTTCTTTGTGAATTAAAAAAATCTTTTCAGGCCTTCCTCATACACAATTTAAAAAGTTACAATTCTATATATATATATTCTATATATAAAACATTTTTAAGGACATATTTTAAAATTTTAATCTTTTAAGATTTTCAAACAGCATTCAACGTTGTGTAAGACAAAGTAAAGCAGTACTTACTTATGAAAAGCCCCACTGACTATAGTGAGAAAAGATAAGGGACTGTTTTTCTGTGTTTTTCTGTTGAACCTTTCTTTTTTTCTATTGAACCATCTACATTTCAATTAACTTCTAACAAAACACAGGTTCCAGGTTGGTCAGTTTTACTACTGCTATTTGATGCTTGGCAACAGTGAAACACTAAAAAATTTATGTCAGTTTTAATCAGCGGCTGCCAGGTATACCGGGGAGCATATTTGGATTTATAAATATGATATTATTTGAGTTTTGGCTTTTTGGTTGGAAATTATGACTAAAAGTTTTTTGAAAGCCATCACAAAACAAAAATTCAGCTCTGGTAACATTAGCAAGAGTAACGATTTCAGGTTCAGGTCTTGGAATGGTGGTATTTTCAATGTCTTTTTTTCTATGCTTCTGTACAACTGATAGCAACAGCTTTCTGAGTAATTGTGAGATCTAGCAGGATAAAGCATGCTGGAGAGATCTGCTTCCCAGCACAACTGATGCAATAGTTTTAAACATCTTGCATCAAAGTTGAATTTATGTGAAGATGCTATAAGCAGATGGTTGGCATTTGATAACTCATTTTCTAATCCAATTGTAAAGCTGATGTGTTCATGGTATAACACAGAGAGATAAGTGTCAATTCTTACATATTCCAATTGCATTATGCCAGATAGTGACTGAAATTTGTCATAAAAGCTGTGCAAGTGCCACAGTGGAACCAGTCAAGCTTTTATAATAAAATTGCCAAACAAATCATGAGGTTTCTGATATCCAACCAGAGCCTGATTACACTCATTGAAAAACTTATATGTCAATATTTATTAACTAATATTAAAATTACTGTCATGTCATTTTTGCAGTTAGTCAGAAAATCATTACATCTCCCTCTTTAAAAATCGTTGACTTTTCCTTAGTACAGAAAACTCTATTATCATTCTTTATAAAATATTTATAACTTCCCTGACATTCTTGTAATATCCTTAGAAGAATAATCAGCATTCCTTTCACTGAAAATAAGACAAACCTGTCCCCTTTAAAAAATAATTAATTAATTAAATATAAATGATACCAAACTAGTAAAGTGAAAAACTGGAGCTCATCCATCTGGATGAAGTGGATCATTTCCTTTTATTTTGGGGGCAATAAAATGGAATTGTGTTTTAGCAATTTATTTATTTTTTATATTTGGAAAGAAATTGCCCCTTCAAATAGCTATCTTGCCACATTACCGAAGGGTCAATTATTATTCATTTCACACCTTACAATATGGAGAATGTTATCAGGCTAAATGGAAAGAATTCTTCACTGATTCATTGCTTGTACTGTGCCTTAGATTGTTTGCTCCACCATTTCTTCATTAACAATAAGACAGCTATCTGAGGTGCAGGGCAGAGTTATTTTCACTAAATAAGTGCTAAATCATCCACATTTTCATTAGAAGCTGCCAGAGTTTCATACAGTCTGAACCAAACATCATTTTTTCATGAAACTGTAATATTATTTTATGCAGATTTCTTCTCTTGCCTGTTTTACAAATCCTGATGTGTCAGCTTTCATTTCACTCTTTGCACTTTTACGTGTAATCGGATTGTATGGTGAAAAGATAAAATACCCACAGTATTCTTGCTCAAACCGTGTCACCAATATCATCTGTTTAGTTAGTAATTCTATCTTTGCACAAACTTTTAACATGCAGTTGGTTTGTTGCACTTCTCTGTGTACTTGGCTGCATCTCCATGGCAATAGAAAAACATGATGATGCAGATTTAGAAAGAAAAGAAAAAAAGATAAAACACTGCTGTCATCTCAAGGCTAGATGGGGTTGGGACTGGCTAATTTATATGTGAAGTTAAGAGACATTCAATTTGAGAGATCAGAGGTTAAAAGGAGTCTTGGAGTAGAAAATCTCCATTTCATAAATATACAAAAATGTCCAAAGAGGGGATTTGGATTTCCCTCGTTTGGGTCAAATGCGTCAGTCTTCACTCAGACAATATTCCCATTAATAATCCTTGAATAAAGATTGCCAGATTGGTCAGTGTTTCTTAAAGGGACATAGCAGATAATTTAAACCTCAAATCCAGCCTCTGTATATATGTATAAATATTTCCACAAAACTTAATTAGAATAGCATACCACGTTTATACAAGAAGTTTTTATTAAATTAAGATTTGTCCTCATTTCCAAATATGTCAAACTTTTGCTTTTAAATTTTTTTTAATTTAGATTGAATTTTTTTTGCTTGGAGAACAGGCAGCCCACACAACCCAGAGTGCTGCTGCTACATGACAACAAACAAGAAACAAAGAACCCTGAATATTGGAGTTTTGCTACTGATTTGAAAGGCCTGATCCTGCAATCATTTGCTCAGGAAGTAACTTTAATCTCCTTGAACCGATTCAAGTGAGAAAGGCAGCCTTACACGTGTTTGCAGTGTAGGAACTTATACCGCGTTGTTCCAAACACTTCTGTACCTGGGAACCTTAGGAACATGAGTTGTCTGACTCCATGAAATTGCTAATGTGTGGGAAATGAATCATGCCCAGAACTCTTTACAAGACTGGGGAACTAAAATCTAGTTCTGGACTCCATACTCACCTAAGCATCTCTTATTAACCTTGGTATGAATACGGCTTACTCACCTGAATAGACAGTTAGTGATATACAAAAAAGTAAACACATAATATGGTGAAAAGTAAATTGAGATGTCACAGTTTCTTTCATTTTTAATATGGGATTTAATATGAAAATGTCTCTTTACAAAGTCACTGGCACAAGGTCAGTAAATCTAAATAAAACATGTGAAGAATGTTAATCTTAGTACTTTTAAATAGCGAGCTGTCAATGACTCTTGGACAAAACAGAAGCTGGCAGCTGTATGGCTCACTTTCTGCCAATGTGGGGAGTACAGTTACCTACATCTCTCTCTATCTAAATACATGCAGGAAGAAAGCAAATCATACAGTGCAACCACAGGGGAGGAAGGACAGCGAGAAAATAATCCTAATGAGAACCGTGGAATGTATGTATGTGACAATATTCATTAGGATTAAAAATCAGCCTTGGGGAATGAATGGGTTTATGTCCTTATCAGCAGTTAGAGAAGACTATTACTACAGTGTAATGCACTTTTAAAAATACTTTTGCTTCTGAATGAAGTGCTATCACCTGTTACGATTAGAAAAGAAGACATCGATCATGTTCAGGCACTAACAATAGTGACATAAAAGGCCAGAGTGTATTACCTATGTCCTCACCCAGCAGTACTTTCCCTTCTTCCCCCATGTTCTGTGTACAAGTGGGTAGAAGTTAATGGTCTGCGGGACCCACACCTTATTTTGGTGTCCCATAAAGGATCTGGGTCCTCGTGGGGTCAGAGAGGGTTTTGGATGGAGAGGGGCATTGAACAGAAAAGGCTTGGTTCTGTCCCTCTGGGACAGCTCCTTGATCCACAAGGCCCCTACATACCTGAAATCCTTTTGTTGGGGTACAGCCTATGGCAGAGTCACTTCTCCATTGCAACTATGCTGTCAGGGAGTGCATGGGTAACGAAGAGCAAAAAACCTGTAATTTCCTGTGGTCGCCAGGTATCCTACAGATTTGGAAGGTCTCACAGCCAATTATATGATCAGAGAGGAACCCTGAGGGAGTTTTCTTTTGTCTCAGAATGGTTTTGCAGGTTTTACCACAGCAAAAGTTTGACCTTGACCAAAGAAAGGCCTTGCTATGTTAGTTTAGTTAAATTCTGTGAGCAGGGAACTCAGTAGGAGCCAAGGGAGGGAATGAGTTTGGCCTACTATGGCTGTAACTGGGACTATAACTGGAATATCAGCTTCAATCTCTTTGCATATGTAGGGAGGTTCAGCTCATAGGCTCACATAAATGCAGATCCCCAAGCATTGCCACTCTTTTCTTCCTTCTCCCTTCTGAAGGAGCACTGCTGGTCTTAAATGATGTAGAGAGTTTTGCACAGGACATGTGCACCAGCGTGAATTTCATTGCTTAAGAACAAGGGCAAAAACAACACTTGGAGGCCAATTCAGATTCTTTTGCCATCAAAGTGCAATAGCTAGTGACTCCTGTGCAGGAGAGAAGTTCAGACTTCTTGACCCTCTCTCTCTTTCTGGCCCAGTGTGGGACAAAACTGGACTTAGGATCTCTCCATGCTTCCATTTTCCCATCCTTACATTTCCCATGACCCTAGTGTTGGATCAAGCCATCTGCTCATGTCTAGATGGCTTTATCTGAATGCCTTTAAAGTCAGTTGGAAGAATACAAATACTTCACTGGGAGTTGTGTAAGAGCTCTAAAAAGTGCTTTCTGGGGAAATGTAGAGCGACAACACCACATTACCTGAGTAAATAATGCAAAACTTCTTTGTGACTCTTTGTTGAAACTTAGATATGAATTCTTTTCAGCCATGTTGTCACTCCTTGTCCCAAACATTCAGGTATTTCAGTTGTACTGTTAACTGCTGGTGGAAATTTTTTAGCACACACATTTGGATTTTTAAGTTTGCTTCTCTCTTGTGAGCATTCATAAAATCTGCCAAGGGTTGTACTAATCAATTTAGGGAGAAAAACAGTCTGACATATGACAAATCATAACCAGGCCCTCTCAGAGGTCAAGAAAGGCCCAGGCCACTTCCATTTTTTGAGGCTCCCGGTATATTAAAAAAATATTAATTCATAGTGCACTACGGGCAGTGTGGCCTGGTAATGGGACACAAGTTTAAAGTTGTATGATGAACGTCTTCTTCTTTCAATCCTGTCAGTGTATCTCTGTGTCTGTATATATAACCTCATTTGGAGATAATGTAAAATGTCTAAATTTGAGGCCCTGCGTGAATCAGAGGCCCGGGCCAAATGGCCCTCCTGACCCCCCCGTGATAGGCGCTGATCACAACTAAACAAAATAGCTCTCATACCAAGTACTGGATAGTAAAAAGTTTTGAATAACAAACAAAACAAAATTTGCTATCTACTCATGTACAGAGCTGATCAAAATTTTCTAAATTTCAACATTATCAACAATGTTTAATCAACATTTCAATTTTTGATGAAATAAAACACCTTTTTTTCATTAAAACATTCCTAGTGACTTTTCCTGCTTGTTGGCAGTGCTAATTCTTAAAATTAGGAAAGAGGTAAAATTCATGAAATATTTATTCTCTCAGTTTTACTACCAGGTTTGATGGAATTGGGTGAGGCAGTAGGAGGAGACTTGTGCTGACCCCACTTGTTGGATCTGTTTTGTGATAAGTACAAGCAGAAGGCAGGCAGGGTTTCATATTAGAGACTTACTTGTTCAGACAGGCATAAGATTTCATAGGCAACAACCTACTTTGACAGATGGCTAATTACCTCAATGAGCACAGTATTTGAGTCCATAGTCTATCAGGTTGGTGATTTCCATGACCCTAAATATTCATCCAAAAGTTGTTTCTAAAATGGTGAAAATGTAATAAGTATTATATTTCTCTGGTATTAAAAATAATAATTATTCAAGTGTTTATACTTATTTTAAAAGCAACAGTTATTCTGTATGGATTACAAAACATTTATTCTGTTTCAGTCCTTGTTTGGACAAAATTCCCCTAGCAATTATTTCTATTGTAATAATACCCAAATGCGACAGTCAGCAACAGAGCCCTGTAACAGTAGGAACCTGTCAAAATAAAAATAGGTTAGTGTCTGTCTTTAGCACAGTGGTTCTCAACTTTTTTAGATTTGAGTTACACCCTTGATACACTCAAGGCATCCTTCAGAAAATGCCTGCTCTTAGCTTTCCATGATTTCTTGACTACAGAAAAATGATAGAGCAATCTTCTGTTGCAAAGAATTCAGAAAGACCACAACAAGTCAGAATTTTTTTTGACACTCTGGATTCCTATTTGAAATCTCCAAATTTATCTTGTGAATGTTGATACCCCTAACAGAGCTAACATTTTATCCACTCTGGGGCACCCTTGAAAAGATCTCAGGACACCCCAGGGTGCAGCAGCACTCTAGTTGAGAATCACTGTTTAACCCGGGTAGCACCCCTTCTCCAAATGAAGTGAATGTTAGTGGGGCTGGAGCCCTGAGGAGGCATGGCTGCCTAGCCATGTGCAGCTTTCCTTTTCCCCTGTAGAGCAGAGGCAGGACATGAACTGGGACTTAACTATATGCAATTTAATAAGACATAAAAGAGTTAAAATATACCATATATACAGAGGGCATAGGAACTACAGGTAATATATTACAAATCTATGCAAATACTCCATATACACAGGTGAGAATTCAGGTAGTCAGAAAAGGTAGTCACAATAAACATTTTGCAGTCTTACACTCTACTATGGCACAGAGTTTACAAAGCTTGACGTGCAGAGTTCAGGGGGAAAGGAAGGAAAAGTAATAAGCTAAAATAAAACCCTATCAATGCCCAGGAAAAGAGGGTCCCTGGATGAGAGGAGGGGAGTGGGGATTCCCAGATACCCATGCAACCCCTTTAACCAACTTTAATACCCAGTCGCTCACCAGGAGCAAACAACCCACCTCCCCTGTGGAAATCTCTTCCTGAGCAACTCATGACTCCTCTGGGGACTGATGAGGCTGCACCCGCCTCTCAGTACAAGCCGTCTCCTCCTTCTGCCGATGGCCCTCAGATGCTTTGGCACTCTCCTGGCCATTCTTAGCCCTGTGCACCACAGACCTCTCTCAGCCCTTTGTATACCAACCTATACACCGCGTTCCCCACCTCATGCTAGGGTGGGAGACTTGAGCTGCCATGTACAGTTCCAGTCTTGGTCTGCTCCTGGACTCTCTGTGCACTGGTGTGTGCACTGGGCGCCCTGCCTTGGGCAGGGGGTTGCAGGCCAGGACTGCCGCCTCCAGCTCTGGGGCTTCGGTCTGCTCCCAGACCCTTCGTGCACAGACTGTGCAACATCACCGTGCTCTCTCACAGCAAGGCTGGGGGACACAGCCACTTGCTGCTCCCCCTCTGACAATCCTCTTTTGGGCTCTTCTGGGGCAAACCCACTGGCCAGCTCTGCCAGCTCCTCTTCTCCATCCCTCATCACAGCTGTCCGAGTGCCGGGCATGCTGCCTTTTTATCATCTCTGGACGCTCTGCCCCCAGACTGAAGATGGACCAAACAGAGAGAGGTGGGGTTAATCCCCTCTCTGGTCCATCTTTTCACCTTGCCCCAGGGTAGGGGTGGGACAAACCTCTCCCCTGGCCTTCTCTGATTGGTAGGAAATGCCCTACCAATCATTTTAATCTTTTTCAAGCTGCCAGACTGGTCTGCTGCCAGCAAGCCTGCCACAACTGCTATAGAGTATTAGTGTTGTTTAGTGAGCAAGAGCTAAGGACTTTGGAATTTGAACCTCTATTATCACATTTCCAAATGACTGAAAATAACAATTGTGACAATATTTCCAGTTTTACCAAATAGATAATTTCCAATGCTATGCTTGTCTAATCTGAATAAGAAATGTCACTACAAAAAATATGTAGTACTTTATCTAGACACCCTTTTCTATTGTGTGGATTCATTGGATTTTAGTGTGAGTTCAGAAACGTAATACCTATCTTCATTCATAACATCATCACCTGGTCCTGGATCAGATGTTAGAGGATCTGGATTGCATATTGATCTGTATACAGGTAGAATTCTGGCCTGTAGAAATTACCAATATTCCCATTTTGATGTTATTGCAAGAGTATACATTGAATTCTTTAGATATTAAAACATGTATATACTTAATTCTGGTTTATCTATGAAAACTTCAAACCCTTTAGGGTAACAATAGCTAGAGTTACCCCAGGCTGTTGTTTGCAAGGAGATATATTTCCCTCCATAGTGACAGGAGCCTCAGTCAGTTAAGCATAGATTTCTCCCTCTCTCACTACTGTCAGAGCAAAGGCCAGCTTTGATGATCTATCTCCCAATCCCAAGGCCATGACTTGAGGAAAGAAAGCAGTTTCTGTAAGAAACTGCTAGGAATAAGAAAGCATTTTTGTTTTGATTTGTTAAGCTTTTCAGTTGTTCTACCACATTTCCCCAGAAGCTGTAGACACAAGCCAATTTTAAATCTCAAATCTAATATTTAGCTCAGCCTGTGTCTGCTGCTCCTGAGGAAGGACAGTTTATCCAACAGCTCTCCCAACTATACAGTTTCATAGTTGTTAGGGGGCTGGAAGGGACCTTACAGATCATTGGGTCCAGCCCCCCTGTTGGTTCAATAAAAGATATCACCAAAAAGCCTTGCCTCTTAGTCAGTTCTCAAAGACATTTAAAGTTAAGTTCCCAAATCCTATTGAAACATAATGATATGCCTGCATCTGTCATGCACTTATTCCTCTACCTTAAGACAGCAGTCAGGCATGTTAAGGGTTCCGATAGGAAGGTAAGGGGGAAATTTTCTGAGGTTTGAATTGCTTTGGCTCTTAGTGAAATTTGATAATTTTCATACAGTGAAAATCAGTGGGCGCTGGACACCTCAGGAAATTTTCCCCTTTTCAAGCTCGACAATGTGAGTAGCAAGAAATCAAAGTGGTTGGGCTCACATGCTTGTGTGTGGAGACCGCTTATAGGGAACAAGAAAGGTTAACCATGATCTGTAGTCTTTAATGTTGAGACCAAAGTCCTGGATTCTCAGGGTATTTAGGTGTATAGTTTACAGTGAGCACTTGAGGCCATTTTTTTTTCTGTATTTGTTCTCTTATTACTTGCAGATGAACAAGAATATTACTCTTGTTCTCTTATTACTTGCACATGTAGTAAATAAGAAACTGGAGGACTGTGGGCCACTGGATGAAACTCAATATTTATCCCTCCTCCATCCTTCTGAAGACAACCCTATATAGGAACAAGCCTATTAGGAAAGGGACCTGTATAGCTGAGGGGACATGGATGTGTATAATACTTGGCAGGGTAAAGGAGTCAGTCCTCTGTAGACCTAATCTAAAGCCTTCTGAAGCAATTAAAAAGCTCCCACTGAAATTGCAAGCCAGGCAAAATGCCTTTACACCTTTCTCTTCCTGCTTGGCAAAAGTGGCTTGATGGCTATACATTAGCACCATATTTACTTGCATATAACACAAGTTCCCCTTTCCTCTCCCCCTCCATCAACATGGGAGTACAAGTTCCTCATCTTACATTTCAATACAAGGAAACCTCATTAAATACATTGTGTATCATGCTGCTGCCAAAAACAGTATGTGCTCAGTAATGGAAACCAGCTATGAAGCTGATTAAATATAGCCAACACTGGGTGCATCCACACATGCAATTAATGCACGTGAATAAACTCCAGAGCTTGTTGCTCCAGAGTTCTTAGTTCCCAGGCACACTATTTGAAAGTGTGCCTAGGAGCAAATACATCCAGAATATATTGCTACGGAGTTTATTCATGTGTAGCATACTGAACCCAGTTGAAGCAGCCCCAGCTGACAGCAGTCCAAGACTGCTCTGACTGGGTTCAATGTGCTGCAGAGGGACTGGCTGGGACACAAAGGTGCATCAGTGTCGGGCTAGCCATCAGGCCTGGATGTACTGCAATTCCAAACTGGCACTTAAGAGAGGTCAGAACAAGCTCTGACATCCTCCCCTGGTGCCAGAAATGCTGATAGGAACCTTTTTTCTGTGTCCCTTAAAAAAAACAGGCAGTTGTTCTCCCAGGAGGCAACAGCCTCCCCTACTACCAAAAATGCTAAGGGGAACATTTTTGTAATTATTATTATTATTATTATTACAAAACAACTAAAAGAAACCACAATAACACAAACCTTGACAACATCCACCTACAACTCTACCTTGTTCTTATTACACTGCTTTTCACTATTAACATACTAACCTCTCCCAAAACTCCTCAACCCAGGAAGGAGTAATAACTTTCACTCTGTCCCTTTGTCCTTTTGAAAGACCCACTGCTCTGCTTCTTTCCTCCTTCTCTTCCCTGCTTTTTCCTTCCCCATCTCATCCACATATTATTTAGATTCATATATTGCCAACTCCAAACACTCTCTTCTGGTTGAAAGCCAGTCCCTTGACCAACAATAGGTTTCTCAGCCTCCATACAGCTACCGTCACACAAAGTAGTGTGGTTCTCAGCTTCTGTGTCTCTAGTCCTTTACCTATACAGGACCATTTCCTATGTTAGGTTACAGATCACATTGATCACTCTCAAAATTGATATACTCCCTTCCATAGCCGTTGCACAAAAGGGAAGTCCCAAAATACATGTGGTACAGATTCCTTAGGCCCGCACCTCTCTCTCAGGCATGCCGCCAGTCTCGCCAAACCCCATTTATGCATTTATGCTGAATATCCCTCACAGGAAGAATATTCCATATCATCATCCATATGATATCTGTATGTTCTTCTTTTACTCTATTATCTGTCACTTCTTTCCACACGTTTGCTATCTGTCTTCCCATAAGATCCCCAAATATTGTTACCTTATTTTTCTTTCTTATCATATTAATCACCTTCTTACAGTCTTTCAAGTGCTCTATTCCCAATCTGTCTAATTTATTTAACCTTAAAAAGCTCTCCATCTTCCCATAGTGGGCCAGTGGTTGCCAGGCCCAAAGCATTTTCCAGTCTCCCCTTTACTTGCCCCATATTCTTAATGTTCTTCCCGCCAGCTAATGGCAGAAACATGCAATCTCCCTTCTTCCACTCTCCCTCTGCCCCTCATTTTCTCTTTACAGAGCTTACTTATAAAGTAAGTATACACAAAGCTTTCCAAATCTGGCATTCTCCAACTTCCTAATTCCCTGGCTTTGTAGAACCTCGTTTTGGCTACCTTTCCTCTTCTACTTCCCCGCAAAAAAC
Source organism: Crocodylus porosus (assembly GCF_001723895.1). Classification (NCBI taxonomy): domain Eukaryota; kingdom Metazoa; phylum Chordata; order Crocodylia; family Crocodylidae; genus Crocodylus; species Crocodylus porosus. The sequence goes on along the minus strand of NW_017728886.1, from coordinate 166,429,601 downwards.
TGATTATCTGCCTCCATACTGTCACGCTCCAGCTGGACTCTGCCAGCTTTACCCAGCAAGAGCTGCCGTCAGCACTTTCCTCACAATCTGGAAACCCCCTATTTGGCTTGCTGCATGGCCTATGGCCATGTGCTGGGGAAACCCCGTCCCCTGTGGAAAAACCCCGCAAACATTTCTGGTGCGAATATGTGACCAGTCGGGGCTTGAAATCGGGCTTGTCACCTGGCCTATAAAAGCTAGGGTTGAGTTTCCGCCCAGGGAGAAGCACAGAAAAAACCAGAGCGTTCACCACTCAGTGGGTAGGCCTGGCCAGCTTCCCACAGCTTCTCCTGCCTCCGGAATTCATAGGCAATCGTTTGTGCACTCGTTCGTATTTCGTATCTCGCATATCGACCGTTCGTATCTCGTATAACAGTTTGTTCATCGTTGTTTTCGGTCTCAGATCCATTGTTCTGTTTTCCGTTCGTTCGTCCCTCACCCAAACCGGGACAGATCCAAGTGTAACCGCCTGCACAGCCACAGCCACACCGGTGGTGTGTAAGTAAGAGATCAAATAAAATTTTCTGGAACCATTATGAGTCCACCTCTCCCTTTCACAACCTAACATCAGAGGATAGAACCCACCGGGGCAACAGTCACAGCCTGGCTCGCACCCCGCACACATACCCACCTTATCTGTTACCATGATGATGGATACACCACTCTTGTGTAAAGGATGATCACCAAGAGTTCCATTTTCACAGCAGCCACTTTACCCTTGAAAAATAACGTTCCACCACTCCACAATCCCAAGATCTGTCTTACTCTTATCTCTAACTTCTTCCACACCTTTGTTTCTTTCCCTTCAGTTTCCACTGGCATTCTCAAAATCTTGATTACACCCTCTATCACCCACAGCCTGAACTTCTGCAGAGTTTCCCAACTCCCCACACCCATCAACATACTTTTCATCTTATTTAATTTCTCCCCTGACACTTTGCTGTAGTCCTCAGTATGTTTCAATACCCTCTTGATTGATATGCTATCCTGAGCCACCATGTTCACATCATCCATGTATAATGTATATTTAACTTCTCCTCCTTCTGGTATCTTTATGCCACTTATCAGTTTATCATCATGAATTCTTTGTACCAATGGCTCTATTGTGCACACAGAAAGACAGAGGAACAGTGGGCACCCCTGTATCACCCCTGTTTGTATATGGAGAGCTTTGCTTAAGTAACCATTTACTAGTACTCAACTTCCTGCTTCCCTGTATAGCACTTGGACTCATCTGATCATCTTCACTGGAAACCCCATCCTCTGCAATCTTTCAAGCATGAACTAATATTAACCTTTATCATAAGCTTTTTCCAGGTCTAGAGTCATTATTACTGCATTTCTTTTCCTCTCTTGCATGTCTGATATGACATCTCTCATTAACCATAGGTAGGGATCTCCATACATGGCAGAGGAAGTACTCCCCGCAGAAGCTCCTTTAATTTTTTTTCATTTCACCACTTGCCCTTCCCCACTTCTGATTGATGAAGGGGCCTGGTGGCAAAACAGAGCATATTTAAACCATGTTTTTCACTTCCCTGGTCATCAGCAGAAAAATGGCCCAGCTGGTGGGGCCCCTCCACTAATCAGTGGGGCGGGCAGGGGGAGGAGGTCAAGCGGCGAAATGAATAAATTTACAGGAGCTGCTGGCATGGCGGGGTGGGGGGGCATTTCCTTCACAATTTAAGGAGATCCCTAATTATAGGGTCTGGGATATTCTCCTCTCAGGATTGGCACATGTTTGTTCTTCTTGGATCAAATCTGCTAAACAGTTACACATTCTTTAGGCCATCAAAAGTAGTCTACATATTAAAAGGGTTATTGGCCTCCAGTTGCCTAACACATCTTCCTTTCCCTTCTTGAATACCAATATTGCCACATCTTCTGTAAAATCATCCCCTATCTCCCCACCCTCCATTATTTCCCCATATGTCCCTATTATATCTGTCCTCAGCCATTGCCAACATTTTTCATAGAATTCCACCAGAAGACCACCTCCTTCCAGCAACTTCCCTCTCTTGCAAGCTTTTAAGCAAAAGATCCAGTTCGCTGATTTTTAACTTCTCTTCCAATTTTGTTTCTTCCCCTCCTCTATTTCTTCCTTTATCCCCTCAAGGAAGATCTTAATTTTTCTTTCATCCACTCCTCTTCTTTTGTACAATTCTTTAGAAAATTCTGCCACTGTGTCCAACAACTTTGCACTGTCTTCTATTCAGATTCTTTTTTCAGTTTTCATTGCTTTCAGTTCCTTCCTTCTTTTTCTGAATTTTGTCAAAAATATTTACACCATCCTTCTCCCTTCTCCACCTTAGGTGCTCTAGTCAGAAAGTTTTCTCATTTGTTTTTCCTTTTGAACCATTCTTCAGTCCATTGCTTTATATCTTCCAGTTCTCCTTTCACTTATACTCTTCTTATCCTCCCTTAACAATTCCCGTTCCTTATCTGCAGTTTTTCTAACTCTTCCACTCTCTTCCTCACTTCTCTTCAACTGATATTTCTGAAAAAATCTCCTCTTCTTCTTTTGATCATAGGCCATCAGTCCCAGGTGCTTTTGTAGTTTCTCTTCAAGGTCCTCCATCTTTTATACAGTTCCACATATTCTTGACAGGTTTTCCCATCCTATAGTAATTGAACATTTAACTTTCACATCCCTTTCACCCACCTTCACTTTTATCTAAATTCACTTCCATTCTCAGCATCCAGTGACCACTGAAGGTCACATCTAAGATCTCCTTCTTTCCAATCTCTAGCCCATTTGATGTTAATACAAAACCAATCAACCCCACTTGGTTCCATTCTCATAATCACTTTCTCACTGGCCCAAACATCCTTTAAACCTCCTTCATTATATTAATCAGTATTTTTGACAAGCTGTCTAGTTTTCCCGCCCCTCCATCTCTTCTCCTATCCCCCTCCTTGATAATGCAATTGAAATCCCCCATCAGAATTTGCTGCCTACGTTCACCTACATACATCTCAAATTTCTTAAACAGGGCAATCCTTCCTTCTTTCTTTTCGAACTCCACCGTCATCCATTGCAGTCTCCCTTCCATAATCACTTGCAGTTGCCACACTTCCACCTCCTCACTCTGTAGCAGAACTGCAATTCCAGCTGCTTTGTTTATATCCAACCCCACCCACCACAATGGTTCCCATCCTCCTCTCTTTACAAAATGCTTGTAATCCCTCTCCCATGAGATGCCACACTCCTGTGTCTGCTTTAACCCCATTCAATATTGGCATAATCTTATCCCACTTCTTCCTCGATAACACACTTCTGACTTTAAGAGATGCAATACACGAAGTCAAGCTTATCAATTTAAATTACACATTTCTACCACTTTATGAATCTTCTATGGCCCTGCTTGACACCATCAGCTCTAATCCTCCCCCTCTTTGCAACCTTGTAGCCTTTGCTTGTTGTTTATTACTTTGACATTCAAGAAAGGTTCCCCTTTCCCGCACCGTTCTGCTTTCCCCCCCTTTCCCTTCTCTATTACTCCCAGACCACATTAGCTCCAATGAGCTTTTTGTCAACCCATTTCCCTCCCCCTCTCTCTCTTTGTCTCCCTTTTCTTCTAAACTTCATAACTTGTAATTTCTTTTTTCCCCCAGTTTGGTTCTCTTCTTCTCTCTCCTGCTCTATCCACACTCCTCTTTCTTCCTGTTTCATTCTCTCCTCTTTCCCTTCTCTCCCCTTGGTTTCAAAGTCACTTGTTCCAGTTATCCTTCCTTCTCTTTCCTCCTTGGTGGCACTTTGCTTACTGAAATTTCACTCTTTTCCTTCCTGGCTCTTCCTTGTTGTGGTGTCTCCTCTACTGCCAAGCATTATGACTCAACACCTTCTTCTTCCCCACTTTCCCTTTCCTGTCTCTGCTGCTCCTCTGTAGATCTAGCTTTATTTGAGAAGGACCATGGGCATCAGTACTGTACATGTCCCTCTTCCCCATAAATAACACACTTCAGTTTTTCTTGGCAATTTACCGCTTGGTCTCCTTTCGCTTCACATTTATAGCATATTGTATACTAGCAGCCAGGTGTCCTTCCTGCCCACATTTGCTAAGGACTTTAGGCTGTCCAAAATACATTGTAAGCCCTGAGTGTGGCCCTACTTAGATTACTGATGGTATGTGCATTATCCTGCCAGGACTCCTCTCATCCTCCTTTATTATGACCTGAGCTCTCCACAATCCCATCCATATACCATATTTATCACATATCTTCTCAACAAACATCACTTTTTGTACAGAATTCTCCAACCATTTTTCTATCTCCGTCATCTCAAGCATCTCTCCTTCTCTTTTCTCCCCCTTCTCTGTTACTACTGTTTTTATCTTCAGTTGTAGATTACCTGCCACTCCATCTCTTGCTCCCTCCCATCTTTCTCTTTGCAGGTCTGGCTTATTCCTCCCATTAATCTTCTTCTTCTTCCCTTTAATCACTGTTATATTCCCCATTTCTCCTCCCTGACCTCCTCTTCTCCTGTTTTTCCTGCCAAATAGACTCTTCCCTCATTGCTTTCTTCAATAAATAAAGCCATGTCCAAAACCATCAATCACTACAGATTTCTTTCCTACCTTCTTTTTCCCTTCTTCCCCACCTTCATCCATTCTCCATGAGACTCTCAATCTTTGCTTCCACTCTCCAAATTGCTTCTCATCACTTGGTCCTCTTTCCATTCCATAGCTGTCATTCTCCTCTCCAAGATCACTATCAGTGCTGTTCTGGGCTCCAAGAACTCCTCCCCCTCCACCATTCTGGTGTTCTACCACTATCCCTCCAGCACTCCTAGCATCAATCTAGGTAGTAAACCAGGCCCCTCCTCAGCCATTATACTTGACCTTAGCCAAGAAGTACCTGAGAAGCTATGCCACTAATGGGAATTTAGCACAAGGATAAGTTAATGCAGTCCATCTGAATAAGATACATGTAGTCCCTATTGCTCTCAGTCCCCCTCAGGGCTGATTCTTTTTCAAGTCATGGTGAGCCACTATATTGACACATTTAGACTTCATCTTCACTCTCACAGCTGTGCCTTTCTTTTCCATTTCCAATGATCCTTGTTTCTTCACCAGAAGATGAAATGTCTGGCAAATATCACCAAATTGCATCCCAAACAATCCATCCAGAATCTCTCTGTTGGCCCGTCTCTCAGTCTGTTGTATATGACTAGTGTGACTCCACCCTCCATGAGTTGAAGATGGACCTGGCTGCCCTTCGTCTCATCTGCATATAAGTTTTTGGAAGATCCCAGGACTCATGACAAGAACACCTGGTTCCAGTCATGAGTAGGGGCTAATTAGCACATGGATCCTTTGCAGGGGGGTGGGGTATCTGGAGTATACACACATACTGAGCAGTGCTGAGCTGTGGAGTCATCATGGCTTGAAACACTGTTGACTCTGCCGGGGCCCAGCTCAATGAACTAGATAGTAAATCATGAACCTTTTGGCTCTTGATTTATGATCATGCATAGTGTACAAGTAGGTAAAAAAGTGGTATTCAAAAGTGTGTGAAAGTTGTGCTAATACTTCTGGTGTTGCAGTTGTTCATGAGATGGTAGTTGCATCATCCTTCTGTACTCACTTTCATAGATTTCATAGATTTTATAGACATAGGGCTGGAAGGGACCTCAGAAGCTCATTGAGTAAAGCCCCCTGCCCAAAGGGCAGGAAGTCAGCTGGGGTCATAGTATCCCAGCAAGATAAGTATCCAATTTGCTCTTGAAGGTGTTCAATGTAGGTGCTTGAACCACCTCCCATGGCAGGCTGTTCCAGACTTTGGGGGCTCAGACAGTAAAGAAATTTTTCATGATGTCCAGCCTGAAATGGTATTGTAGTAGTTTATAACCATTCAACCTCGTCATCCCTTGGGGCGCTCTGACGAACAAACGTTCCCCCAGATAATGGTGGTCACCCCTGATAAACTTGTAGATGGCCATCAGATCACCCCTGAGCCTGTGCTTTTCCAGGCTAAAGAGCTCCATGCCTCTCAGCCTGTCGTCATAAGGTCTGTTTTCCTGACCTCTGATCATGCACGTGGCTCTTCTATAAGGATGCTGCAGGTTTTTCTTCCCAAGGTGGAGAACCTTGCATTTTTCGGTGTTAAACACCATCAGGTTCTCATCCGCCCATTTGCTGAGCCTGTCCAGGTCAGCCTGGATCACTTGCCTATCTTCTGGTGCGGTTGCTTTGCCCCGAAGTTTGGTGTTCGCCACTGATTCCAATGTCCACATCATTAATGAAGATGTTGAACAATATGGGTCCAAAGACAGAGCCTTGGGGACCCCACTGGTCACCATGACACTTGCTGTGCCTTGATGGAAAATGGATAGATGTAGAAGCAAAACAGCTTGGGAGGTGACTTTCCTAATACATGTCTGGGTTGTGACCATGGGTCATTTTACAAGACTCCTCCAACCCTTATATCCTGTCTTTAGCACACGTGTGATGTTCTGGTTATATGTGCCCCTCTGGGACTCTCCCTCTCCTTCTTCTTTGCACTGGTCCCACAAATCCCTCTTCCAGCTATCCCTTTAACTAGACAGCTTCTGCTGCCTATACTTGGCTTGTACTTCTCAGCAGGCTCCCGTCTTCAGGCTATTCACTTCACATCCCTTCAGTTGTCCCTGCCAAGTGGCCCACAGGTTGGCATTGGTGGTACTGGCTGGCCCTTGCCTCTTCAGGGTCCTAGCATCCACCCATCTCTCTCAGCGTGAACATATGCGGGACCCCTGAAACCTACTTATGGAGCCTAGCCTTTCTGGGCTCCTTCAGCAGCAAAGGAGAATTGCCTCCTCCCTCTCTGCCCTGTGGCTTGGATCCTTTTGACCACATGATAAACTTCTGCTCACTCAGGCAACCATACTGTTCCCTACTGAGGACATCTCTGCTGCCTTCTGGCCCTGTAAGTACCTGTGTTTTCTGGGCTGCATGTGTGTTGTGGACATCCACTGTCTTGGGGCTCTGCTCCGCCAGTCCAAATGGCCCCTGTTGCTCCATCTGCTCCGCCAGTCCGAATGGCCCCTGTTGCTCCATCTATCTACTCTCTGGGGACTTCCTTTCAGCCCCCTACCCTGTTTTGCCTTCTGGCTCCGCTCTTGGGAACCAATCTGCTGGGCCTGGATTCCACGTGTTTTTCCACCATGGCCCTAGTGGAACTTCACTGTGAACACCTGGGCTCCCGGTGATCCATACTGTCTTGCCTTTCCTGCTGCAGCTCCAGTGAGGGTAAGTTTCATTTCTTCTAGTAACAGGCACCACCTCAGGTGCCCTATTAGAGTGTGTTTATGGAGTACCTGTGCTGAAATTTGCAGCAATCGAGGCTGGGGGCCCAATTCAGAAGGGGCTTCAGGGGGAAGAAGTTGTGGGAAGTAGAGGGTACAGGGGATAACCTAGTCCTTCCAGATTGATTTTTCCCTGCTGTAGCAGTGGGAGAGGAAATAATTCAAGGCAAACCTTCAGTAACTAGATTCTATACCTGGAAAATTATAACAAATTTATAAATTTTCCATATATAGAATCTAAATATTGTGGGGGATCATCTTATATTCAGGATCATCTTATATATATGCAACTAAATACAGTATTCTCAGTAATGCCTGGTCAAATATCCTTACTCATCAGTCTACACCAGTGGTTCCCAAACTCTGGCAGATTGCACACCACCAATTTAAAATGACACAACCTTATGTACCACCAGCAAATTTCTGTCATATAAAGTATAATTATAATAAATCTGTTAATGCATACCACTGACCAGTTGTCTGTGTACCACTGGTAGTATGTGTACTACAGATTGGGAACCACGGCTCTACAGTGTTCATGTTATAGTCTCCTTAAAGACAAAAGAGCCATAGTCACCTCCAAGGATGTACAACAGCTCTCTCAGCTGGTTCTCATTGGATGCTGAAGACTTAAATAAAGTCCAATCTCTGACCAACCCAAAGGTTGAGAGAATTAAATCATGATATTGGATCTATTCCCCTGCCTTTGAAGCAGGAGCTATAATTTGCCTTATAGTGGCTATCACTTGTGACAGTACTCAGTTCTGCTAACACATATGAGACAAAATTTTAGTAGCTGGGATGCCAAATATTAGTCCCTGAAACTTATGTTTTGGCTTCAAAATACAATTGACTTCATTATCAGTAGTGCTCAGCACCTACAAATCCTAATAAAGTCACTGGGGGGAATCTATACGTGCAATTGATGCGCATGAATAAACTCTGGCATTGTTTGTGCCAAAGTTTATTGCTCCCAGGTGCTGCATTTGCATGTGCACCTGGGACTGCAGCATGTTAAGCCAGGGTGGAGCAGCCCTGGCTGTCAATGGAACCTGGGGGTCAGCCTGCCAGTCCAGGGCTGCTCCAGCCCAGCTCAACATGCTGTGGAGGGCCTGGCTGGGGCACAAAAGTGCTTTACTGAGGGGCTAGCCAGCAGGCAGCCCTTGCACTGAAGCACTCTCATGTCCCAGCCAGCTCCATCAGCATCTACACATGCATTGCAATGGAGTAAATAACTCTGCCATAGGATAGGATTTGTGTATGGCAGTACTATTCTAACATGGAGTTAACCAGTTTACTCCATCCTAATAGCACTATCATGTATCTCCATCCTAATAGCATGTGTAGTTGGTGACATTTTACTGCAGAGCTAATTAGTCATTTCACAGTTAACGTCTCGTGTGGCTGCACCCTGAGAGATGCAAGCACTCAGCACCTTAGAAATCTCAGGCCACTTTATTTTAAGCGCCTATATATGGCTTTAGGAGCTGGATTTTTGGCAGCAGGATCTTGAAAGTGCTGTCTGTGATTTAAAACAGCCCTTTACAAAGTGTTACATATTTCAGAAATAGGATACACTATCTAAAAATAGGTTGTGATGATACCTTTTTCTTTTAATTAACATACGTAAGTCCATGATTTTTCAGTAAAAGATGAGTATTGCCTTTAAACTTATCTGAAGCAATGATATAAACAAACAAACTGGATAGATAAGATAAAAATGTTTGTTTCCCAGACATTAAACCATATATAACTTTAGCTTACAGAGAGAAGAGTAAGAGGGGAAAAAGACAGGGGGAAAAAGGGATAAGAAAGGAAAGAGAAATGGTCAGATTCTGGCATTCTTATTCTCGCTACATCAGGTTTTCTACTTGTACAATTCATAGTTCAGCTGAAGTCAATGGAAGTCTGACATTTTATGCCAGCTGAAAGTCTTTAGTGTCTTCTGAATAGTAATATATTCTGTAAGTCATATCACTGACTCAGTGGGCTTGCTTATTCCATAGGATATTTCTTAGACTAAGGGAATAAGAACTGTGATCTAGTGAGAGCGCGGAAAATATACCCACCACTGTTCCTAACAAATGCAATCTGAATCTTCTGTTATTCCCTTTATATCACATGCCCCAGCCCAAGAGCACAACACTTTTGCATAGGATAAAGGTTATTTAACTAAGAAAAGGGGACACCTTTCCCAGCTCTCAAACACATACATTTTATACTTACTACATAAATCACACCATTTTTTTTATCCTTAGGATGCTGACTGACTAGAGTTGAGCTGGAACAATGCAGGTTGAAAAAACAAACCCATTTGCAGTGTTGTAGATACCCTGACTTTTTTCAAGATTTTTTTGGGGGGGGAATATTTAGATGTAAAATTAAAAAAAAAATCTCAGGCCTCTGCCAGATTCTTTTAGTATCTTGTCAAAGGCTTCTCATTTGCTTGATAGTGATAACTATATGCTTTGAAACCAACTGTTTATTTAGAAGGCAAAATATGTTTGTGCTATGCCTTATTGCCAGTCAGTACCTGTTTACTGCCACACTTAATGATAGCTTTATAAAGATAATAAGAGTTTATTAAGAAACAATCATCTATCTTACACTTTAATGTACTGTAACTGTATTGCTTAACTCTGGGCTGAATTATAAGGCTCAGCATGTATGAAAAACTTGGTACAGAGTAAAATTGTATAAGCAGAGCCACACGCTGCTCACTTTATTCATCTAAGTAATGCCTTTAACAGTAAAAGATTGGCCTGCAATCTATCAGTAGTGTGGGCCTGTGGGCAAATAGAAGATACTTTGTGGAATTCATATTTATGATTTCTCATCATCTTCATTTTTAAACAAGTGACAGTTCAAGCCCTCTGTTTATCCCAAGAACCACTACAGCTTGGGCAATGACACTGTGAACTTTCCCACGCTGTCCAACCCTGTTTTGCAGTAATCAGGAACTACATCCAGGCAATTCAATCTCTCAGTTTTCTGCTGTGACTATTGATAAGACATCAACCAGCTGTGGAGGCTTAGTCAGCTCTCATATGGTGGATCTCCCCATCCCCACCAATAAGAAATTACATTGAGACCAGCAGTTAATCTCTGCTAACAATGTTTGATACACTAACATGAGCAGGATTTGACCCTGCAAAATAGAGACAAGCATACCTATTCATTCGTTTCTATAACCTGAGCTAGCCATTCCCTCTATATTTTCCTTCCTTCCTTTCCTTCCCTCTGCCTCTCCCTCTTCTTCCCAAGCTCTGTTTCTTCCTCCCCACCCCACTTAACTTTACCATCTCTCTTCTATGGCCACAAGGCCTTGCTTCCTCTCCTGCTGTGTCTATGTGGTAGAGCTGGCCCTAATTCTCTTGAGGGCTCACTGAGTACTTTAGAAACCACAGCTTCTGGGGAAAAACATTTCTTAATGGGAAACCTTTCTTGAATTCCTAGTGCTGACCTAAATACACTTTTGAAATAAGCAGGGAAAACTCAGAACATGAAGGTTCAAATCCTGGCTTTCTTCAAGTTTAACCTAAAAATAGGTGCAAATTAATGATGAATGTGACACATTTTTGGCACAGTATTCTAGCTAGTCTGGGAATGCTCGCACAACCCCTGCACAACTGCCTACACAGATTTCAGTAATAGTTCTCATGATGGTGAGCACAAAATAACTGCTGCAATTGAAGTACAGAGGGGAACTACGTAAAAATGCATGAACCTGTCATAGAAACATCAGCTAGGAATACCCCTCTTTCGCTTATTGAACAACTAACTGTACTGCACCTGTAATTTGGAGTTAGAGTCCTCTAGTAACCATGACTTTTCTGACATAAAGGACATGTGCACACTGTCTCTGTGTTGCACCTGTGAGTGTTATCATGAAGCATGACCTGCCCCTTGAAGGCCCATCCTAAACATGAAGACATATTGTGCTGAGTATGCAGGAAGCACATTTAGGCACTCTTCTCTCCAGCATGTTTATCAGTGCATACTCAATACCACTCCAAAGTAGCTGCATCACCTTATTTTCAGGCACCTGTGGAGCAGAAGTGAGTTTGAAGGATACCCTTCATGGCAGCATAGAAACATGACAGATGTGCCAACAGATGTATGTGAAGTCCAGACTTGGCCCAAATAGAGTGAAAACTGCTGCATTCTTGTTATAGTTTTTTGTGTAGAGTCCAGGTTTTCTGTACTACATGATAATCATATGTAGTATGTAATAAAGTGAATTTCTCTTCATAAACATGGGCAAGAAATATTTTGCTCATTTACATATGGGGACATGGATTCACGTCAAGTCATCGACTAAATGGGTAGCAGAGCTAGAAACAGATGCAGGTCTCCTGCCTCCCATTCTCTGAACCATGTTGCCTCATGTCTAAGTGTCTTTTACCTAAGAAGTACATACTGGGTCAGACCAATACTCCACCTAACCCAATATCCTGTCTCCTCAGTAGTAGGAGTGAATGCTTTGGAGGGAGAACACTGAACTTGGTATATCTAGAGAGTACATATTCACCCCAGATGGGACTTGAGCCCACAATCCCTGGATTAGGAGGCCAGTATTTCACCCATTAGGTCACTGAGGCAACTTATAAGAAAAATCTTAAGAAAATCTTTAAAAGAAAATCTTAAGCCTCTGTGAATACAAAATTATTCTCTTGATCTATTACCAGTTCCATTTCACAGAGTCACAAATCCAAGCAGATTTAGTGAGCTATGTAATGTTATGCACTGAATGAATGGCAAAGACAGATTCCCTGGCTAACGGTGCTAAGACATTCTCCAACTGTCCTGGTCTGGGTTCCATTATTAACTTAAAATCCAGACCTTATTTATGGAGTGATTCACCAACTTTTCAAAAGAATCTGAGCAAAACATGTATTTTCACACTGAAAACGTTCACTGTTTGGAGGTTCACCTATTCTTTGTGTCATGTTAATATCAAACTTACCGGCCCTAGGTTGGATCTGGCCTGAAAAGCTGTCTCCCTTGGCCTGTGGGCCTGGCAAAGCAGCCAGGAATTTGTGAATGGGGCAAGAGGGAGGCAGGGCCTACCGCTGAAATCCAGGGCATGGAGCCCCATTCATTATGCTTGTTAACATCAAGGGGTTAGGGGCAGCTGCATCAATGCCTGTGGCTGCTGTTACCTTGTCCAGATGTGGCCTGGCAGGCAGAGTGAGTATGTCACCCCTCCCTGATGTCATAGTAGGTGAATCTTGACCAAACTTCAAGTTTGCAATTTGAGCTTTGATTGGAGAAATATGAGGGCCACAGAAATCCCTGAAACACTTACTCCAGAACTCAAAGTCAAAAGAAACTGCACAAACCTTTAAAAAGAGAAATCACAGATATCCGGCCTAACTCTCTGCTCCTTGGCTTATACTCTACATTATGTTTCTTCCCTCATTCTGCATTATCAACTATGCAAGACATGTACTTTTAGGCCCATGAATTAATATGCAAACTTTATATTGCACTGGTATCAACTGACCATGAGGTCTAAAGTAATGGATGCTAGAAACTAAACAGCTATTTTTTAGCTTAGTTTTATCTTTAGGCCATATTGGGTGTGCCCACACAGAAAATTCAGGTGCATTAGTGCATGGGTCTGCATGTGCGCCCAGATCAGGAGCAAACTGAGCCCAACAGGAGCGGCCTAATCCAGGGCTGCTCCTGCCCTGCTCTGCCTCCCTGCAGCAGCCAGGGGGAGCTCCAGGATCCCCCCAGGTGCCAGCTCCAGGCTGGCAGGGTGCTCCAGGTCAGCCCTGGGCTAGCAGAGGACACGGATGTCAGGCCTGGGCTCTGTGGGAGGGTGTGGAGGCAGCTGTCTCCCAGCCACATTGAGATCAGGGTCAGCTCCAAGCCCTGAGGGGCAGAGGGAGTTGTTCTGATTCTGGGGGCTCCAGGCTGGCCCCAGTCTCCACGTAGCTGGGAGGGAGCTGCCTCCAGAGCTGGGATGGATCCCCTTGCCCTCAAGGACTCAGGGCTTAACCAGGCAGCAGTTGTGGCCCCCTGCTGCCTGGGTTGACTGGGAGCAGTTTCCATCAGTGTGTACACATGTGCTTTGATGCATTAGTTTAAAGCACCATTTTCTAGTACCTGTATCTGTGCGTACTAGCAAATGTCACTTTAATTTAATCTACTGCATAATAATTGCTGTGCATATGTAGATAATAATTAATCTAATGCACAGTAAAGTGACTTGCGTGAATCCACCCAGGAATACCAAAAGAGAGGGCTTTGAAAAGGAAGACTCGCAAAAAAAACAACTCTTCAACATCACTGGGCTTCTGGAAAATTTATTATAAAAACTAGAGAAAGTAATGAGAATAATATCCTTGTATAAAATTATAAATCATTCTATAGGATACTATAGTAGAAACACAATCCTATATGATGTTCTACAGGTTAGTTTTAAAAAGTTATTCAAAGTCTTTGTTTTCCTGTTAAATGTTGTAGGACTTTCCATGAAGGTAATTGTCCCGGGGCGTGGTGAAGGAACGAACCCCGAAGGATCCCAGGAGGACCCTGGGGGGCAACACGCCAGGGGGAAAGGAAAGGGGAAGAAAGAATAAACAAAAACTCTCCGGCGGCCGGAATCGCGGAGGGGCTGGAAGTGGCTGCAGGAGTCGTGGCGGAGTGGAAAGCGGTGGTGGGACCCACGCGGCTCATTAGCCGTGGTTTGTTTAAAGGGGAAACAGTTGGGGAAGTGGGGGAGGAGAACCAGCTCAGGGAGATAAGAAGGGAGAGGGAGTGGATAGAAGAGGAGGAGAGGCGGCAAGAGAGCCGGGGGAAGAAGAGCTCCAGAGTGCACCAGGAAGGTGGAGGAGCGAGGGAACATTGCCTCCAACTCACAGGAGGAATCTGAATTGTGCCCAGGGGAAGACGCTGCCGTTGGACCTGACAAGACCCAGGTGTCCCGACTGCATGTAAACCTGGGGGCGCGTGGAGAACCGAGGCTAAAGGCTTTGTCATCTCACATGGAGGGCAACGGACATAAGAAGTAAGAGGGGATCCTTACAGGAGGATGGACTGAGACTCCACGTCCAGGACAAGGACCCTGACCGAAACTCATGGAAGGAATATTCCTCTGCTAGGAGGGCTTAGCAGGTCTCACAAGGTGGGGAATCTGCGGTATTGCCCGGCACCCTACAAGAGGAAGGGCACTTAGGTTAAGGAAGATAGCACCACAATAGGCATACCTAAACGTTGGCCTAGGAAGGGTTGTGAAGGGACCTGGAGGGGTTCCTATAGCCTTGTGATTAGTTTATTATTTTTGTCACCACTAACGCCATTTGTATGTGAGGGTTATTTTCTTTATTATAATTGTTTGGGGCTCTAAAATTAGAGGGAGCCAAGATCCCTAAAGGCCAGACTAGCCAAGAAGGAACCAGGGCTTCCTGGGCCCCTGCGTGAGCCTAGCTGGAACTCAAAGGGACCCTATATCCAGGGAAGGGTTGGCTGTTGGCAACTACGATAGCACACCGCTAAGGCTGGGTCTAGGGCGAGGTACAGGGGAGGCTGGAGCCTCGCGAAGAACATCATGCTTCGGCCTTGGGGAGGCAGCCGGCATCAGGCAATTGGACCCCTCCATCACTGAAATACCATCAAAGTCGTGGCAGGCGGGATAAAGAGGGGGAAGACCGCCTGAAACGGGAGATCGTGGGCCACTCCCTTAAGAGACGGAGCGAAAGGTTACCACCAGGCCCCTGGGGAAGGCGGCGAGGGACCATGTGATCGAGGCCCGGCGGGTGCAGTAATTATCTCCTAAGAGTGATTTAGCAAACTCTTCATACAAGTATGTACATCTACATAGATAAGCATGCATTCAGGAATTATGCAGATGATTTAAAATAAGTTGTATATACATTCAAGTTGCTATTTCTATAAAAATATATATTATCTAAATACCTGTGTAACTAAAAAGAGGGTGCGTCTACATGAGACACTACAAGTACAGTAGAGTAATTCTACTGTGCATTACCGCTTCAAGGTGAAAGCCATGCTAATGCATTAATGTGCAGCAGAATTAATCTATTGCACGTATCACCTAAAAGATGTGCGCTGGAGCTACTGTGCAGTAGAGCGGATTATGGCACATTATGTTAGTACCTGTTGCTACAGGTACTAAACTTCATGCGCCATAATTACGGTGCATTAATGCACATGTAGACATGTCCAGAATGTCATCCATTAATTAACTCATTCATAAATTTGAACATTTTAAGAATGTTTTAATGTTCTGATTTACTAACCCCATGTTCTTGGGAATTTAAAATTAAAACCTACTTGCAAAACTGTGCTTGCTTCCCTTTGTTTATTGTATATAGTTTGCAATTTTTGAGTTAATCTGTTTCTTTAGAAATAACCAGCACAATTCTGATTGATTTGAATGGAAGCAGGCTTGGTCCCTTAATTATTAATTAGGTTACAGCATTAAATAGCTGTTGTTTGAATAATTCCTGGATAACTCAAATAGTGTGTAACACACTTCATGTGCAGAGAGATAACCAACAAGAAAAGCAGTGCCTAGTAGTGCCTAGATGGTTACTTGTAGTTAGAGCATATCAACATTTTATGAATTTTGATTCATTTTTTAACGTTTAGCCAAATAGTGAATTTTGAATACCAAAAAACCAGAACACTTTTGCAAATAGCTGTGTTTTCAGCAAATATAAAATTGATTTTCCTTTTGGTAAAAATTTTGTTGACATGACTGAAAGTTTCAAAATATTGACAAACTAATAAATATCAGCAAATTGTGAATTTATTTTTTAAAGATATGAACTTTCCCCCCCTATTTTTTCAACCAGCTCTAATGTTAGTTAATACATAGCTTAATTTGTAAGGAGATTGAAAAGTACTGCCTTAGTTCTGTTTGTGTGTTTTATGGCATCTCATTTCAGAGGAATGAGCAACTTGGGAAAGGAAAAATCAGCTTTGCCAGACAGGGTAACAAATATAGTTTACTCTATATGTATTTAAAGGCTTGATTCTATAATTTACTATCCTAACTTCCTTTGAAGTCAGTGGAATTACAGGTATTCAGCACCACACTGAATTAAGGCTCCAATTCAGGGTCACAAAACTTTTGCTTCTTGGAGAATTGTTTTGACATTGTATTCAAATTTTGCTAGCTTTGGGAAACAGGAAAACAACAATATTTCATAAAGTCTTGGGTCCAATGTTACTTCAGCAAGACTAGTCAAGCAAGTAAAGTGAGCAGAACAAAGATCTCTCTCTGTTCATTCCTGATGATTCCCTTTGCTCTTCCCTAACCCTTTTCTAATACATGTTATACCTTTCCCTTTTTCTTATCTGTCTTGCCTATTTAGACTATAAGCTCTTCAGGGCTGGTACTATCTCACGCTACAGCTTTATATGCTGCTAGCATAACGAGGCCCTGTTCTTAACCAGTCCCTAAGCAGTACACCAGTAGCAACAAAAATAATCATACCGATCACTGGAAAAGGGAGGAGAAAGTAGTCAGTTCCTTTTAATGAGGCATGTCTGGGGTTGTGTGGGTGCTAAGGTGTGTGGTTGACTGCCCAGAGGTTGTAAGTTCAAGGCCATAGCAGAAGTACTCATGGTGTAACCTGTCAGATTCTAACAAATCTGCAAATTCTGCTAAATACCTTGTCACGAGAACACAAACAACGAAAGGACCTGAGGCCTGCATGGCCCATACTATCACCCTTGGAGATAAAATGCTCTCAGGAGCACAAACCTGACCCAGTAGCAGAAAATGATGATGGGAAGCCCCTGTGGGACTTTATAACCAGATGGCTGGGAGAAAGCCTCCTTCTGATTTAGAAGGCCTCAGGATTGTACCTACAAAAACACCAGCGTCATAGACATTGCTTGTTCCTGGGAGAGGTGTTGTGGCAGAGAAGGAAGGAAAATATCAACTCCCAAGACTGGAATTACAAAGATCCTGGAAAGGGAAGTCAATACTAGAACTGATCACCGGAGGAGGCCTGGAGACTCTGCTGAAGACACTGGAAGACCTCTCATGGGGTTGGATATTTTTTTTCATCAGCTGGAATCTCCAAAAACTTGTTATTTGGAAGATATCTTTTGACCTATACAGACCTGAGTGATCTTGACCTCAGGATAAAATATTGCCAACTCATAGATAGTGACATGAATAAATAAAAATCATAATACATTTTACTATGTTTTTTCTCTAAAATCCTGAGTGCTGACTAAATTGAAGCATGCTAAGGTTAAACTGGAAGGACCCTGACAAAGTCATAAGTAAAGAGAAACTATTAAGAAGAAAATTAGTCTACGTCACTGGCAGAAGCACAGCTGATGTTCTCTTTAATTCCTGTCATTAAACCAACAGAATTTCAGTAAAGAAAGATCCTATAGGGTGGAAAGGAAAAGTGAAAGGTTGCAAGGAGCAAGGAGAGAAGTAGCGTATACCAAGAGGTGCAGGGGAAAACAACTTTACATTAGAAATAGAGCAAGCAGAATCTACTTCTTCAGCAAAGAACTACTTTAAAGGAGAAGTTCTTCCAGCAAAAGGTGCAGACTGATAACCATTTTATTCACAGAACAGATACAGTAAAGGCAGTGATAATACAGAATTCACCACCTTGTCTCCACTCTGACTCAGTTGGGAGAACTGCTAGAAATGAGGTGAAAAATTATTTCATTGTCATTTCCTTTACATTGCTCAATCTGACTCAAGGGTTCTGGTAATGTGAACACCTCTAACAAGAAACTGGACTGCAACCAGCTGCCCATTTTACATATGCCACTGAACACATATTGGATGGTATTGCAGCAGTTTTCAGTACTAACAATCTGGACTTGATTCAAGTCAGCAACTTGGAAGAAAAAGGTACCATACCCTATTAGCTATCTCTGAAGCCATCCAGGTCCCCATCCATTTTTGTCTTAATAGCTATGTATTTCTGCAGATTAGTAGTAAACATACTTTCTCTCACCTCCCACCCCAACCTGTACCTGATTTTCATAGGTAATTTTGTTCGTGGACATACAAATCCAGCTCACTGTGACTATATAATGCAAAAAATGTTCTTTGTGTCTTTTCATTTTATACTTTCATCATGTTTATAATTTAAAAGAAAAAGATTTTGGCAAGAAATAAGCATAACATGGGCATCTAACCTGTACATCAAGTTGCCAAATGAAGGCTAGATTACTTTTATCTTTGAATCAGGTATTCAAAATGTAATGCAGAGGCTGGATCCTTAGCTACTTTCTGTGACAGAGATACACAGCAAAACACACATGTAATTATAATATATAACCACAGGGATTAACATGATATACCATCAGCAAGGCAGTTAGCAGACAACAATCTGCGATTATCATGCTGTAATTGTTAGGTGAAATAATTAACTTTTAACTTCTGAGGTACAAAAGTAGCGGTACCAGAATTATACTTTTCAATATCTGCTTGAGCATCAATAAGGAAATACAACAAATAATGTAAGTATCTTTTTAATGGCTGAAAGTGGATTGTTGCCCTTATGTATTTGAGAAAAGTATGTCATTAAAGCACTCGGAAATTTATACCTGCCTATCACTCCTACTGAATTTTTGTGGAGGCCTTTTAAAAACTGTACCAGTTTTCACTACTTTTCAAGTACCTCAATTTGAAGCCCAGAAGATCACCAGGGAATAGTTTTAAAACACTCTTCAGTTTAGAAGGCTTGTCTTTTAAACTGGCTAATGAACTCTGTGTGATGTCTGAAGCTGCTTGGCAGCAGCTGCTTGGTCCAGGCTGCATTATTCTATTCTTGGAACACTATCCAGGAGAGCTGGGCTGGGACTTGAATTCCTACCACATATTTCTTCCCCCAAGGAGTGGAAAATACTTACTGCTGATAGGCTTCAGGTAAGTGGATGAGGTAATTATCTGCAGAATTTAAATAGAGAGTGCCCAACCCACATTTTGTTTAGTTAGGCATTTGTGTAACCTTAGTGTGCTGAGAATAAGAACCCTTTTATGCAGCATTACTGAAATGTAGCCACTACTGTGGTGTAGGAGAGCAGCCAAGCAACATAATACAAATGTACACAAGCAATTGAAAGCTATGGAAATGTTAGCGAGGATGCTGAAGTGATACCTACTCCTTAAAAAGCGCTGGGATCTATATCCATGCAGATTAAGATTTCATTCAAATTTCCACAAAGGAAACCGTGATACTGAAATTATTCCCCCCACAATGTTCTAAATCTATTTTTACTTATGAACCCAATCACTGCAATCTCCAGGCACCCAGAAAACATTAATGGATACCTCTATCCCTGATAGGAGGTAGGAAAGGGCTATTATTTTCATTTTTATAAATAAGGAACAGAGACACACAGAGAGGAAGGCCTAGATATTCGGATCCTTATGATCCCTAACTCACATTGAGTGCAGTGTTTAAGTGCCTAAAAAGAATTAGGCTCTTGAATACCTGTTAGGATCTGGGCCCAAACCCCCAAGGTTGCACAGCAATTGAAGACTAAACTCAGATATTCTGGGCACATCTACACGTGCACATCTACTGCACAGCAACCGAAATTACTGAGCAGTAACCAAGAATTACTGTGCAGTACAGGCACACATCTACATGTGCATGCCCATACTGCACAGAAAATATGGCAACTTATGCCAACTTGGGCATAAATTTGATACCCGCATCATGCAGGTATCAAATATATGCCCAATTAGTTACTGAGCAGTAACACACATGTAGATGTTTTACTTTGTGTGGACTAACTTGGGACTAACTTTAGCTGCACATGTAGACTCCGGCCTAAAACCTGCTTACTGCTCAGTAAATTTAATGTGCAGTGAATTCATGTGTAGATGCATCCTCTGAGTCTGAGTGCAGAGCTTAAGAAAACAATCTTATATCTCTAGAGTTAAAATTTACCTTGCTGAGACATAGAGCAGAACTGCAAGCCTGAGGTGAAATCCTAGCTTCACTGAAGTCAATACAAGCTTTTCCACTCACTTCATATGGGCCAAGATTTTACTTCTGATACTTAGTTCATTATGCTATTCCTTCCGGGCGTTTGCCTGAATAATAGCCTAGATGATATCTATATTGCCTTGAAACCTATTGTTTCTAGGCTGTATTACATTTTTAAACATTTAACTCAGGTTTATATAACCTGATATGACACTTCTGCTGCTTATATTTTCCCTTTTTGAATAATGAAAACAAAAAATGATTTAATGGAATATATATTTTTAAATAAACCTTGTAATAAACCCAGACTATAGATTACATCAGTGGTCACCAACCAGTCAATCACGATCAACTGGTGGATCCTAGAATCTCTGACAGTTTATTTCAGTCTGGGGGTGGCTGAGTGCATGCACATGCATGCATATACTCAGCACCCACCAGACTGAGATGCAGAGCTGCAGCTGCTATGGGAGCAGCACAGTGAGCCACCCTGGCTCCAATCCTCCCACCACCCAGCCTGGCCGGGGCCCCACTCACCCCTGCTTTGCCTTTTCCCCACTCCCTCCCTCACAGTAGAAGCCTCAATCGCCACCCCCCCCCCCACACACACACAGACTGACCTGCTGGGTAAGGGAGGGAGGGGTGGTGCACAGTAGATCCTGGCTTGCACTTTAATTCAGAAAATGATCTTGTACTTAAAAAGGTTGGAGACCACTGGATTACATAGTCTGATGAATTTTGATTAGGATATTTCCCGCCAGATTTTATGACCCAAAATTTTGTTCATATAATTAGTTTGACAAATTGGTAGGTACTTGTGTTTTGGAAGTATATGAAATTTTGCAAAATGATTTATGGCTTAGGAACAGCTGAAGTATTGTATGACTTTTTTGTTCTGAAAATGCATTTTTGGATTTTTGGATTTATATTGGATTCTTGTACAAGTCACATCTGTACAGTTTGTCTGTGCAAGGCCTGGCACATGAAAACCTCCATTTTGAGAAGGGTTCAGCCCCAAAAGAAAATGATTTAAACCCCTAGCAAAAGCAGTATACACTACCTTTACATTCATTTTTTATTATACAAAAAAAATCTCTTCCACTTACATGTGAAGTATAGGTTAAGTGGAAGCTACCTACTAATCCAACTAACTATTCTCCAGCCAGTCTTTGTGCAAAAATGTATGTGAAAGAAGACTAAGAGTAAAGGGGACTTGTGCTGTAATTGTATCACTTTAAGTCACAGGTGTCAAACATATGGCCTGTGGGCTGGATGGAGCCACACCATCTATGAAGACATACCATCAGGTTTATCAGGCTACTGATAGGCCATAGAGTTTGGGGCCATGGCCAGAGGTAAGTTGGGCCTGTTGCAGAATCCTGGGTTCTGGGGCCACAGTGGACATGGCCCTCAGGGGCAGGGGGTGAGCAAGGGCTACACAACAGCTGCTACTTGCGTGCTCCTCCCAAAGCAAGTAGCTGCCCACCCCGTGGCCACTTTCCCCACTGTTACTGAAGCAGACACGACCACCCCATGTCAGATCTGGCCAAGAGGAGCCTACAAGTTTCAGATCTGGCCCAGGGCCCAAGGTGAGTTTGACACTCCTGCTTTTGATGTATTAAGAAGGTATGCTGAAACACCAAGATCAACTTTCTGCTCTGCATAGGCACCCATACAGGCCCTCTGAACAAAGCATCTGAGCTTAATATATAAATAAATGAATAAATGAATAATTGGCCTATTAGCATGGAATTGGAAGGAACATGGTAACTATTGATCATGGGACACAAAACTACTGATCATCAGAGGTACCATGAGTACTCTACTGACAACCCTGAAAGGCCATCTTGTGGACTTGAAGCTGTTATTTTGATAACATCTTAATCTCTAAGGATCTGGCTAATCCTGAGCTCAAGATGAAAGATTGCCATTTGGCAATTAATTTACCTGTTTCTCTTTTGTATGGCATTTTAGGATTACAACATTCATAGATTAAGATAAATTTGATAGTCATTTGATTGCTGCAGGTGTAGCTGCATGGAGTGATTTTAGATCACCATTGATCTAAAAATGATCTAACTGGGCAATTATTCACAATGTGTTGCACCATCTGAAAAATTGCACCACATTCGCAATCCAGACTCTCTTTGATTCACCATTTATAGAGTAGGTGTTTACATTTTCCATGAAGTGTCTGTATGCAATTCAGGGAGGACCAAACCTTTCTCCGTAGGTTAAATCCTGGCTGGGGGATTGTAGGGTTGCTAATGATGTATTTCTGTGGCAGGTTGGTATTTGCCCAGGCTTCCCTCCATTGTTCTTTAATGCTCTTGTTATCATCATAGAACTTTTTGGTGTACTCCCAGAAGGGTTTTCTATATTTGAGCCTATCTGACGGTGGTGTAGTGAGGTCCTTATTGATTGGGAGGTGTGGGTTACTGATGACCTTATCATATTCCCCCATGTATGAGGCATCATGGCAGAGCATTGTGGGGAGCAATGCTCTCTAGGACTGGAAGCCATGGCAAGCAGTAACAACAGTGTAATATTTAGCATTCCTGATATAATACACATAGCTGCATTTAACTATGTATGAACAATCTTTGTGTGCTCGCTTTTGTTCCAGACTGGGAAGCAGTTATTTACTTGTCATGTGCGGTAAGACAGTAGCTGAGGCACAACGAGTCTCAACTCAATGGCAGAGGTCAGAGCTGAAAACAGGTTTTTGGCATCAATAGCCTGGGCTTGAACCACTACACCATACATCCTAGGCATCTTTCATATGTTATATGGTATGGGAGGTGCAGGAGGAGGGTGACTTTGCAGAACATTTTGTAACCCAGAGACACCCAAGGGTGTGCCCTGTCTTCAATTGGATAGAATAGGTGGGCAGGCAACAGTGCTGTGAGAGGGTTGCTGTGACTTGGGTACAGATCCCTCTATTCTCTATAGAGCCACACCACACAAAGGGTTCTTAACTATATACAAAACGTATTTAACATATAAAGAATTATATACAACTATTTACATATATACACACACGCACACTATATATATACATACACACACATACATATAGATACACACACACACATATATACACATATACACTATATACAGCATGTATTTAACATATAAAGAATTATAAACAACTGTTTACATATTTACACACACACTATATATACACACACATACACACACGTACATATACAGACATACACACAAACATATATACATATACACACACACACACATACATACACACACATACACACATATATATACATATACACACATATATACACACACATATCCCAAAGCAATATATGTTATTAGAGAAAATTAACCACTACAGATGACCCTCACCATTTTTAGGGGATACGTTCTTGTATCCCCGTGAATGGTGAAATCCGTGAATACCTTTTCCGGTTGGAAGGGCATGGCTCCGGCAGTGATGGCGGGACCCCAGTGGCAGCAAGCACGGAGCTCCCAAGGAGCTCCTGTAAGTGTATCAAGTGTATTTAAAATGCGGGTTTGACATTCACAAATATTTGAAACCATGAATAGCAGGGGTTTCCTGTATACACTCTTACACATACATATCCTTACAACTATATTCGGGAATGGGGTTGCGTGGGGTATGCTTTGAGAGCAGCCCCCTTACCCAGGACCCTGAGATCCTTAAGGTAAGACACTAGATCCACAGGGCAAACGCATGTGGGCCTGCAGCAGGTAAGTACCAGATTCCCAATATAATACTCAACAAATTAAACAACAAAAAAAATAGACTCCAATAGAAAATAACTACCATATAATTATTTACCAGTTAAAATATAGCATAACTCACATAGTTCAACCAGTTTACAAAATATTAAGTGCAACTCCCCATTTTGTAGGGTACACTCTCTGTTCTCTGAAAGGAGGGGGATGGGAGAGGTCCCTTTTCTCTGACCCCTCCCTGGCGAAGCCCCTGTTCCCGGAACTAATGGTTGTCTTGAGCGGGGATGTAGTAGGTTTGTTTCCCTCTCCCCCCAGTGTGGAGCTGGCTGCTGCTCTGGTGTGCTGCAAGAAGTTTCATAGATTTCATAGACATTGAGGCTGGAAGGGACCTCGGAAGATCATTGAGTCCAGCCCCCTGCCCGAAGGGCAGGAAGTCAGCTGGAGTCATAGGATCCCAGCAAGATAAGCATCCAATTTACTCTTGAAGGTGTTCAATGTAGGTGCTTGAACCACCTCCCATGGCAGGCTTTTCCAGACCTTGGGGGCTCGGACAGTAAAGAAATTCTTCCTTATGTCCAGCCTGAAAGGGTCTTGCAGTAGTTAATAACCGTTCGACCTTGTCATCCCCTGGGGCCCTCTGGTGAACAAACGTTCCCCCAGATCCTGGTGGTCACCCCTGATAAACTTATAGGTGGCCATCAGATCACCCCTGAGCCTG
>NW_017728886.1:166375114-166404068 GCF_001723895.1 Crocodylus porosus | reverse complement strand
GCACTTCACCAGAGCGCCAGGAGTTTTCAAAGATCCGTGCCAGGGGCTGGGCTATGATGCTTGCCAGCTCCTTGAGTACTCTGGGGTGTAGATTCTCAGGGCCAGATGACTTGAAGGTATCCAGCCTCTCAAAGTGTTCCTTTATGAGGTCAGCATTGATGAAGGGCAGGGGACCTCCCTCACCCAGACCTCCCTGTCCCGTAGTGGGCATGGGCGTCCCACAGGACTGATGAAAAACTGACGCAAAGTACCTATTTAATAGGTTGGCTTTTTCCTGGGTGTCAGTTGTCCCATCTGGTTCAGCAGGGGTCCAATGTTGCCCTTGCTTTTCCACTGGCTCCCCACATATCTGAAAAAGGACTTTTTATTGTTCTTTTTGCTCGAAGCTAATTGGAGTTCAGTTGCAGCCTTGGCTTTCCTGGTTTGCTCCCTGCAGGACCTGACCAGTGCAGAATATTCCTCCTTGGAGATGAATCCCATCCTCCATCCTTTGTAGGCTCTTCTTTTTAGCCTCAGGAGGTCTGCTAGATCCCTGGAGAGCCAGAGGAGCTGCTGTGCCCTCTTTATGCCTTTCCTCCGAGATGGAATAGAATTAGCTTGTGCATTGAGGATTGCTCCCATGAGGAGCAAACACTCTTCTTGAACTTCCCTCCCCCTGGGGTTGTGATCCCTTAGGGCCTCACTGACAAACCGCCTGAGCTTGTCGAAGTTGGCTTTCCTGAAGTCAAGGACTTCAGTGTTGCTGACTGACTTTACAGCGGATGGCCGGGGCCTGGCCCAGGGCACCTCCAAGGCCCTGCCTTCTGTTGAGGCGAGGGGCTCAGCTTGCCTTTTCTGGGCCCAGTGTCCCTGTAGGAGGAAAGGGACTGGCGATGCTCCAAGAGCAACTTTGGGAAGGTGCCCCTGGACAAAGCCTGAGCGGTGTCTAATTGCTCCCAGGGCCATGGCTTCATGCACTGGGTGCATGTGGGGCCCAACCAGAGTCTCCCTGCTCCCAGGGCCGAGGCTCTGGTGGTGGCTTCTCCAGTGGCATCTTCAGGAGGAGCCTAGGGCTATTGCCCACTGGGGCAGCTCTCCCCAGCTTTTCTTCTTTTTGTCCCTCACCAGTCTGGTCTCCCAGCCAAACATGTTGTTCTTTTATGGCCATCTGGGGCTCTGCCCTAGATCACAAAAGGTCCAATCAGGGTGAGAGGCAGTGAAAACCTCACCGGGACCCCTCCTCCTGGGAGTTCTACCCCCAGATTGTAAATGCACTAATCAGGAGAAAGGGGTGCAACTTCTCCTGACTGGTGGAAGAAATTTCACCAATGGCTCGGTGTCCTGCTCAAGCTAGAAAGCTGTGCACAAGCCGTGCTGCAGCCAGCGCACCTACTACAAATGGTTGTGTACTGTTGTGTTTCCCACTTCCAACTCAAACCTAAGCATGAACCTAATTCTAGGCACAGAACCATGATCTAGACATTGCCTTGCTAAACCATCTCTGTTTACAAAATGTTGTGTTAGTTAACATCTTTTTTTTGTTAAATGTGATTTTGGACCTATACAATAACAAAAGAGTGGAAGGATTTTATTTAAGGCTAAAAGCAATTTAGCAAAGATAATACTTTTTAAAACATGCTGAAGTGCAAGTCTTGCCAGAACTTTCTGCAATTGAAGGACCTAGGGGTCTGGCTTTTTTCTTTTACAGATTTCCAGGCATGAGATTTCTCTGAACACACTATCAGACTGATCCCCTTATTTCAAAATATTTTTAAACAGGAAAAAGTTAATATGTTTCATGTTTCATATTTGTATATTTCTCAAATGGTATCCAATAATGTTCAACAGGACCAGATGTTTGCTGACAGTACAATCAGGTTTACAACTAAAATGGATCTCATGAAAGGATTCATTTCAAAATTTTAAGACAGACTGAGCTGAGATAAAGACTTCGGTATTGTCCTAAAAAAGAATACATTAGCCTAAACAGTACACTGTGTCTGCAGTGCATGAGTTGCATTGAAATTGTCTGCTTGATGGTAATGACATAAAAAGACTGAAGATAATTAGTACATACTGAAATCTACCTGTCTATGAAAGAATACACTGTATGTAGCAACTTGCCTGGGACTTGAAGAAAAGGGCACAGGTTAATGGATGCATTGGAAGTCTTTTGGCATGTGGCTTGAATGTGACTTGCAGTTTAGCATCTCTATAAGCAGTTATCTTAATGAAAAGCCAATGAAGTTGTAGAAACATGGAGTCTTCTCATGTTATACTCATCAGCACATGGTAGGTGAAACAGGGCACACAATTATATATATTATAGGTTAGATTCAGCCTTTTGTTTCACTTCCTTCCCTTGCCCTCTTGCACCATTCTTCTTTGGTAGTGGAAAGAAGCCCAAGGAGAGAGAAACAATGGTGAAAAGTGACTATAATCATTTCACCAAGGAGGATACAGGTGTCCAGTGTAGTCTGAAAGTAGATAGAACTGGATGCAGAAGTGATACAGTCATGACAGCAACTGGGTGAGAGGTATGTCCAGGGAAGATAGGAGATGGACTCAGCACATCCTCTAGGAATTCTCTGTCAGAAGGGCTGCTATACTAAATGGGTCTGGAATCAACTCAAGGCTGTCCTTTACTGGCAAAATCTTCACTGGAGTGGAGTGGTACAAACAGCATTTATACTTCTTTGGGATGGATCATTCTTGGTCACCAGTATTCTCTCTGTAATACAGCATACTGATAGCGCAGTATATGGTATAAGACCATAACAAGAACCAGTCTGGGTCTGGAGATGAGCTGTAATGGCCAAACCCTGTTCCACTGAAGACAGTGGAAAACAAAGCTTCTGTTGACTAGAAGTGGGGAATGAGCACTTGGCCCTAAATATGAAATAGCAAGAAAATTCAGATCAAAGCAATCTGTGATCTGCAATGCCTGCTCTATCAGCACTCAACAAGAAAGCCAACAGGAAACACAAATCCAAAGAACTGAAGTAACATGTTCGAATCCTGAGGTTCAGAAGACATGTTCTGTGTCACTTGTCATCACTGTTGTCGAGTGCAAATTCCTATGAAAGGCTATGAACAGTTCACCTGTTTCCTATTCATTACCTGTCTTTTCTGTGTTCTGTACTTCACTGATGTTTCCCACTTTAACAGGTTTCCTAATGGTTCCTCTGTTTATATAACTTGCTAGAAAATGTTAGTTTCTTATGTCACGGACACTTAGCTTGGCAGGATGTGGGCAGCATTGCATTCACTCTCTCACCTCAAAGGGTGAAATTCTTTCTACTGGTCCTGCAAGTGCCAAAGGAAAATAATTTGGGATTGGGATTCTTTGTACAGGATTCAGAATCCTCTCCTAAACACAAATTACTCATGGCAAGGCAGTAAGGATACTTATGCTCCAAATGCAGCCCCTCATCTGTTACATCAGGCATCTTCACTCACTTTCTTGTAATATCAAGCTTTTCAGTAGCTTTCCAATTCTTGTTCCCCTCTCCCCCACCCTCACCCTTTCCTGCCTCTTATCTGATCATGCTCTTTCAGTTTTCTGTTGATTGTGCTCTCTCTAGCTATGTAAATGTAGGACAGGTAGCAGGAGTCTGTTTCTGGTGTGCTGCACATTGAAACTGTAATGAGACCGAGTCTCCAGTACACTGCAATCACTTATGCCACAGAAAAGTGGTTGTAATGTATTAGTGTTTTATACCCAATTTACCCTGGCATAGATGATTGCACAAGGTGCTAGCTAATGAAGAATCAGGCCCAGTGAATCAGGCTGATTGACAGGGTCTGGGCTATGAGCCTTTTCAAAGTGGCCATTACAGGGTGACTGTGGGGAACACACAGGGATCCCTCATGGACTGTGGGTAACAGCCAGGGTCCCTCATCCTCATGTTGTTGCTTTTCTTAGCCTTACAAACAACACTGACATTAATAAAACCATAAATAAACAATATGTATCAATTTAAATAGAAGACACGTACTTGCATAAAAAGCAAGTATTGGTGTGTATGTATAAATAAAGCATCTCATGATTTCTCACTCTTCTCCCTATCCTTCCCCTTTTCCTCCAATTGTTTAATGTCATCTTTAGTTGTGTTATGTCTCGTTTACACTGTAAGATTCTCAGGGCAGGAAACTGTCTCTAATTTGTTCTGTAATGTGTTGTGCAAATTTACTGTGATGTACAAGCACATGGGCCGGATTCTAAGCTGGTGTACAATGTATAGGCAACGCAATAGAAAATGCACAAGGCTGGAATATCATGGAGTCAAATCCTGCATTAATATATTGGGTATAGTTCCATTTGATGCTTTCCACTAGCTATGTGATCCATTATTTCCACAGTTCCAGGTTTTGAATCTTTACTACCCAGTACCCAAGGGTGCTTGTAGATGTGCCCAGAGGCTGCTCCGACACGCTGTCATTACAGTGTGTCAGAACAAACCAGATTAATCAAGTCTGCTGGAGCATGCTAATTAGTGTGCTCCAGCCAGCCTCTACATCTCATGCATCAGGGTTTCTGCACTTCAAAATGGCGGTGGGGGCGCTTTAACTAATGCTCATTCAGGAAGCTATAGATAATGTGCTTCCAGCTCCATTTTAAAATGTGGGGATGCTGATACACGAGATGCTGCAGGTGCTTTAACTAAAGTGTCCCCCCCACCCTTGGAGCACATGTAAAAATGCCCTAATTTACTCATTTACACCTCTACAAGTACATCTCTACAAGTACATGCAAAATGCTCCCGTCAGTGGGAGTGAGAATGCTATGTAAGCAGCTGTTATGTCCAGTGGTGTAAGTACCTGTACATAACAAAGGAGAATCAGACCATCCAGGCTCTATTACTACTAGTTCCAGGATGTGGTTTAACAAGGTGAACCAAGTGGCCTCAAACAAAATTGCTCTTGATTTACACCATGCTTGTGCAAGCAGATTCAGTCCCCTAATATCTTTCTCTTTCTCATAAGAAGTCAGTAACCCCTCACAATGAAGTGAAGTGTGTCCCTATAATCCAAGACAGGCAGGGCAGCAATTAAGTTTTGCTCATTCTATTTCCCATTCTCACCTGTAAATTTCAGCAGGCATCAATAAGATATTAATCAAATACCTGGCCTGGAACTGACTATCTCGATTCAAAAGTTTTCTGTGGTCCCGATGCACTATTTTAAAATCATTTTTTCCAGAAGTATTTGCAATTCCATGCACCCATTTGGCTGCCTTTTGCTCTTCATTTTGTGAGACATTCCGGAGATCCACCCGCACTCAATGCTCAAACTTTCCTAAGATCTTTTGTAGATAAGGGTGGAAAGGAGATTTTTCTTGTTTATTTTTTAACATGTTAACTAAACAAATGTATAAACTTAGTTGTGTTTTAAAATGGTTGGTGTACCTTGTGCCCTCTCCCAGTTTTCACACATACACCACATAACTCATGTTACATAATCTATACCCTGTTTATAGAAGACATATACACTACATTAAGGGTTAAAATGAGTTAGCTTCGTTGGGGTGGAATGCTTCTATCCTAATGAAAGATAATGCAATAAGCCTATATATGTGTGTGTGTGCATGTGTGCGCGCACATACATACACGCACGCACATATATATATATGTATACATACATATATATATATATATATATATATATATATATATAGGGTCCTACAACATTATTTTATACTGGGAGCCCCAGCATTGAGGCAACCAGAATCAGTAGTCACCTTTGAAAACAGTGGTCCAAGTGACTCCAGTGAGCTTTGGATCATACTGTCACTGCTTCCAGCATGTTATTTGGAACCACACACATGCTACACACACCCATCAGGACTCATAAGAACACATTTGGATAAGAGGTTGCATGTCTGGAAATCAGAGATGCTTGTTGCTTTATTTTATTTTTAATCAGCTTCTTTTAGCCATACAGTAAAAGCCGCGTTATCCGGCACCTTACAAACCGGCATGCTCTGCTAACCGGCATGCCAGTCGACGCGGCAAAAGCAAAACCAGAAGCGCCCACCGTGGCACTTCTAGTTTTGCCGAGCCCCCATGGCCCAGGGCATAGCAGCCTTTCCCCAGTGTACCCAGGGCCCCACCCCCCAGTCCCCCAGCACACTGGGGGGCAGCCTGAACAGGCAAAGATGCCTGTTTGGGTCTCTCAGGTAACCGGTATATTTGGTTATCAGGCACCCCCCATTCCCCATGGGTGCTGGATAACAAAGCTTTTGCTGTATTTGTAAACTGGCATGCCATATTTTAGGCCAGGGAAAGGTGCCTTTATAAGTCTCCTATTGAGCATTCATGGCACAAGTCATGGAAATTCCTTTAGACCACATCACTGCCAGAGTTAGTGCCTTGTACTTTATATATGCTTAGTAAAATGCATCTATTGCCTTTTTACCCAACTATATTGCGCTCAGTGACACCAGAGAAGAGACAGAGTTGCTTTAGTAATACCATATATGCAAGGCTTGATCCTCTCCTCCTCTTCCTTGTTTCTTAAGTATCTTTTTCCTTGCTCAGTTAAGGTCTTTTTCTTTACTTTTCAGCTATTCTTTCCTCCCATTCTTTCCTTTTTATTGCCACTTCTCCTTCTTTTTTCTCTCCCTCCCCCTTCTATACTTAACCTTCTGTTTCTCTTTGGTGTCCTGGCAGGAAGGATATAATGCAATCACTGCTACCCAGTGACAAAAGTAAATATGTAGCTCTGAGTGAGAGCAACGGGGCTGAACAGCCCTTTTGCAATATGATACCACGTAATCTGCTTCCATTCTAGAGATAGTTGCTTGAATGCTAAACAGAGTTGCAGCTCCACAGCTTTTATAGCTCTGTGCTTTTCCTTTGCTGTTCTTAGCTTTTTACTGTGCCCAGCAGTCCTTTTTATCTGCACTGATTCTTGAATTTTCTCCTAGCTTGAATCCAAAATGTAGATAAAAGAAAGTAGTCCAAATTTTGGATGATTCACTCATCTTTTACATTTCCCTGTATTTTTCCACACATAGGAAGAAAAAGAAAAACAGGCAATTTATGTGTGATGAAGTCACACATAGACTGACACAGGAAAAGTTCAAAAGCTAAATCCTTATGATTTAGCATTCAGTGCCATAAGCATTCTTACACAGCTGCTCGGGTTATGTAGGTTTTTCAAACTTTCCCAGAGAAAATTGTTATGGGCAACATTTTTACATAAACTGAAGTGACTTGCAAGTCTGAGTCTTACTGAAACTCTGTGGAATTTGGGCATCTCAGAATCACTAGCACCTTATGAAAAAGTTTCACTTACACATCTCCTGGACTGGAGTGGTTTTAAATTTACAAGGTTAAATTAAGGTTTTTTTAATTTAACCTTTTAAATGTCACTAGTTTAATTAACTGCATTTTAGAGAAATGAGTGGCTTTTAAAGCTTGCTTTGTGTAAATCATATTTTCAAGATATAGGCCAAACATTGTAAAAGTGCCTATGGGAAACTAAGTACTGAAAGTCAATTCTTATTGACAACAGCAGTGTGGGTTTGGGTTCTTTTACTATGCAACCTTAACAATGCATTAATAGAGGTTGGAGGAGGGGCTGCATTTGATGTTTCCTAGGGGATTGTTTTAGGGAGTTTAATTGAAGAAAATACCTGTAATGCAGTAAGAGCATTTAAACTACTTTTAATATTAAGGCAGCATTATACTTTCTACCAGCAGAAATCAGGCAAGGTCTTAATGTACAATACATTGGAAAGTAGTGTAAATTCAAATGGTTGAAACGTTAAGAGGACACAACACACTGAAGCGCTTCAAATGCTGCATAGGAAACAACTTTTAAGGCATACTAGTTTGTGCACACTTAAGGGCTGAGACTATACACTATGGTTGCAGAGCATTGTGTAAAAAGTGATGTGGGCCTAGAAAAAGAGGTGAATTCCATCGTACTTAGAGAGAGTGCTGCTCTGTGGTCATCAAATAACTCCTGCCTGACTCCTGTAGCCAAGGACTCTGTTTGTGTACTGAGACAATGTTTCCTTGAACACTCCCATTTCTGCCGACACTCTGAGGAAGGGGCTCAGGACTCAGATTACATAGGGAGGACTGCACTCAAGGCCTGGCTTTCAGAAAACCCATAGTTCTGACTGATGCTAAGCCACTCTCAGGATCAGCCTCTTGAACAGTAAGTCCTATCAGTCAGTAATTGGATGCAGAGACTACTTGTTTTTTAAAGTTTAGTGTAGTGTGATCAGTTCTCATGATTTGATCAGGTCTCTTGCAATATTTTGGGCTTTTCTTAAAGTCCTGATTCCTGAGATCATAGGACTGTGTCAGACTTATCTCACATTAAAAAGTAAGCTTTTATCCCTCATGATTTGTCTTCTGCAATGCCAGAAGACAAATAACCACACTGATTTTTAAGTAGCTACTGTTGTCAATGTCAAGTTAGGCATCTAAATTCATGTGCTGGTACTTTAATAAATGGCTTCATGTGTAGCTCTCTAGATAATCATACCCTTTACCCAGTTGTCTATATATAACTTCAAGTAGGTGCTCAAGATGAACATTTAGGCCACAGGATAAACAATGAGGAAATCCCAGTTGGCCTTAGGGATGCCATGGTCATGCCGATCTTCATGAAAGGAAACAAGCCTGACTGGAAATTACAGAGGGATCGCCTTGCTGTCCACCAGAAAGATTTTTGTGAGAACCCTCTTTAACCGTCTCTTTCCACTTGCTGAAGAGCTCCTCCCAGAATCTTAGTTTGGGTTTAGGGCATCAAGAGGCACAACTGACATGATCTTCACTGCTCTCCAGCTGTAGGAAAAATGCCAAGAACAATATGAACCTCTCTACAGGGCCTTCTTTGACTTCATGAAAGCCTTCAACTCTGTCAACCAAGAACCACTACAGAAGATCCTTCTGGAGTCCAGATGCCCACCGAAATTCATGAGTATAATTTGCCTGCTTCATGATAGTATGTGAGCAGTGGTTCTCAGTAACAGATCTATCACAGATCCCTTTGAGGTTAAAATGGGAGTTAAGCAAGACTGCGACATCATTCCAATATTTTTCTTGATATTCCTTACTGCGATTATGTCTGACCACCAACAAGCTGCCAGTTGGAGTGGTGCTAAATTACCAAATAGATAGTAAATTGTTTTAATCTCAGCTGACTCCAAACCAAAACCAAGACCCCCTGACCTCAATCATTGAGCTCCAGTATGCTGATGATACTGTAGTGTGTGCTCACTCAGAACACACCTTCAGGCAATCATTAATGTATTTACCAAATGTGGCAGGGCACTGTTTGTGCCTGCCACTTTAAGGGCTTGGAGCTGGCAGCCACCAGGTACCTGATTAGGGCAGACATTTTGAACTGAGGGCTGTCCATATAGACAGGGCAGTTCTGCTGCTGGGGGCCAGGCAACAACACTGCCTGGGCAGCGGGCTGCTGATATCATCTGGAGGTAAGGGAGGAGCTGTAGGGGTTGAATAGGAGGCTCCTGGTCCTGAGTATGACCTAAAACTGCACTCTGCTGAGAGTGGGTGGCCTGGGGCTCTCAATGCATGGGAGCCCTCAGGAAATGCCAGGCCAGTTACCACCCCGGTGAAAAGTGGGTCAGGGCGCCTTAACCCCTAGCCCCCACAACCGGGTGGGTTACCCCTTGTTGGAGGGTCGGGAAGGTGGACCCCATGAAGAAGAGTAAGGGCCACTGACTCAGGGCCTGTCTGAACTTTCCCTGACTGGCCCATGCTGGGGCCAGGACCGGAAGGGCTGGGGGTCCGCCATGAGGAATGCCCAAGAGCTGAGGGCCTGGGGTTCTGACTGGCCTGGAGATGAGCTAGGGCTAGTAGCCAAATGTCCCCAGTGGGAGGATCACACCCGAAGGGGAAGCAGCTCAGGGAGCTATGTTGCCTTGTATGATGGTGAAAGAGTCTGCCTGAGGGGAAGAATCCAGGTGGGGTTCAATAGTAGGATTCTGGGGCCCAGCGAGGGGCCGATGATAGTGAGAACAGTGTGATGCCATCTGCAAGGCTTGGGCTGCAGTGTAGGGGAGGAATAGAGCCGCAGATAGCACCCCTGGCATCGGGGCAAAAAATGGGCAGCCTCCTGCTTGATTAACATCAATTAACTAATTAACATCAAGGTGTGGTGGGCGAGAATATGGGCGGTTAGCCCAGGAACAGGTGGGCAGGCAGCAGGGAAAGCGGCCCCGAGCAGGCCCCCTGTCACACCAAGGCATACAAGAAAATGGGATTAAAACTTAACATTCAGAAGACTAAGGTCCTCCATCAGCAAGCTCTTAATGAGCAGACCCCAGGTCTGGTAATTCAGATTCATGGTGAGGCTCCAGAGAATACTGAGTATTTCCTGTACCTCGGAAACCAGTTCTCGCAGAAGGCTGACATCAGCAAAGAAATCCAACATCACCACAAATGTGCAAGTGCAGCCTTTGGATGCCTAAGGAAATGAGTGTTTAAAGATAGCAACATCAGATCTATAAACAAGCTTGTGATTTATCAAGCAGTCATGATCCCCACTTCACTCTGTGGATCTGAGACGTGGACACCATACAGGAGACACATCAAATCTCTCGAGAAGTACCATCAAAGCTGCCTGTGGAAGATCCTTCAAATCCAGTAGATAGACAGGTACACCATTATTAACATCCTATCACAAGCAAACACCATGAGAATCAAGGCAATGATCATCTAACATCAACTTTGCTGAGCTGGCCACATCATCTGGATTTCCAATTCTGGAGTCCTGAAGAAAGTTTTATTCTCTTAGCTTGGTCAAGGCATGTGCTTAAGAAGAGGGCAGAGAAAGTGCTTCACTGACATCCCCAAGGCCAACTTGAAACAATGCAGCATCAACACAAATTTGTGAGAAACTATCACCCAGGACTGCCCCAAATGGAGGAAGAGTCTTCCGCAAGGATCTCAGTACTTTGAAACCTTATAACAACAAGAGGAGATGGAAAAAATGGGAGCAGCAGAAACAGCATGTCATGGACTGAGCCAGGAACACACAGCTACCCACCCCACAGAGAAATATATGCCCAAGGTGCAACAGAGTCTGTCAATCCTGGATAGCCTCATCAGCCATCTTCGGACCCAGAGATAAAAATGATGAGAGCAGGAGGTGTAGGAATTACTAAGGCAAGAATAAAATCTTTGTATCCATTTCTTAGAGTTATGTGTGTCTGTAGTTATATCAATATACAAACAGTGTGTCCAGTTTATTTTTATATGATCTCTTTAATAGGAAGCCACAAATACTTTATACTAAGAAAAGGAGGTGGCAAAGGAGTCTTTATCCAGAGCTGGGGACAGTAATTTATAGCTATATAGGCAAAATTGCAGCTGTACAGGGAAAGTTCTTTGAGCTCTCTTTTGGCCTGTAATGAACGTAGCAGACCTGAACCTGGAAACACATAATAATGAATAAAGAAAAGGAAAAGGAAATGTAAAAGAGACAAAATTGTAAAAAATCTTGCAGGATATATTCAGTCAAAGTAGCACTATTATGGAGGGACAGAGTGGGGTTTAGTGCTGATCCTGGCCAATGTTCCCTCTAACAAGCAGCAGTCTGTGAGCGTGCCGCCTCGGTCCATGAGCGTGCCACCTCAGTCCAGTGTGGGACACTTACTGAAGGGGGCTGAGGCCTGGGGGCCGGAGGCCAGGGGCCAGAGCCGGAGGCCGGGGGCCAGGGGCTGGGGGCCAGGGACCAGGGGCTGGAGTCAGGGGCTGGAGGTTGGAGCCTGGAGCCAGGGGCAAGGGCCAGAGGCTGGAGCCAGGGTTCAGGGGCTGGGGCTGGAGCCTGACACAGGCTCCACCAGCTCCAGGGAAGCGCTCCACTCCTCCGCATCAGGGCCAGGGAATGGAGCACTTCCCCAGAGCCAACGGAGCCCGCGTCAGCCATCCACCCCAGCCTCCAACCCTGCCTTGCCTCACCTCAGGGAGGAGCTACTGTCTGCCCCAAGTGAGGCTCTGCTGGCTCCAGGATACTGTGGGACATGCCCCTGGAGGCCATGCCAGGGAGCGGAGCAGTGTCCTGGAGCCGGCGGAGCCTCACTCGGGGCAGACAGTAGCTCCCCCCTGAGGTGAGGCAAGGCAGGGATGGAGGCTGGGGCAGGCGGTTGGCATGGGCTCTGCCGGCTCTGGGGAAGTGCTCCACTCCCTGGCCCTGATGCGGGGGAGTGGAGCACTTCGCTGGAGCCAGTGAAGCCCATGCCAGACTCCAACTCCAGCCTCTCCTGGTGTGCGGCCTTGAAAAGGCTGTGGGTGGCTGCACTTTTAGTTCCCTTAGAGGGAACCTTGATCCTGGCTCATATAAGCAAAGATAAAAAGATGACTACAGAAAAGCCAGTCTGACCCAGAAAGATGAGTGAAAGAGGAACCCCCACTTGTGGAGACAGGACTGAGAGAAGTAAAAAATGGAGGATCAAATTGAGTGTTGGAAATGGCATGGAGAGTTATGGGGCCATAAAAGTAATGTGAAACAATGCACAGAGAAAGAGAATAGGAGGGATATTGTCTCGGTTCCTGGAACAAAAGAGTCATCTGGCTGTAGCTTTCTGAAAACTTTACAGTTTAGAAAGAACTGATTTAGGAAAGGTGAGGGAGAGAGAGAGATTTACAGTGGGTGAAAATTGATTTTGCTCTATATACAGTATTTGCTTCCATGAAAAAGATCCAAGCTGTAGTTTTATGAGCTGAACTATTTTAGCAAAGAAATGGCCAGTTGAATAGCTTAATGCTATAGTCATATCCTGGTCTAATGTATCTCAATCCCTTGCAGTAATTCCATACTATGCAACAGAAGAGTAATTCTGTATCATATCTTTGCAGGAGTAAGTGTGCAGACATGTGTATATGTGTGTGCATTCAGGGTGTTAATCATCCAATTGTTGTGTGTGAATCTCTAGGGCGGAATTTGAAAATGCACCACACATTGGCTATTGGACCTACAAGCTACAAAAGGTCAGTTTTTACCCTTGTTCGACAAAATACTGTGCACAGATCTCTCAGGTAATTAACAGGAAAACTGTGTTTGGGAACAAGCATTATATACTAGGCAGAGGCAGTGCTTCTCACCACCACCCTTCAGACCACTTAGGAGGGGGCAGAGAGAGGCTATTGAGCATAAACAAGCAAAAGTGCTGATTCATAAAATCAAGAGAAGGAGAGAATTGCTAAATAAATAAGCAAGCTACTCTTCGAGTTAATACTGCTCCTAAGAAGCTTTGTTTATATGGCCAGCTCTTACATGCCAGATAATCCATAGAGACACTGACCTTGTCAGCCCTATTTGTGTAATCTTAGGATAAGAATATGAACAGTTCTTAAATAATATCTCCATGATAGCTAGATGAGGCCTTTGATTGAGCCGTAGATATGCAAAGAACTAGACAGTGTTCCTTGACCCATTGTAGGGGTACCAGCTCTTCATGCTTAAGCTGCAGTGCAAAACAATCACACCATAACTCCAGGATGCTGTCTCACAACATCAGAACATGAGTCTCTTCAGGTCATTACATCAGGGCATGCAGAGATTGGAACATGTTGTGATACAGCAACCTGCTATGCTGTTGCAACATAATTATAGCTGGATGTACGAAATAAATTCAGGATTCTGCAGAGCACAGACTAATTCATGAATTTTGAGGTCATTGGGCACCATTACAATCATCTAATCTGACCACCTGCATAATACAGCCAAATAACTTTATCCAGACAGTTTTGAGCTATGATGTTTGGTGAGATCAGGTAACACCTTTATTCTATTGTAAAACCTACAAGCAGAGCAGCATGCAGCAGCTACAGCTTTGGGGTTATTCACAGATGCTGGCAGAAATAGTTGTCATTCTCTTCCGTGGACTCAACTGGCTTTGCAAGGGACTTACAAATGAGTGCCCTCTTTTACTTACTTAATACATCACAATCACTAGGTTCCATGGTAAGACCATACCCACCAAGTGGTGCCATGCAAGGGTGTAAGCAGCAATGGAAAAACTGTGATAAAAGGACAGAATTATAGAACTTTACCTCTACATTACCAGAGGCAAAAATACAATCTATTCCTTTTGAAGTTTATATATAAACCTCAGGAGCCCAAGCAACCCATTGTGCAATTCCTAATATGATCAATGGATCATGGGCAACTGATGGAATGATGGAGCTGTTTAACATATTAACATGTAGCCAATTTTTCTATATTCTCTGAAGAGCTGCTGCACAATAAAGCGGCATCTAAGGATATAGAGTGGCTACCAACTCTTAAATAAAGTGAAATCAAAGCAAGATAAATAAATCCAAAATATACTCAGGGCTGGCTGGACCAGACATTGGGGTCTATGTCTCACCTCTGAGGAGAGTGCCTTAACCATTTGACCAGAGTCATTGTCTCTCAACCTCTCTCTCTCTGCCTCAGTGACCATTTAGCATTTCCATGCAAGAAGGAATGAGTATCCTTCTTCTGCCAAACACCCCGGACAGCCTCTAGTTTACTAGCTGGAGAATATTTGTAGGCAGGAATGTGGGTTTGAATTAAACCAGGTAGAGGAAGGAACTGAAACTGAGTCTCTGACATCCTGAGAGAGAATGTTGTACAAAAGGCTATTGTATAAGAGGTAGATAGGGATCTGTGTAGGTGGGGAGCTTTAGAATAAAGGAGTGGCAGGTGTTTCTGCAGAGTCTAATCTGTTAGACATGCTCCGAGCACACCTATCAGTCTGAGTAATTCCAGCAACACAGAGGAAAGGAACAACTAATTTATGCTTCCACACTGATTGCTTGGTGGTGTTAGGGCTATGTGGTTGTACACATGCCAAAGCAGAACTTCAGTGTCTGAAAAAGTTTAGTGTTAAAAGTTCAGATGTAGACTCTAGGTCAGTGGTTTTCAATCTTTTTAGACTTAAGTCACTCCTCACTAGACTCAAGGCACCCCTCTGAAAATGCCAGCTTCAGCTTTCACTCATTTTTGACTTTGGGAAAATGAAAGAGCTATTCTTCTGTTGCAAATAACTCAGAAAAAACACAACACAAGTCAGCATGTTTTTAACACTATGGGTTCCTATTCCAGTTCTCTGGGTTTATCTTTTGAAGCATGTATAGATGTGTTCACAACCAACAGTGCTAATATTGCACCGTATCCCAGGACACCCTTTAAAGGATCTTGTGACACTGTGGATGAGAATCACTGCTCTAAGTACTGTCAGTGGTAGGCAAGAGCTGAGGGCAGGGTTAAGGAATGCAATTTTGGATTTAGGATCCTAAGCCCTGCCTAGCTCCTATGTTGGACACCTATGTCTTTTTGTGGATCTAGCCCTGAATAAATATAAATAACCCACGGAGTCACCAGTTTTTAAGGCCTTTAATAGGGGGTGGAATGTCTGTGGGCAGAGCCCAATGTGTATGTCAGGAGCATAACTGAGGGGAGGTGACTGGGACAGCATCCCTGGGCACCAACTTTTGAGGGAGGGAAAGGACA
This sequence comes from Crocodylus porosus, assembly GCF_001723895.1. Taxonomy (NCBI): domain Eukaryota; kingdom Metazoa; phylum Chordata; order Crocodylia; family Crocodylidae; genus Crocodylus; species Crocodylus porosus. The sequence goes on along the minus strand of NW_017728886.1, from coordinate 166,388,603 downwards.
CAGAAATATCCATCACCGCAGAATGCAACTGGCAGCCAGCCTTGCCACCACCACTAACAAAGCAGCAGCTGCCAATGCAGCCCAGGGCATGGAGCTCCCCTGTTACTCCTCTGATTAATGTAGATCTTTTTGCAGAGCTAGTGTCAGAGAAGAAACTAAGAAACTGGGATGAATTAATATTTGTGTTTACTGGTTCATTTTCCAGGGAGTATCATGAAAGCAGTAAGCCTTAAAGATGGATTTGAATGAGACGGTGGCAGTGAAGGTGGCAGCCAGCCACCTGGATTAGGGGATTCCACACACAGAGAAGACAATCACAGGAACAGGAGCAAGTGAGAGAAGACAAATGTAAAACTGAATCTGATATTAGTAATAGAGGATGGTGAAAGATGTGCAGCTCCCTGTTGTAACTCATGGTGCTTAGCAGGAAGTGCCATGAATTACAGTGTTCCCTCCAACCCAACAAATGTTCACTGTTGGATCCAGGGGTGTGGAGGATCAAGCTCCAGTTTGGAGTAGTTGTGTGTCTGAAGCTACTCTGCCCTAGACATGCCCCTCCTCCCCCACCCCAGCTCTGGTGCTGTCTTCAGAATGGGAGAAGGGAAGGGAGAGGAGGGAGCTTGGTTTCGGGAGGGGTAAGGGGCTCCAATTTACCCACCATACACTCCAGTGCATGCTGGACAAACCCCAGATGGAACTCCCTTCCCTTCCTTCTCCCCATCCCACTCTGAAGACAGCACTGGGGGTGGGGCTGAGCTGTATCAGTTCAGCTCCGCTCCCAGCATACACCGACAGACATTAATGAAGAAGCTCTGCTTTGGGGCACCTTCGTCTGAACCCTCATGTAATAAGTCATGCAATCGGAGACTTTTTAAAACACTGTCCAGCCATGCCCTTCTGTATAGTACTTTCAAGGGGCTGATCACATGACAAATATCTGCACCCACAGTGTAATGTAACTTCTGTCTGCACCCACAGTGAGGGGAAAAAAAGGGTTAAAAAATGAAAAACAAGTAATTTAGAAGTCTAAATCACATTTTAAAGTGCCTTAGAAAATGTTACACAAAAAACTAGATCTCTTGGTTCCAGAATGATACCTTTTATTAGACCAACTGGAAATGGCAAGAAAATTGTCCTTTTCTGCAAGCTTTCGGGATCAAAGTCCCTTTGTCAGGCTCTGGGAAAAGTGTAGGTGGTACAAGATGGTATCAGAAATGTAGGCAGGAACAGAGTTGTCCTTTGAGATAGGGAGTTCAAGCTTACTGCAGTGATTTAAAGGGCCAAGACACCAAGGGAGGTATTATTGTCCCCATGTCCCTGGGAGTTTTGAGTCCAGCAAGTTGGGAAATAAAAGTTGGAATCTATTGGTAAACTGACTTTCAAGGCTCTCAAAAACCCATTGACATTCAATATGAAAATTCAGTAAGGACCAATCCTTTTAAGAAAAGGCTGATAACTTCATACTAGCTCTCAGGTGGAGGAACTTAGGTGTGTAACTCTTGAGTGCTAATGCATTATAAACAAAAATCCCCATTGTATTATGACAAAGAATGCCCAATCTAAAACTGTGCCCTATTCCTGGTCCTAGTAGAAGACCACTTCAGACTAATATAGCTAAAATGTATTTTAGGCAAGTTTGCAAATGCAGGACTGATATGACTGGCAGCTTGTTTTACCCACATGCCAACATTTGAGTGCTGGTGTGGAGAAAAGGAAGATTCCTCTTTCCCATTACTTCTCTATGATAACATTCACTGGTGCATTTCAGCTAGAAAAGTTCACAGAATCTTACATAGTAACAGTACAGTCACAGCTAATTTGACTCAGAGAAATTTAAAATACTGTCAAAATATAAATGCTTCCTTCAGCTGATTCATTAGTTTGCAGATCATAACAAGGACTGTGTGTTCTCAGTTAAGGTTAGGGCTAGAGGACATGCTGCAGATGTGTACATCCACTGTCTGGATTTCTTTAATTTGTTATGCAAACAATGTTTTTCTCAAAGAGTAAAACAATGTAGTGTCTTCTAGTAGAGGGAGCCCTAAAAATAACTTTTCTTGTGGCATTATTTTTAAGGAAGGAAGGACACTATAGACATTCTCCGCACATGTTTACCATTTAATGAGAATTACACTTCAGTTAGCACAAATTTAATTTGTAGCAGAACCTTAAAACAGCTCCCAAGTAAGCTCAGTGAGCCCTGTTCAAATAAAAAAAACCCTGATTTATTTTGACACATTAAACTTCCCCCCAAAAAGAAAATGCAAAATTTAAAAACTCCAAACAAAATTATAGCAGTAAAACACAAAAACTGTTTTCCCATCTTTTTGTTTTCCTTCCTTGAACTAGTGTAAAACATAGTTTTGGTTTGGGCCCAATTTTCCTCACAAAAAAAGATAACAATTGCAGTTAAGGGCTGGAAAGACTTTGAGAGCCCTTAGAAAAGTGGCTGCTTTGTAGAGCCTTGCTGACCAGAAAAGGAACTTATTTTGCTTTGGGAATGCCAAGAAACTGGATTATTTTTATGCTTCGGCTTAATGAAATAGGCACCATGACAGGGAAACATAGTCTGAAATACCTGTTCATTGAGTGCAAGTATAATCTGGCAAAGAAAGAGGGACAGTGATAATCGAGTGCTGGGCAGAGAACCATGTGACTTATGTGACCTGGGGCAAGTCACTTAAGGCTAGATCCAATAAAAGACCCAAGCAATTATAAATTAGGCATTGCTTAGTACCTAATAGGTACACCTACATGAGATGTTTACTGAGGAACTGACTAATTAGCTCTGCAGTAAAATGTCACCATCTACATGTGTGACCTTAGTAAGTCGCAGTAGACTAACTAGGAACAGTGATTAGGAACAGTAAGCATGGATTCACCAAGGGGAAGTCATGCCTTTTATGATGAGATAACTGGCTCTGTGGATGCACAGCAAGCAGTGGACATAATATACCTTGACTTTAGCAAGGTTTTTTAAACTGTCTCCCACAGCATTCTTGCAAGCAAGCTGAGGAAGTATGGGTTGGATGAATGGACTGTAAGGTAGATAGACAGCTGGCTAGATTATCAGACTCAACAGGTAGTTATCAATGGCTCAACATCCAGTTGGCAGCAAGTATCAAGTGGAGTCCAGTCAGTCCTGGGGGGTAAAGTAGATACGCTGGAGGGTAGGGCTAGGGTTCAGAGTGATCTAGACAAATTGGAGGACTGGACCAAAAGAAATCCCATGAGGTTCAATAAGGACAATTTTCCTGCCTAGGCAGGGTGCCAGACTGAATGATCTGTTTAGGTCCCTTCTGACCCTAGCATCTATGAATCTATTAATCTGTAAGGACAAGTGCAAACTGTTGCATTTAGGATGGAAGAATCCCATGCACTGCTACAGCCTGGGGACTGGCTGGCTAAGCAGAAGCTCTGCAGAAAAGGACCTGGGGGTTACAGTTGACAATAAGATGGATATGAGTCAGCAGTGTCCTTGTTGCCAAGAAGGCTAATAGCATACTGGACTACATTAGTAGGAGTGTTTCCGGCAGATCAAGGGAAGCAATTATTCCACTCTATTCTGCACTGGTGAGGCCACATCTGGAGTACTGTGTTCAGATTTGGACCCCCCACTATGGAAAGGATGTGGACAAGTTGTCAAGAGTCCAGTAAAGGGCAATGAAAATGGTTTGGAGGCTGGGGCACATGACTTACGAGGAGAAGCTGAGGGAACTGGGTTTATTTAGTCTGCAAAAGAGAAGACCAAGGGCACGTCCAGATAAATGTAGACATTTGTTTCCCTGGGGCCAAGTAGCAGCAGCATAACTTGTACCACTGCTACATGTCCTCAGAGAATGCCCATGTCACGCATGCTTTTGTGCACAGCAGGTTACCCTGCGTAAGAAAGGAGAGACTGAAGCCAGCAACTCTGCTGGCCCCAACAGCCTTACCTGAGGTCTTGAGGGTCTCCTGGGGCTGCAGTCACAGCAGGAAGCCTGGATGACAGCCAGAGTGTGGTTCTGTCTAGCTAGGCACCATGTGGCCCACCCGCCTGTTTTTCAGTGTGGGGTTTTTTTAACCCTGGGATCTTGCAGGGTTAAAAAACGCTCCCTTCACTGCAAGGTAGCAGCACAGGGGACACTTGCGTGTGTGGTATGTGATGCTGTAGATGGGTCTGCAGCACCACATACCGCATGTCCACGCTTGTCTGGACATGGCCTGAGAGGGACTTTGATAGCAGCTTTTAACTCTCTGTAGGGTGGTTCCAAAGAGGATGAAGCTAGATTGTTCTCAGTGGTGACAGATGACAGGAGGGTGGAGAAGCACTGGAACAGGTTTCCTAGAGGGGTGGTGAAATCTCCATCCTTCAACCTTTCTAAGGGCTGGCTCAACAAAGCCCTGGCCAGAATGATCTAGTAGGGGATGGTCTTGCTTTGAGCAGGGGTTGGGCTAGATGACCTCCTGAGGTCCCTTCCACCAACCCTAATTTTCTATGATTCTATGATAATAAACACTGCCTTAGGGTTGGCTAAACACAAGCAGTACCCTGTGGCGGTGTTGTTTCATGTGCTTCAGTGCATGTGTAGAAGGGCACAGGGTTAGCTGGGGCATAAGAGTGCTTCAGTGTGGAGGCTAGCCTTGCACTGGAGCACGCTCATGCCCTAGCCAGCCCCTCCACAGCATGTTAAGCCAGTTCAGAGCAGCCCTGGGCTGATAGTTTGCTCGAAAGGCTGCTGCAGAGCAAGCTGGGTCCCCTGCAAGCCTGGGCTGCTCCAACTGGGTTCCATATGCTGCACACAAATAAACTCTGGAGCAATATGATCTGGAATTTTTTGCAAGTTCAAACAGGGTGCCCAGGAGGAAAAAAACTCTGGGGCAATAGGCTCTGGAGCTTATTCATGTGCATTAATTGCACATGTAACTGCCCAGTCATTAGATATCTGACTCTAAATAGTGGAAACTAAAAACTGGTGTTAGGTATGCAAGTTCCTCATACAGGTCCAGGAAAAGCTAGAGAGAAGAGCAACCCAGAACATAAGCATGTGGATTAAGGACAACCCCTCTCTGGAGTTTACACATCTAAGTCTGAGCTGCAGACAGGTGCGTTCATCCACTAGGAATCCAAGGATCTTTATAGTATAAGCCTTTTTTGAGAGAAAGAAGCAGGGCTGGTGGCTCTGGTATCACCCACCTTTTATGTAATAGCCTAGTGCAGGCATCAGCAGACTATGACATACATGCCAGAACATGGCACGTGAAGCCATTTTGCTCAGCATGCCACAGCCAACCCAGGTTCTGGGCAGACCCCTGCCACTGGCTATAGAACCTGAGCTGCTTGCAGCAGGTGGTGGGTAGGATGCAAGCATGCATGCCTTGGGCAGATGGCAGGGAAGGGGCCAGGGCTGCACTGCTGCAAGAAGGACTCGGCCTCTCCCCACCATCTGCCCCTGGCATACCAACATCTTACAAGTCAATGTTGCAGGGTTTTTTAGCACTCTGCCCAAAAACATTGCTGACCCCTGGCCTAGTGGTTAGGTAGGAAACCTGGGTCCTCAGCCTGGAAGAGACAGTAAGCAAAAACAGACCTAACTCTTTATGCTAGTATTTAGGGCACCCACCTGAGAAAGCATCTCTATGATTATGAAACCACTGAGCAGGCATTTTATGCTTATAGTTACTTAAGTCCACTTTTTGGTGTCTCAGACCTTTCCTGGAATCTGATTCTTAGACATGGTATATCTCAGTTCCCCATCCTTATATCAGGATTATAGAATTTCATCCTACCTCAGGGTATAAATGCATTCTGGACTGAGGTGCTCACATGCTATGGTAATGGGACCAAGCAATTACCATAATATAGTAAAGTTGGTACAGTGAATTACTCAGCATCGTGACACATCTATAGAATTTAATAATCAGTCCTTTAATATTGGACTTTCTACAATAATCTTTCTCTGTTTTTGTTTTTGTTTTTCTGGAGAGATTGATTAACTGCTTTAGACATAACTCCAGCTTCATCTACAAATATAAATTCAACTTAGATCAGGACATTTTCCAAAATGTTTTCCCTATTACTCTTTTGCCATCTGTGCTCATGTTTCCATTTAGAACTAGAAGCAAAATTGCTAAACTATGATAAAAGCAGATATTCTCCTGCCAGTCCAAAGCAAGCAGCACTAAAGATTAACTGATTTTTTTTGTTAATTTTCAAGATTAGGTTGAAACCATAGGATAAATTGAGGTGAAAGAAAGAAAGAATCACTGGACACAACTGCAATTATTGGCTATAATTCTGTGCTGTAGCTGAAATAAAGGAGGCTGTGTGCCATGTCTGCTGAATCCTCAGTTCTGGAAGTGATGTGGGACTAGGCAGGCCTCAGCGTAAACAGCATTTACCTTGACTACTATAATCCTCATGAGGCCATTCTGGTAGCCATTAATATCTGGTATACAGAGGTCCTGAGGCCTTGCTTCTTCTTCCCTAGCCACATCATTTGGTGGCAGGCTGAAAGGGTTGTGATGAGAATCATTCTGCTGCTGCTAACACTGGTTGAGTACAGGAAGTAATTTTCACAATATTTGCACGAAAATTTTGATAAATTATATTAACATTTTAAAAAACTTCAGCTCATTATATACCTGATCAACAATAGAAGGAACATTTCTACCACATCAGATTTTAGAAAATATATATTTAAGTAAGGGATGGAAGGATTGTAGCAAAGGCCACTAACTAGTGCTACTAACTACTCAAGGAGACCTGAGATGACTGACTGCTTTAAGATGGCCACAATTATTAGCAATGGACAAACTGTTCTGGAAGTCTGATTGCGATTTAGAATGTCACATGACTCCACTCACCAACAGCCATCCTTTGCAGCTGCAAAGCTAGCATGCATGGCAGAGATGGACTGAAAGCTGTTTTCTCCTTTATTGGCAGGCAGTCTCTACTACAAGGGCAACATAACAGTTTATTTTCTAAATCAATTTGGCTAGGGACAGACATTAAACATAAACTGGTTTAAGTGATCAGAAATTGGTTCAAACCTGTAACAGAACAGATGTTCAGTGCACATGAACCAGTTTGAAAATGGCTGAAACTGGTTTGAGATAAACCTAGTTGAATGTAGTATCAGACTTTACTGATTTGGCTCAAACCAGGTTATGCAATGTCTTTCCCAAACCTCTTCCTGGTTTAAGATAAACCAGACTCCCCCAGCATCTCAGCATGCTCTCTGGGCTAGGCTGGGTGGGGCTCTCTGCTCCACAGCAGGGCTGGCTCTTCCCCTCTGCTCCCTGGCTGCAGCTCTGGCAGAGACTGTAGGTACTCTGCCTGGCTTCACCCTGCCCTATCCCACCCTCACTGCTTACTGCTTAAGCAGGAAACCCCCATTCCCTCCCTCCTATCTCCCATAGCAGGGACCCCAGCCCCCTAGATTCTAGGCATGTGGTATGCTAGCTAATGCCGAGAGGTGTCTGTGTGTGTCTCCAGTTTCACTGGGAGCGGCAGACAAAACAGTGACCACTTAGGGCTTTTTGGAGCTAGTCAACAGGTTAGCTGGTAAGCTGTTTAAGGACAGTTTGAACTAATGCAAAGAGGCTATTGTTTTCCTGATGAGGTGGTAAACAGTGTTATCAGCTCCCTGCTGGTTTGCTCACCCGTCAGTTTGCTGTGGACAGTATAAAGAAGCAGGGAGAGGGAGGTTGAAAAGCTCCACATCATCAACAGATGGATGCATTGAACACCCCTACTTTTCTCAGAGTGCTAGCAGAGGGGTCAGGGCTGGCAACACCCCTGCCCCTTGAGCAGCGAGTGGAAAAAAGCCTGGGATAGTGCAGGCAGGGTGAGGGTTTAATCAAAGCATCCTGTGAGGGGCTGGCCATTCCCCCCCTCAGCTCAGCACTCTGGAAGGGAAGGGAGGGCTGCTCTAGTGCCCCCTGGCATCTAGCCTGAGCCACTGCAGGCATATGCCTGCATTTCTGGAATGTTTGTCTGCTTACAAAATTGATTTAGTCTAGCCAGGTTAGACTAAGATACACAAAGATTGAATCAATTCAGGCTCAGGCTTTTTCAATGTCTGAACCTAGCCTTCAGGTCTACATGTCAAGGTTTACTTTGAAAGCTATTCAAGAGTTCTAGCTGTGGACTTTGGGGCAAGGCTGGAGGATTATTCCTCCCCAAGCCAAGCACTAGCCTTTGTGGAAAGGTCAATTAATACTCCTGGGGAACACAGAGACAGCATCTCTGCACTCACCAGTTCTCCCAACTGGTATCAGCTTTTTAAAGAGCAGAGGCACTCTGGGGTTTTTCTGCAGTTTATGCCCCAGAGTATTTATGATCTTATGTTCTTGGAACACACAGAGTTCAAAGGATCTTCCTCTTCTATTTTTCTGGAAATCAGCACAGGACTCTGTTGGGCAACAATTGCAAAGAAATCCCAGAGCATATTCTCATTTTAAAAGTGAAGAAGGCAGAGAAGGCTACTCTCTTCCCGTGAGTGCTCCATGTCTTATGGAGGAGTGCATTAAGAATGCCACAGACAGATGAAGGCAGAGCAGGGTGAAAGTTTATGTCTTTATGAAGGAGTTCCACCCTGCCCTGCCTTGCCTTCTGCATGACTTCAGACTAGCATAGCTAACTACCTCTTTCTACAGATGAATGAGCTGCTTCAGGCCAAAGGAGCCTGCCTTTGTAAGAGGTATGGGCGGCAAAGGGGGGACTAGTAAGCACCAGAGCTTTGGGGTGTTTAAATTACCAGGCCACAACTCCTGAAGAGTTAAGTTTATATTTCAAATTGTTTTTTAATATCCAGTCCTTAGGAAAATATAAACAGCCTGGTAACATATCATACACTATGGGAAATAACTTTAAAGTATCAGGACAAGCCAGCTGTGAGGCTATGTGTTGAGGAGACAGGCTACAGTGCTATGCTGCTGATTCAGAAATAAATCTCATTGTACAAGTCAGCCAGCCACAGACTGAGATAGAGGCAGGGATATAAGATAAACATAGTTCAGTGCTTATAGGCATGGCATGATGGAAAAAACCATTTTTGACCATAAAAAGAGTGTTCCCAATTTGTTCTCCACTGCACTGTGAAAGGGATATAGTATAATACTGTAATGTGTTAGACTTATAGGTGAGCAAGAGTGCTCTGGGAACAGCACTATTTTCCAAACACATCGTCTTATCAGACACTTGTTGAGACAGCATTATATTAAGGTAGCAAACTCTGATATTGACATAGTAGAACTTCATATGGCAAAGGCCCTAGCCAAAGCCCATCCAACTCAATGGGAACCTTTCCTATTAATCAGAGATATTGCAGCTTACAGTGGTGATACTGCAGCACTTTGGACACAAAGGCCAGTTCCTATTTGCCCTGTCCAAGCCTAAATGGTGGGTACATAGCTGCTTAGCTATATTTACACACAATCTAAGATTTTATTTCTCCCTGTGGTAGAATAGGATTGTACTGTGTATATAGCTACTGGAAGTAATACACAAGAGGACCACTCTCCAGCCTTTTAACCCAACAGCCTGGTGGTCAGGGCACTTACCCCACACACAGAACACCACTGCCAAGAAAAGTGCTGTAACCAGTAAGCCACAGGTCAGGCATTGTCCATTGCACTCTGCAGGCCTCTCATTGACTATGTCCCAGTATATGCTCAGTAGGCAAGCATGGGCTTTCTGAAATCCCAAGCTGTGTAAGTGCCAAAAACTATAGTGCCAGGACTATACAACCACCACTTTGGTGTATGAATGGGAAATAGATCTGGCCCTAAGTGTATTTGTATAAAGGAATTCCCTATTTGTCTCTCAAGCTGTAGCCTTTAAGATCCAATAATTAAAAGGAAATTAAATGAATCACGAAGGGGAAATAATATACTGTACTAACCAAGGGAAGAAATACATTATTAGTAGAGATGACTTTTTTCTCCTTTCAGCTTAAAGAATCCCATTACCTCTCTTACAAATCAGGTATTCTGTTGCTGGTAACTCATTTTCAAGCTTTCCCTCCACTACAAAATGCTGCCGGCTCCACCAGTCTGCTGCTGTTTCTTTCCCTGGGGCACTGTTCCATCATATGAAGGGTCCATTCTGACATGTGCCTTCCTTTCCTGCTCAAGAACACTTTCATTTTCCTTACAGAACCATTTTGGAAAAAGGGTAGGGGAGTGGTTTGCATTCCAGGACAGATCCTTTGTATGCAGTCTCCAATAATAGAAATGGCATTAGACACCTAGTTATGGCAGCCTTATAGGAGCGGACTCCCTTGAGGCTCACGTTCAGGAGCCAAGCCAAAAATATACAGCTTGAGCCAATCAATTCAAATCAAAATGCCAGAAGTCACAAATCAAAAGGCTGCTGCACTTTTCTACCACATTAGCCAACAAAGCCTGTATTAAGTTGATCCCCATCAGACATTGTTTCTTTCTTTTAAATATTTATTCAGATAAAACCATACCACTGAATCGCAACATCCATTTTTACAAGTGAGGCCTTAGTGTCCGTGACAGTAAAAGAAATTATACATCCGTATTTTTTTTAATTCAGGCAAAGTGACACAACAAAGCATGAAATTACAAATACAAAACAGATGCAACATCATCTTCACTATAGTCAGCGAAGATTGCAATCTGCAAATGCATGGAAGTTTGTGTCCTTGATTTAATGGTTTAAAATGCAGTAAAGCTGTTTACGTTCACTGTCAAAATGTTTGCATTACATATGCTCACTGCCCCTGTGGTGGAAATATTTTTCCACTAACAATGCAGAATAAGCACAAAATGAAGATGCACTATTTCTGTTAACAAACTGCTGGCATAGTGCAGTCTCACCTCTGCTAAAACATTTGTTAATGACACAATGGGTCTATTGTTCCTTTTACCTTGGATCAGCTTCTTGAGTGACTCTGTACACTTTTTTTCTATTCCCTACCATCAGGTATCATCTCTTATCATCTTTTTGATGCTGTACATGGCACTAGCAATAACTGATTAATTTATTTTTCTTTTAGAAGTTAAACCTTGTTTTGTTTCAGGGGGGTGTTGGCACATGAATTTAGATTTCATTATGAAAGTAGCAGGATTTTGAAACTATGGTTACAGCTAGAATCACATAGGCAGGTCAGCTATTTTAACCATTATCTGCAAATAAAATATAAAGGCAGGTTTTTCTAATATGATTAAGGGATATAGGTATGCAACAAAAGTAAGTGGGATTTGTGACCCTAACCCAACCGTGTCCTTTTGAAATTCTCCTCCTAATATATTCATGCATTCATATTACACATACATAATATTCTGATTCCTAGGTATTCTATGACCTTTACACTTCAATATATAGATACAGTATTTGCTGTGCCTAATCAATTGCTATAAGAGTAACAGTTTTTCAAAAAATGTGACTTTTTTCATACACATTTGTAGCATTTGTCCCATGTACACTGGCTAAGGTTTTCTCACATGTTGTAGTTTTTTGGTTCTAGTGGGACTGTTCACATCAATAGGATGAAGCAACCATGTTACCAGAATGAAGGCCACAGTGTTCTGCACTGCCTCTGGACCATTACTAAGCACCTCTGAGGGAACCGTCGCAAATAACTTAATTTTATAAATGAGCAGTTAATGGTTAAGCGCAGTATGAAAGGCACAGATACTCCATCCAAACTGTCCTTTGCTCATTTATTTTTTATCAAGTGTAGTTTTCCTTAAATTGCTGACAGTGGTATTTCACAGTACTCAGATTGGTACTGCACAGTATGCTAGTAAATGAAACATATAACAATAAAAGAAAATAAGGTGCTGCGTTTAGTGAAATGCTTGTTTGTTTGTCTTCTTAAGAAAGACATGAAAATAACTACATCATCTGAGCATGCCAAGTAAGTTGCTCTGTTAAGATTTTAGCAGGGCCTAAGGGAGCCTGGACTCCAGCATATAATGATGTATTCTTGTCTGAACAAGAATAAATGATTACTTGGTCAGAATGTTGACCACCATGTGCTAACAAATCTATTCTAAAACCGTGTGGCACGTACAACTGTACTAATAGCTTTGTCTACAGTATTGTCCTAGAAAGTGCTAGCTAACCTAACATCAGACAAATTGGGTTTGTCTTAATCCAAGCAAATATTAATGGGCTGGCAGAATGTCTCCTTCCCCTGTCCGACTGGGACCAGGTAGAGAGTGGGGCTATTGTTGTCAGTCTGCAGTTGAGGCAAATTACATGAGGGAAACTGAGCAGAGGTATAAGTAGCGGGGTTTGAGCCAGGAGGAGAAGGAGAGGTGCTGGAAGGGAGAGAGTACCAAGAGTGGAGGATGACTATGAAACTATGCTTCCAAGAGAAGTGGTGCAGGCTCCTACCCTGGGGGTGTTTAAGAGGAGGTTAGATGAACATCTTGCTGGGGTCATTTGACCCCAGTTTTCTTTCCTGCCATGGCAGGGGGTCGGACTAGATGATCTGCTCAGGTCCCTTCCGACCCTAGAAACTATGAAACTATGAAGGCAGGAGTCTCAAACAAAAAAAGCAAACCCAAACAAATGCCCCAGCTGCTGCTGCTGCGGCATGGTCTACCTACCTCCGTTGTTGCTGCTCCAGCAACAACACAAGCTAAGTGCAAACATTTTGGGGAGGTTAGAGGGAGGAATGATTGTGCTAAAAATGGCCACCTGATCTTAATTCACTCCGGTGTGGACTTTACACTTAGACCCGGTCTCAGTAACTCAAAATCAATCTAAACCCATAACTGTACATCAGTTCCGTGCACACAGACTGGTCTAAAAATGGCAGAACCCAGTGTAAGATACACCTGGATCAATGCACACTTAATGGATCTAGGTTAGACCAGTGCATGGAATATCACTATAGTTACCTGCACAGCCCCAGGACTGGGAAAGCCCAGCTGCTGGCCCCAGTCCCAGGGGTCCCAGGGCTGCGCTTTTCTTACCTGTCCCCTGGCACTGGGTTATTTTTAGCTCCCCTGCCCCTCAATCCCAACCTGTGGACCAGCTGCCCCTCCCAACGCCCCATCTAGCATGCCACTTCAGGTGCCACCAGTTTTATCTGTGTTCACAGATGCTGGGAGCCAAGGAAGTAAGTATCAGTGGGGAGAAGGACAGGAGAGATGGGGAGTAAGTTCACTTAGGGGGACTGGGAGCCTAAAAATAGCCCCTCGTGGAAGTGTGGGGTACCCCCACATTCCCCCACAGATGCCATGAGGCCCCCTGATCCTGCCAAATCCTCTTGGACCCCAGCAACCCTCCATAGATGCCACCTGCTCCTTATCACTTCCACAGATCCTGTCTGCCCCCCTGATCTCCCAATTACTCCTGCAGATGCTACCTGACCCCAGTCCCCCCACAGATCCTGCTTACCCCCCCAGAACCTGTTGCAGACACTGTCTGCCCTCCTGATCCTCCCAATCCCTCCAACAGATGCCACCTGCCCTCCATCATTCTCATGGATCTTACCCGCCCCCCAGTTCTTCTAAGGATCCC
>NW_017728886.1:166363554-166375014 GCF_001723895.1 Crocodylus porosus | reverse complement strand
TTCACCTGATCACTGCTTGGCCCCCATTCCTCTAACCCCATCCCCTGCTAGTCCCCCCATCCCAATTTACTTAGATCAGGTGGCCATTTTTAATGTGAGCTAACCTTCCCCTAACCTCCCCCACAATGTCTGTGCTTAGCGACAGTGTCCATGCACCCAGCTGCTGAAACAGTATTTTGGTGGAGGTTTCTCCTGCTGCTGGAGTGTCAATTCTCTCATCTGAGTTTTCCTAGACATGTCCTCTTTTTGAGCCCTCTGATCCCTGTCCAGGTGAGTTTTTGAAATCTGACCAAATGTCCAGGATTTCATTTTAATCTACTGGTGGGAGCAGGGGGAGGGTGATCAGAGGCAGCAGGGAGAACAGACGTACATGCCTGCAGCTGTGGAGGCACACACAGACCCATGCAGTGCTCCCTCCAATTACCCTCCCTCTGCTCTCACCAGTGGAGCAAAGCAAAATCCTGGACATTTGGTTAGGGCAGGGGTGTGTGGCTTGGCAGTGAGGGGCACCAACATATCACTGTCCCCCCACCATCCTATTCCCACCCCCCACATGACTGGTGTCCTTTTTTTACACCTGGATATATGGTAACTATAGGGGACTGTCATTTTGGCACTCCCACTAAGTTGGTACCTGGACTGGTGACCTGCTTACTCTCCCCACAAGTTACACTACTGAGACTGAGGGATTTCACTGCACTGGAAGCAGCCAATATTACAACATGGTTAAAATGTATTGTCCCCAACATCACAAGTACATCTTGGTTAATATGAGAGCATGGTATCTAACTATGGGACCAAATCAACTCCCATTAAAGTCAATGGAGTTTTCCCATAAGAATGTTTCAGTTAATCATAGCTGGGTTGAAGTTAACCATGCTATACAGCTTAACAGTGCTGTAAAGGGATCAAGTACACAGCTCTGCTGTATATCCCCATGGAGCAGAACAATACTGTTGAGACTTTTATCCTGTTTTTCAAAGTGTTTCGAATATGTTCTTGTTTCACCCCACAGATATACAACTACACAACAACGATTAACTTATTTACTTGTCTGCCAGTGCTTACATTTTATACTAAAAGTGTAGAAATATCATGCATATACCAAAACAAATGTGACCCAGACTAGAAATGTATAGAGACCTGAGGTAACATATTTTAATATACTGGAATTGCAATCCCCAGATACAAATATACTGAAATAAATCTTGCAAACAGTACATTCCCTACTACATTAGAATTAACTGTCTTTTATCTTGGCTGCATTATGAAATTACTGAAGGGAACAGGCTGTAGTATTTTTAGATAATTTCTATTCCAATTGTACAAAAACATTCAAGATGCACTTTATGCTACAAAAAGTACCATTTTATAAAGTTATTTGCACTTCCCTCAAACAGGGATGTCAGACATTACTAATATAATCCTGAGATCATTGCACTGAAATAGTTTAAGACTAATCTTCTGCCATAACACTAAATAGCTTTGTTCATGCAGAACACACTTATTCTGTTTGGGGTCTTTGTTTGTTTTATTAATCCTCACACTCTTAAATAGTGGAAAATGGGAGGAGACAGGGAAAAAGTCAGGTTAGCCTTTAAACAGAGCTGTGTGAAATATTCAAAATGAAAATGACTTGGTTTGGTTTGGGGTTTATGCTGAATTCAAAACTTATAGCAGGGTCACTGATTCTTCAAGGCTTCAGAGTGAACTTGAGCTGATTTATGGTTTTGTGCTGAAATTCTATAACAAAGTTCATGGTTCTGTAGGTCTAAAACATGGAACAAGATAGAACTGTTTAGTTACCTAGGAGTCTAGTTTTGAGTCCTGGAGACTCTTTGAACACAAGAAGGCAACCAAAAGCCAAATCCTGAAGCATACCAGTTAGGACTAGAACTAGCTAAAATTTTCAGTGAAAAATGTTACTAGAAAAATACAAAATACTTTGCAAACTCATGTCAGCTTTGTTAGGTTTTTCATTTGGGGAAAAAAGTCACATTCTGAACATTTTCAGAAAGTTTAAAAAGAAATGTTAAAAAGAAGTGATTTTGCAAGTCATGGCGACTTTCTGTTTAACAAGGAACCTTCAGATGTCATTTGAAAAATGGTGAGGGGGAAAAGAAGCTTGGAAATCCAATTGAAATCCTTTGTTTCAGGTTTGACTTTTGATCTGCAAAGTTTCAAAAACTTGGGTTTGGCTTTGCTCCAAAATCTTTTGTTTCTTTCTTTTGTACACCTCTTCAGAAAAAACACTGGGGGAAAACAATCATTCTTCACACAGTTCTGTGCAGGACCAGATCACTGCTTCCCACAATGAAGCCCACAGGGGATCTAAAGAGAAGGAAAGTTCCATGAGGATCCCTTGATCAGTTTTATCTGGTTGTTCTGATGAAGGGAGGGAACAGGGGTATTCTGACATATGGCTTGGAGATTCCCATCTAACCACATAGAGGCATTGGGCTCCATGTGGGTCCCAGAAGATCTTCAGAAGGTCAGAATCAGAGTTATGACTGGGACATAGACACTTCAGAGCTTGATCCTAGAGAATCCCAACAACCCAGGGAATCAGGAACAGACAAGGTCAGGGAAGCAAGGGTTCTAAATAGAATCAAGGGATCAGGAGTGGAAAGGTCAGGAAGTCTAGACCTGTAAGGGACCAGGGCATCAGTGGTCATCCTGGGTAAAATAACAACCTGCAGGAGTTAGGAATGGGAGGCAGGAATTTGGACCTGAGTCACTAGTGAGGAGATCTGGAACAGGCAACTGTGAGACCAGGACATGGACAATCATTAAGCTAAACCATAAACCAGGTGCTGGCCATCAGAGGACAAGGGTCTAGACTGGAGGCTGAAGCACAACGAGTCAAGGAACCACTAAGGCAGGCTGGGAGCACAAAGATCCAGGGTGGAGGGTCCTTATGGAATCAGGAGTTCACAAGCAGAAAACAGGATGAATCCAAGAAGCAGAACCCAGGGAGCAGGAATCCAGGAACAAAAAGGCAGGACCCAGGGACTGGAAAACTAGAAATCAAAGGCTGGAGCCAGGAGTCAGAAGTTGAAGGCTAGACAGAGAGGCATTTGTCCCATTGAGTAGTCTTCTGGGTACTGAAAGGGATGCCACTTATAAGCAGGCAGCCATGCTCTCACATGTAGCTGGGGACAGCTAGCATTAGTTAGGTCAGGGCTGTCTACCTGGCAGCCTGTGCACTGCATCTAGTCTGTGAGAGGTTAACTTGTGGCCTGCTGCTCCCAATAGCTCCTGCTGCTGTCAGGAGCCAGGGTCTCCAGGGCAGGGCAGTATAGAGGGAGGAGGCCTAGTGAGCCCAGTGCCTGCACAGCAGCCACAGCAAGGGAGGGGGATTTACAATGCCAATGTGGTGGCAGAAGTGGGGTAGGAGGAGGGAGCTTCTATAGGCCCTGTGATGCAGCAGAGGAGCTTGCACTGGTCGTGTGGGAGCTCCAGGGGAGCCCATGTGGTGTGTATTCCCTGTGGGTGGCCATTATAGAAGACAGCCCAGTTGTCCTCTGTCCTCTATTGATATGAAACAGGATGCCTTTATGTACTCTGTTTTTCTCTTAAAGAGAACATAAAGGTGTCCGGTTTCATATCATAGAGGACAAAGGACAGAGTAGCAGAAAACCGGAATATCCTCTATGGTGGCCACCCTAGCATGCAGCTCACATGGTGTTCAGTCTGGGGCCTTCGAGCAGTGTGGCCTGCAGCCCTTCAGCACTTGGAAGTTGGGCAGCCCTGAGGTAGGTCATTGGCAGCCAGGCCCATACAGGTAACCCAGGCCAGCTGGGGGCAATTTAGCCTGCTTGCTGTCCTTACCCCTGCCAGTCAGGGGCCAACTACACAGGGGTCTAGATTCTCAGAGCAATTCTGAAACCTCAGTGTCCTCTCCTTTACTCTTTACTGCACAGATGGAAAACAGAAACTTTATCATGGACAACTGTAAACAAAGCATAATTCTGAGGACTCTCTGTTGTGAGAAATCAAACTTTTTTCTCTTTCTGGGAAGATACCAGAAGAACATAATAAGAGAGAACATATATGTCTATTTGCCCTGCCTGCCCTCTCCTGGGGGTAAGCAGTTATTATCTGTGTGTAGGCACTCCTGGAAGTCCTACCCAGATCATTCACTAAAGCCAAATATGCACTGCCCATATGTTTTGTGTGTCTGCCAATTTAGTAACTATTCTCTTCCTTCATGGAATCCCAACCTGAAAGAGCACCTTCCACAGACAAAGGGAATGGTGCTACCTATCACCTGAGGAGATCCTACGTGCTACCCCCTGCTTCTTCTCAACCTTTCCTTGGGCAAAATTCCTATTAGAGTTCTCACTTAGAGTTTCACCTACATAAGGATGTAAAGTTTTTGGCCATAATTTATTTTGTGCCATGCCAATCTCTGTAGATTAAAGAAGAGAAAATATTTATGTCAAACCTACTAAATCTCATGCAACTGCAGTCTTATTTGCTTTACATCTTTACTTCCTCTGAAGGATGACTCTCAGTGAGCTTAAGATTTTGCAAGACCAATTATTTATTGGGCTTGGAGAACCCAATCGAATTTGCAACATTTTTCTAGTTAAGTTAGGATAAGATTGTGACTTATCCCAACCCCCAAGTAGGAATCACTTTTAAAAATACAAATATGAGATACATACGTACTTAGGTCCATTGGCGACACATAGGGGTTGCACCCAGGTGCATGTGCACCCCCTGAGATCAACCGTGCACCCCCTGGAAGCACCAGCCATGAAACCAGAAATGCACTTCCAGTTTTCCTACTGGCTCAGTGATCAGCCGCTGGGAGACCCCTCCCCCCACAACCAGCAATCAGCTGCTGGGGGACCCCCCCAGACTCGGGAGGCACCAGTTGCCCATGCTCAAGTCCAGTGATTTGCTTTACTACAAAAAAGAAACCAAATGTAGAAGCCATATAACCCATCTTTACCACCTAGGAATTAGGTCCACTTTATAGAATAAATGCCATATTGATTGGATTTATTACATTCTTCTTTTTCCATAATCTCTTCCTTTTATCTCTCACAGCATCTGTCAGACTCTGCTAAAAGAGAACGAAAGCCAACTAATTCTTTTGTCAGGCAAACCTGTGCTGCCCCATAAGTCTGAAGTCAGTGGCTACATATATACCATATTTACTCAAATACAAGACAACCCTGAATGTCAGCTGATGCCCCAATAATTAGATTCTACACCACAAAAAATGTTTACATGTAGTGTAATCATTCATGTATGGGCCCTAATTATTGGAGTATCATTTTAAATTCATCCCCCCCACAACTACTGCAGGAATAGGGGGAAATGTGATGAGGGGGGCAATGTCAGAGCTGGCAGTGGGTGACAGTGAGGGAAGCAGTGGGGAGAATATGGTAGGGCAATAATGCGGCAGGCAGTGGGGGCTGGTAGGGGGAAAGTGGTAAGGGCCAGGCAGTGTGGAGGCAACAAAGCAGGTAGTGAGAGAAGCAGGCATCTTTTCCCCTCCTGCCAGCCCTCCCTCCATGCCCCCCATTATGCCAGCCATCCCAGCACAGCCTCAGGTGACCCAGATTCCTTCTTCCCCTCTCCCTTCTTCATGCCACTTCTGCCACGCATGGCCTCAGATCCCCACCCTCTTTCCTTTCATCTCCCCCCAAAGTCTCTCCTTTGTACCTGCCCCTCAATCTCTACCCTTATCTTTGCTCTGCACTGGCAGGCTCCATCCCTGTTGCAGCCCAGGTCATAGAGCATGGCTCTAGCCAGCCCCATAGTAATGGTGTGGGATGGCACTGGTGTTCCAGCCAGGCACTGCAGTGGCAGTGATGGGGAGCCAGTGCTGCTGCTATGGCGCTGGGCTGGAACAACAGTGCCAGCTCTGTGCTGCTGCGAGAGGGCCCAGCTAAAGCCATGCTCCATGCCCTGAGCTACAGCAGGGACAGAGCCTGCTGGCACAGAGCAAAGGTAAGGAGGACTGTGGCAGAGGAGGAAAAGACAGGGAGAAACGGTGTTGGGGGGAAGACTAGGGGCTGCAGGGAAGGAGTGGAAGGCTGTACAGAGGCAGTGGGGTGGGGCAAGCAGCTGTAGCTCTGGCTCCAGCTCTAGCCCGAGGCTGGTGCTGCAGC
The DNA here is from genome assembly GCF_001723895.1 of Crocodylus porosus. Lineage (NCBI taxonomy): Eukaryota > Metazoa > Chordata > Crocodylia > Crocodylidae > Crocodylus > Crocodylus porosus. The sequence goes on along the minus strand of NW_017728886.1, from coordinate 166,368,886 downwards.
AGCTGCTTGCTCCCATCCTCTCCTCCCCACCCCAGCCACTGCCCTGTGTTCGACTGTAAGGTGAGGGACTTCCCCTGGACTACACTTGTCTTCTAATCAAGTAAATACGGTAAATGTCCAATGCTATTTACCCGCTTGAATATCCATGAACTATTTGCTGCTCAGGCATAACGTCACACTGATGCACCCTGATTGTTCTGCCATAGTCAGTGTCAGTAGAAAAGATTCTTCCTAAGTTCCCACACCCAGCAGCCTCATTTAACCTCCAAGTACAGAACCTTCTTCTTGTAACAAAAGCCACAACAAATTCTCTTCTAAGCTACCAGCAGCCTCTATTTCTACCTCTGCTATAAATTCCTACAGTTCAGTTGTATTTATTGTCAATACTGCATTTCATGGCAAAACAAAATGTTTAACCACCCTTTAAAAGAAACTGGAGAAACATTTGCAAACAGGTTTTATTTAATTTAATACAGTAATGAATAGCACAATCAATACATAATGCCCTGAGAAGTTTGATTGTGAGCACTCTACTATTTGTTTTCCACAGCCATACAGTTTTTAGTTAGCTTGGTAATTAGAGCCTGTGGGCCACAACATGCATTGGGTCCTGAGTTTAATCGAATATAGGGCCTAATTCTGTACCACTGAATTCAGTGCTTGAGAGATCAGGCTTTTAAAATGGAAAATCCCCTGGAAAAATAGTTAAAATGGGTACAGGCAGGCAATCCTTTAAGGTTAATTAAAGGATTGCTGTGATTATAATAAAAAATTAAAGAATAGTCAAGGAAGTAATTTTGAGATCTTGACTTCAAGGCTTACAGGTAGGGTGGGTTTTTTTTAGTCAGGAACCAAAAGGACAAAGCCCAGATTTAAAGGTTAAATTGCAGGTACTTGCTTCATGCCTTCACTAGGCATTTTTATCATTTCACTTGCAGTTCTGCACAATAATAAATTGTACTGGAGGCTTCAGTCCTGCTGTTTTCTAATGCATCCCAATCCCACTTTTGGAGCAAATGTGCTCTCACTTCCCGGTTTGTTTCAGAGGAGATCCAAGTGACCAATGTCACTGAGAAGTGAATCCACAGAAATAATAAAAATATCCTGGGGAGGCTGTCAAATAACCCATGGGGAATTTCACCTCTTTCCCTGCAGTGTGGTAGTGGAGGTAGAATTTAGCCTTCATGGGGATGGAATTAATTACAGAAGGGAAATAAAATATGCGTTAATTAAAAGCTTGAGCATAGTGTTTAAAGCAGCAATATAGATTATTCATCTTACCTCGTAAGAGTAACTATAACCAGCCTTCCAATGAGAGTATTCTAGCAAATCTTCCCTTTTTTTAATTTCCAGTCATCCTGCTGACATGCTGATTGTGAGGATAGCCAGGTCCCAACCTGAGAGCTAATCCATGCGAGCAAAAGAATTTGTCAAGGCAAAGCAGTTTTGCAGGATTAGGCCTTAGTTTAAACTTCAGACCAACTTTACCTCCTGGATTTTGCCCTGTGTATTTGATTATGTATTTTCCAGCTCGCCGACAGTAAGCTGTCACCTATCTCAGTCTCACTCCTTTTACAATTTGTTAATTCAACCAGATCCCAGATTACCTTGAGGTACCATGAGGGGCAGAGAAAAACAAAGGCGTGTATTGGTGTTTTCCTTTGAGAAGTGGAGCTGGAGATGTGTCGGTTTCTATGGTAACAACAAGACATTTTTGTGACTAACAGAAAAATAGGTGTTCAAATGACCCCTTGTAAATTGTCAATGCACACAGTTACTTCTGGCCTAAGACATTGTTTTTAATGAATACACATGTTTAATGTGTAAATACTCTGGCAACTTTCTTTCGGAGTTTTATACTCCAAGGGTGTGTAATGAGGGGTGTTGGATTTCAGTTACATCTAAGGATAACTGCTATAATGAGTCAGGTCAGAGGAAATAGTAAATTATGCAAGGAAAGTGTTCTGTGATTTTTGTGGGATTCTCATGGAATTATTATTGCAACATGGTGACTAATTTATTTTTCATCAGTATTGAATTACAACATTCAGAAAAGTCCAAGTAAATGCAATATAATTGCTTCCTGGGTCTTGTTTGTAGCTTGCCTTGGAATATGCCATAACAAAATATTATAAAAGTGGTATTAAGAAACCCTGCTTTCTGAAGGTCAGTAGCCACGGTGATATCCAGACATAACACTATTTATCAGACTAGAAAAAGAGCTGAGCACAGTACTTTACAGGCAAATAAAAAGACAAGGGATGAAATTAGTTCCCATTATGGCCCCTTTATGTCACTCAGCTGGAGCACAGGGGCTATAGATAGGGCAGAATGTCCCCTGGGGGAATTCTTCCAGTTTAGAGGGAAATATTCACAAAAAATTCCCTCTGTTTTTGTCATAACAAATTCTAAATTTGAAAATTTTCAACATCCCAATATGTGTACAGTCCTGTGTACGCAGATCACAGCAAAAGGACATAGGTATGTCAGGCCAGGAATGGAGAAAGTGAATATATTTGCCATAAATATGGCAAAGAAAGCAGATATATTTGCTATATATTTGCCCTGTGGATATATTTGCCATAAACTCTGAGACACAAAGGTGTTAGACACAAAGGTGAATTAAGGCCATTCCTGGGCTCTGTGGTGCAGATACATTTCCCGAGGGCTGTAGCATAGGATTTGGCCTAAGGGGCTTGATTCTGATCTAATTTATTTACCGATAGGTTTTGCCCCATATTAACTCCACCGATTTAACTACATTCAGGAAGTCTTGTTATATACCCCAAGTTACATATATGCTAAATTCTATGGTCTCTGAAGTTTGTGACATGCCTTCTTATAATCTTAGAGATCTGCATATAAAATAATGTTTCTCTTCTAGTCTGTACAGAATAATCTTGAGTCCTCTTCCATATGAGAGAAGGAAGTCCTTGCCATGCTTAAGGAAGAAGTGCCAGGAGCTGATCTGGCTTGCTGGAAACTGAGCTGAGCATCCATTATTTCTGGTTAGAAAACAGTTTTACACATGGGCATTTGTCTGGGTACAAAACTTATCCTGCTGTCATTCCTGTACTGAGTACCTCATAATCTTTATTGCACTTATCCTCACAGTAGGTAAGTGCTATTATCCCCGTACTGCAGTTGAGTAACTGAGAAACTAAGACTTTGATTACACTATAGAGCCGAGTGGTAAAACTTGTTTTTTTGCCAACATAGCCTTGAATGTGTCTACACTCAGCTCACTTACAAAATCTTGCCAAGCTAAGTAAACCAGTCCTACAAACAGTATGAATCCTCTATCAGCACAGTTTCACCAGTGTGGGTGCTCCATCACCTGTTCTAATACCCATAATTCCATTCTCCCCACACCAGTGACTGGTCTAGTCAGATTCTTGATCTCTGCTGCCTGGAGGTTAAAATAACCTTTTCTCCATTTCTTAAAATCCTTCATGTGCTTTAGGACTGCCTTTTGTTCCTGCCTGCCTATCTTTGTGAGCAAAGAGGCATGGCTACACACAAAGCTATAGCTAAAACTTTCCACTGCTGCCTGTTCCAGGAAAAAAGAGTTTTGGATTTTTTCAGTCTTTAGAAGGGGCAATTCAAGACTAGCTCTAGTTATTCTTCCAGGGATAAAGATATTTGTTCAGACATCTCCAAGAAGATGCAGAAGGTACAAGTCTTAGATAAGACAGGAACAAGTTTCTTTGCAGGGCCAAGGGAAAGGAGATGAGTAAGTCCTTCTCCTGGCAAATGACAGCACAGCACCATAAAATCAGGTACTGCCTGCCTGAGATCTGCCACTGTTATGCAGTGCCTAATGACTAACTAGGATGGACCCCATACCAAGCCTACCAGTGACACCTTATGATGTCTGGAGGAAGACACCTTGGAACCACACAGCAAGGAAGAGGAAGATTCAGTGTCCATAGACAGCCTGGAGTATTTCAAACCTCCATGAAAGCCAAACCAACCCACTCCATTGAACACAGCTGAACCCAAAGAGCAAGAGGATTCCAAAAGACACACTTCATTTGTTAAGGGACACTTTGAAACTTTCTTAGACTTTCCCTCTCTACTCACCTCTCTTGTCCCTGTCATCCCCTTATCACAATGGCAAGGAACAAAGGAATTATATTCTAAAGTAGCAGTTGATTTTAGGAGCATGAACTAGCAGAATAGTTAAATAACAAAACAAAAACCCAGAGTACTATATATGCCTGTAATGGGGCCTCTACCCCATTACTAGATGGGAAGGGGGGTCCTCGCACATTCCCCCACCCCACCCCACCCCACCCCTTTCCTACACTTTTTCCTCTGTTACCTTTCTGTGTATTTTCTGGTGTTTCCTTCCCCTGGTAGAGGTCCCTTTCCCCTTGCCTCCATCCACTTCATCTCAATCCTCTCTCTCTGCCTGTGCCCCGGTGGCGACCCCAGGCCAAACCACAGGCAGGGAGGACCTGTAGCAAGATGGCCACCGGGTCCACGTGTAGGAAGAGCCTGATGACCCAAGGAGGGGAAGTAGAGGAGGAGTCATGTGTCCTAGAGAGCCCTGTATAAGCCCATGCCTTGGGCCAGGAAGGCAGTCTGGCTGTGGAAGCCACTGGGGATGGAGCCCTTTGTGAGATGCATGAGGACTAGAGCCTAGACTATGGGGGGAACTCAGAAGGCATCCCCAAGTGAACAGAAGCTGGGAGCCTGCTCAGGAAGCAGGTAGAGTCCCCTGGGTACTTTTTTGTTTTGGCCTTTCTATGTGGAGCCTGCCACCAAGAGAGGTCTGGTGAACCCTACATAGAACATTTCTTTGAATCGGGACTGGTGCTTGCATCTTGGGGTTTTCCCCTCTCTGCCCCTCCTCCCCTTCCCCCCATGCCCCCAGAGGGCTGGGTTGTGGCTGTAGGGGTGGAGAAGAGCATGGAAAGAGGGTGACTTACCTTGAATTTGGGATTGCACTGGGTGGAGCTTGAGGTCACAGAATGTGACTAGAGGGTGTTTTGTGGCCACAAGGGGCTGAACTTGACTGAACTGTGAGACGGGAGGTAGCAGGGGGTCCCTAGCTGCCCACATACTGGATATTGCAGGTCCTAGAACCTGAGGTCATAGGGAGTGACTGGAGCTGAGCCAGGAGCTTGTGGCCCTGAACAGTGAGCCCTGGGCTAGAAGGCTCAGCAAAAGTAAAATTGAGATGAGGCCAAGGGGAAAGCCTTGGACCAGATTCATAGATTCATAGATGCTAGGGTCGGAAGGGACCTCAACAGATCATCGAGTCCGACCCCCTGCATAAGCAGGAAAGAGTGCTGGGCCTACATTACCCCAGCTAGATACACATCCA
>NW_017728886.1:166352188-166363454 GCF_001723895.1 Crocodylus porosus | reverse complement strand
AAGGCATTCCCCCTAGTGGGACCATGTACCTCCTGCGTCAGGTGGAGGTCCTGTACACAGGTTAGAAACCTGCGTGAGTGAGATGGAGACCGTCTCTTCCAAAACTGTGTCTTGCCTCCATATAGCCTCCCCTACCAACTTCAACATCAAGGGTGACCAGAATTTGGAATGGACTTCCAAGAGAGGTGGCACTCTCCCCTACCTTGGAGGTCTTTAAGAGGAGACTGGACAAGCACCTGGCTGGGGTCATCTGACTCCAGTGCTCTTTCCTGCCCAGGGCAGGCAGTCAGACTTGATGATCTACTTAGGTCCCTTCCAACCCTAAAAATGTATGAAACCTATAAGATGCAGTGGGCAAGGCTACTGGATAAGGGAGAGGCTGGAGGGTGTAGGCGCTAGTAGTTCCCTAGAGGAAGGGACCCTGTAGCAGCACTTGCAAGTGGCCTACAACACTGGCATATAGTATTCTGTGTTTTAGTACCAAAATACATCCCTGAACATATACTTAAGAAAAGAAAAAGGCTCTTTGTCACTCAGAGAAAAAATGATTTGCAGACAGAAAAATTCTATTAAAAATAAAACTAAACTGGAAAAAGAAATTAATGAAAACCAATTCCTCAGTATTTAAAAGAATTGCATGACAAATGTCAAAGAATGCTTGCAAGCAACCTAGAACCATGATGTTGCAGAACTACTGTTACAGCTTTACTGGATGCAGATTTTATAGGCACACCCCATTTTTTTTGGCTTTCAGGTCCAAAAGGATAAATTCCAAAAATAATTGCATGGAAAGCTTACATTCATAAAAGAGACAATGTGCTATTGCTCCAGGGTCCTTGTTTCAATTAGCTAACTGAACTCACCGGGTAGTACAATTTTTCCTTGCTTATCCTTGGGTGAATCTCTTTTTTTTTCTTTGACACTGAATTTTCAAGCATTCCTGGGTATGATTGCATCTGACTGAAGGACCTGGTGGCAGCACAGTGGGGTTACCTGTAGTGGGGTAGCTCTTATAAAAAAGAAGTCTTGCAAGGCACTGAAATTCTTTGGAGTCTGTCTTGGTCTAAAGGGGGAATGGTAGATCTTGGACAGCCTCCACTCCCCCATACTCCTGCCTAGGCATATGTGTTTGAAGGTCTTGTGTGATGATCACAAGATTTTGTACAAGCAGATTTACTGCGCACCTGACTAGGCCTCTTGCACGTACATCATGATCCAGAGGATTGATGGTTGCCTACTGTTGCTTGGCCTTTGCCCATGATTTTTTTTTAAGAGCTGCCATTTCTCCGTGTAGTAAAGTGCCTTGCAACATCACTTTAGAAAGAACTCTCAGGGCACCATTACTTTGAAAGGACTGAAACAATAAAAGCCCAGGCAACTATGAGCCTTCCCAATCAGCTACCTTCTCTGGGCCTTTGGTCACAAGTATTTATATTGCTTATATTGTGTAGTGATATTACATTGGCCCCCATGGAAGTCTCAGATAAATGGGAGGATACCTTTCCTCAGGACCAGTAGGATCAAAAGTGTTATTGTGTGGGCTGGTGAACCACTCTGAAGCAAATGGCTGGGAATGAATGAGACCTTCTTCACATTTTTATGCGGATTTACATATGAAATATTTTAAGGAGTTGAGGAACCCTTAATGTCTGCTAACCCCTTTAATCTACCAGTGGCTGCTTGCTGTGTTTTTTACTGGGGATCTTTGCTGGCATATCCTTAAGAGCTACCCCCCTTCACATCTCCTGAAAAAACTGACCAAAAAATAATAAAAAAACCAGAGGTGGGATGATACGTTCTCAGAGCTGTTCCAGAGCTCCAAGTCTCAAGTTCAGAACAACAGGGAGTTGAAGGAATGTAGGTTGGTGAAAGGGCAGAAGTACTGAGCAATGCATCGAGATGTATACCAAAAATACCATGCAAGTCCTCTGACCACAGGCTGAACTGCTGTGAAGTATCATGGGACAAAACATTCATAGGCCCATACCATAGCAACCTAAATAGTGAACACCTTTTTACTGAGGCCAAGACACCATAATTTCTCCCAAGATGCCAGCATACACTCAAAGAACATCCTTTCCACACTACCCCAGGGGACACAAAATTGCTATGTGTGTGTCTGCTAGCCTATGGTGAAGGCCAGAACAGCCAGCATCATGCACTTTATAATTTAGCATTTTATTTGTGTTTTATTACTGCTCAATAAAGTTCCATTTTGTGAAAAAGCTGCTTTATTTTCCTTGTTTTACAACAGAGATGTCAGTCCCCATCCCCACAGTCTCTCCATCAGATTAATAAAAGCTCAAGGCAATTATTAACTTGGCCACAAAGTGCAAGTTCACACAACAGCTTACTTGCTGGCTGTGACATGCTGTTAAGGTCCCCCTCAGTTGCATAGCACCTTGATGAGCTCTGGTAACTGTCCTTGTATTGGGCTATTTAAAAACTGCAGGCAGGCTTTCCATGCCCCTTTCCTCTCTCTTCTCCCGCCCTCCCTCCTTTATCCAACAGTAATACCTCCCCTTTTCTTCACAACCTTACGTAAAACACAAAGCAAAAAAACACTAAGAATACTGGGCTTACTTAGATCCAGCCTAATCATGCAACACCCCCTCTCATCTGCTATAGGTATTATCAGCTGCATCTGCTTAGGGGATAGTTAAATCTTTCATTGTTATGATCCAGGTGCTTGGCGTATGACTTTATGAACCAAGGTAACAGAAAGATCACAATAGGCATTACAGTCTACCGATGTGAATATGCTGGTGTTGAAGAAATATCCCTACAAACATTATGCACCTTTCCTGACCAATTAAGGTGAAAGTCAGTGAAATGTTCACTGCCCCCTGTTTCTGTTTCTGTATACAGAAGCAAGGAAAATGGAGCAGGGGACAGCTTGGAATATGTACCTATCTATTATTCAGCACAGTTAGAGAAGCCTATTTCATTGAATCCATCAATTATTTCCTGGATGTCACCCAGAGTCTTAGTCCATTGGAGCAGGATGCAGTTAGTGGGCTCACACACCTGGCTGATGACCACCTTCACCATATATTTTCCAGTGCCAGACTCACTGCATCTTGCCTGATAGCATGCTGCAGTTGCAAGCTCCCATATAGTGGGCGTCGACACGTTTTTACTTGTGCCTAAACTTAATGTGCATTAGCATAATGCACAGTAAGACAGCTTAGGCGAGTATCTACACGTGTATGCACTAGGGTGCATTAATGCAGGTGTGCGGACTGAATTGGGACTATAGTTAATCCCAAGTCAATGGACACACACCGTGTTAATGCACATTAATGTGTCTACACACTTGCTAGTGCAATTTAGCTATTCGTGCTTTATGCAGGTATGAAATTTAGGCTTGAATAGCCTAAAATCACCATTTTTAAGGCACATTAAGAGCAGACACATGTAGATATGCACCATTAATGCTCCTTAAATTGGGCTAATGTGCATTAAATGAGCATGTGTAGATTTGCCTAGTGATCACCATCTGGTTTTTCTGCTGTTGATGCAGTCTGATTCTGGCATCTCTAAACTGGAGAGCTAAAGTGACTTCAGTGTGCAACTCTAGGAATGTTCAAAAGGTGTAAAGGCACAACTGCAACCCAAGATCTGCACCACAATTTGCTCAAATCTCTTTTTGCAAGCCCAAAAAGTGCCAAGCCACCGTATACAGCTGGCTAATGGATGCATGCCACAGTTGGCTTCTGTCATTCACTGCCTCCTTTATTCTTCCCCCGTTTTCTCATTTTCATTGATAATGATGGGCCAGCTGGGAGGGTTTCTGGTAGTGTTCCCCATTCATACATTTAGTTCACCTTTGTGCAAAACTCACAAGACAGGTGGGTTGTTCTGTTCAGCATTCATGCTTCTGCCCAAAAAGTGGCACAGAGATTGAAAACTGGTCAGAAGAATCGCAGATTATTACCAGTAACATTTCCTCAGGTGGACATGACCTGACTAGCTTGCTTAAAGACACACAAGGAGCCTATAGCAAAGCCAAGGTTTGAACTCACTTTTTCCAAGACCTAGCCAGTGGACCTTCTCTGCTGAAAGGTGGTGATCAGAATGATGATAGCTCTCTACCGGTAAATGTAAAGTCCTGTAACAAATGGGAAACCAAAAAAGGCAGTGAGGTTTTTCTCCCAGATACTTCTGAGATGCAAGAGAGAGAGGTAAGGATGCAGAAGTAATTGGAAACATGTAAATCAAGGTGAATTAATTGGATCAAGTTTTGCATTTTAAAGGAATCTTTATCTCATCTTGTAAGAATATTTAGTGACTGTAAAATATAAATACCTTTCACACTTCTTTTTTTCTAACTGATCTTCATGATATGGTTATAATAAAGTACTCATGACATGTCCTGCTTAGGAAGAAAGCCCTGAACTTTGATCCTTCAACATTTACATGCATACATGTAAGTTTAAGCATATGCATAGTCCCACTGACTTAAGCAGCTGGGAATATGTATGTGTTTCTGTGAACTGAAGAGACCAAGTGGGTCTTTTAAAGTTAGCCCATTGAAAGTCTTACCAGTTTATGGCCACCTCTTGGATAGCTAAGCCACTCAGCCTCTTATATAGCCTAAATAAAGTCATGCAATGCCATGAGAAAGAACCTCTCATTTTTATTCTTTACATCTATTTCATGTGCAAACTAAAGAGAAATTAATTAAGCAAGATTTTTAAGTTTTTCCCTGCTCTTTTTTTTTTTTTTTTTTTGGTTTGGTGGCCAAAACAATTCCATTGTCTCAACTGGAATTATGGCAGGAAAGGATTGGGTCTGGGGATGTAACGTCACCCAACATCTTTCTAAGATGTGTCCTTTTCGTTATCAGGACATCAGTCAGTTACTGTCACTGAAGTCAGCAGTTTTATTCAAATCTTAGAAGTAACACTTTGGAAAAGGAGATATTGCAAAGTTGCCTCTGCAGCTGGTCTGATGGCATTTCTATGAAATGCCCACATTTTCTCTTTGTGACTTCACTGTAACTTCAGATAGAATGGGAAATCTCTGGCTTTCTGCAGGCCTCCGGCTATATTTTATTTTACCTGCTTGCTTCAGAGTAATTCAAATGAGACCAAGACCTTGAAAACAACAGATTTGGCAGAGGGTTAAATTAAAATACAAGATCAGGGGAGGAGGAGAGGGTCTGTTTGCTGGGGGTTTTTTCAGGCAGCAATGTGGACTTTATTGACTCTAAAATGATACATAAATATTTTCTGAATAGATTCCTCAAAGTGAAATTCTCCAAGTTGATGTCTGCAATGCCAGCTCCTGCTTTTCAAACTGCATGCACTTGCATGAAACATCAAAGATTCTGATCTTAACTGTTCTAGAACCTATTTGTTAAAAAGTAAATGTGAATTTTAACCAAATCATGATATTTTTAAGCTACAAAGGATTACATTTTATAAAAGTAGTTCATCTTAACAGAACCTGTCTGATTTCTCCCCTTTTCTCCCCACCCCCACCATAATGCTGTTTTAAAATTGGTCTTTTTTCATCTAAAGGCAGCTCCTTCCCACTACATATTTTCTCTAGTTGTTCTCTACAGTCTTCCCTTTTGTTTTCCAGTGAGTTTTAGCACGCCCCTTGCTGGTCGGTTAAATGCACTGTTTGCAGTTTTTGTTTTTGCTAGGATTTCGTGGTAGGCATGAACTAGCCATAACAACAGCAGCAGCAATCTTATTTGCATTATGCTGACAAGATAAACTGAACACTGTAATTACAGGCAACCAAAAGCAAGTAGAAAATGTTCATAGGAATATAAAAGAAGTGACAAATAGACACAGTCACAAGCATTATTTTCATTTCTGTAGGCCGGAACAGTAGCCCCAAAGTGAGTAAATGGTAACAGTAGTGATAAAAACGTCATCAAGGCTCTGAATTCAGGCTAGTCCTTTGGTCTTTAATCAGTTTAAAGTCCCATTGCTATAAAGCCTTCAGGATAACACCCCATCCAGTCTCAAAAGATGCTTTTCATACTCTTGTATCCTGGTAGTTGCAAGACAATTTGTTTTGGTCAGCGTACCAGAATGGTTTATTGAGATTAAAAATTAACTGCCAAAACTACATTGTTTTGTTTTTTAAATAAAAATTACCCCCCTGCCCTCCCCCCAAAATTCAATGACGTAAGATTTTCTGTGCATGGAACGTGACACAAAAATATTTTAGAATATGTCCCATTTCCTAATATTAGCTTCTGATTTCTCTGTAATGAAAAAAAAAAAAGATTCAACTGGTTTAACAAATGTATACAAAGTTTCCCATCTGGTTGACAACTTGTATGTTTCTGCTCACTGTGATGATTTAAAAATGCTGCTGAGATGTTTAAAAGTCAGTGTTTATAATGGAAAAGCCAAATCCTTCACAGCTGAGGTGGTCCTCCTAGCATTGCTATGATATACCATAATGCAATAAAATGTGTGTGAAATTTTTTTAAAGGTGTACAGTACCTTTTTTGTCCTTTTTTATCCTCTAGAAATGTCTGTTTTCATGCTGACACAAGCATTTTATTCCAAAAGTAGTTTTTCTATCAAGGTTTATGCATTTAATAATTGTGTTTAAAAGCACGGAAATCTGTTGTTTATGTTTCCTTGCTAATCAAGCTGGCATTACTAAATGCAAGCAGCGTGTGAAGACACAGTGCTATCTCTCTTAAATTTCAAAGACATTAGACCCATTGGAAAAATTGATGCAGTCATGACAGACAGGTAAAAAGTACCATAAAGCTTCCTGCTAGATATACTATATGCAGAAGAAATTTGCTTCTAAAACACTGAACATGATATTCTCTAATATTTCCTGGCAGATCCTCAGTAGCTAGAAAATAAGCATTTCCATATGTAAGAACATATTCCTTTGAAATGTAGATTTTCTTTACAAGAAAGGAATTGCATTTTTAAGCTAAGGGTTCATTATTATTTATTTTTCCACTTTGAAAATCATGCATTTCTCTTAGAGGTCTTACAAGGGAATCACTATTCACTATGAGCTAAATTACTCCAAAACCCCCCTGGCTGTTTTTTGTGCATTATAGAATAGCCTAAATAAACAAACTCTGGTTAGCAAAATGAGTCTTCATTGAAAAGTTGGCGTATATTAAATTTAATTCCGTGCAATACAAACCACTGCACTGTCTGAAAATTAAAATGCTAGGTATAGCTCCTTTTTATTGATTTTTATATTGTGTTTTCCTCTTTAAGTAAAGTGATCTAACTCTAAGATGGTTGCTAGTAATCTCAGTTGCAGCAACCACATGATGCAATCTATTGTCAAATTAGTGGGTGGCAGCAAGTAGAAACAGATTTCACCAGCAGTAAAACCAATCACATGATTTAATCTGTTCCTAGTCATACAAAACTATTGCTCCCCCTTTTTTATTCATTTGATCTTAAGACCCTGTCCACACAGGAATAAAGGCTTACTGTCATTGCTAGTAGCAAGATATTAGAAAAAGTTTCTTTTTCTGGACAATGTTGTAAATGGGGATATTTTAAAATCTGAGACTCCATTTAAAAAAATGGATTGTGTGTTCAGCTGACAACTGAGTTCAGGAAAACAGTTCAAACATGACTAACTGGTGTGTTTTAACTAGGTTCAGATACGAAGTTTGCAATAAAGGAGTATATTCCTCCTTTCATGCCTGCCTGTGAGTTAGCAAAAGCATTTGTAAATTAAAAGCAATTTAAAAAAAATCAAAATATTGGCATTCTTTAGTTTCATTCTCTAGCTATTTATGCAAAATGCTAAAAAATGTTTAGTAAAAACAAAACAAAATAATCTAAACCATTGCTTCCTGCCCTATTGCTACTTAGAGAAGGACTCAGTAATGGCATAGATCTAAGGGACAGGAAGTATGACCAGCTGAACACTTTGGCAGTAACACTTAAATCAAGGTCTGTCCCAAGCTCATTGAGTTTATGAGGGTAAGGCGCATCAGTTTTTATAGCCAATAGCAAGAAGGGAGTAATGCCATTATCATCATATCCAGCTACATTGTACTCCCCATAATGGGCAATCAGTTGAGTTGCAGGGGGAGGGCTGTGGTGCAATACCAGCCCAGAGCAAAGCTTGAATTGATGCCTCTGGATGCGCAGTGAAGCACCTGACCTGCTTTGCCACATTACCCTCAAACTTTTGTGTGTTTGTGCTTCAGCCTGTGGATGAAAGGGAGGTAATGTTTGTGTTGGTAGCTGTCAAACTACCTTGCTATTGTTTTCTTTGTATTGTGTCTTTACATTTTTAATAACTGTTTGTGCATGCAGGGTTCTTACTGGTAGTCTGTTACAGAGGAAACATGCAGACAGCTGGGTCTGTCCTGGAGCCTTTACTTTTGCTTTTAATTTGTTTTTAAGTTATGCTAAAATTGGCTTAGCCGAGCCAGCAGAAGTATTTGGGCTGCAGCACCACTCATCTAAGGGACGGTGAAAGTTCCATGACTACAACATTGCAACTCCTCTCACTCCAAAATAGCCCACCCTTGATGACTTTCAGCGCACACGCAAAACCCATTGTTTTCTACAGGTATCTGAAAATGCTGATAGTAGTGGATGGAGAAATGGTAAGTGTAGTGGTAGAGGATTGTTGGTAGAGGGCCCTGAGGATGGAAGATTTGAATTTCAAAGAATCCTGGTTTGTTGAGGATGGGCTACAATACAGTTCTTCTTTTAGGGTGTTCCTTGCAATGCATTTTTAAATAACGACAAGAGCAACTGGAGTATATGAACAAAATCTGTTTTCTTCGCATCTGTATAAAACTAAACGTGCTCAAATCCTGAGTTCTTTTCCCATTTATTGACATTAATGGCTATGTGCCTGAATAGTGAATGACTAAAGCTGTAAAATCTCAAAAAATAGTCCAAATTCATGCAAGAAATAGCTGATTTTAGTACACTAGGCTTTGTGACACTATCATTTGAGAGGTTATTCATTATGAATGAAACCAGTACTCTTATCCTTCTATATGCGCTTAAGAAGTCTCTGCAAATTAGACCTCATTCTTACAGTTCAGTTTTAAAATTGTATAAATTATATGCTCAGAAGAAAAATCAGCAACGCAGTGAACAATAATAACTCTTTAACTACGATAAAACTGTGTAGTTTTAAAATGTGGAGGATATTAAAGCTCTAATCGATTCTTCTGCCAAGGGACCATTCAACAACTGGTGGGGAGTGGTTGCAATGGGCAGAACTGTGTTTGTTCCAAAGAACAGCTTTTCATGGATTTGGAACACTAATTGATTTGTCACTTTTAAAAGGAATCACAAAAACATAGCACGAGTAAGTTTAAAAACAGATTATATCCCTTTCTAGTCATATGATCTATGAGGGCTGGACAGCAAACCCTGAATTATCTTTTCCTGGAGGTGTACATCTATATGTGCATTAACATGCATTGGTTAATGCACATTAAATCTAGTACCTCCACTGTGAGGTACTAAGAAAATGTGTATTAGCCTGTCTTAATGCACATTAATTAAAGAGCATGGGGCATTTATACACATACATTTTCATGCCCAGACACGCCAGAGATCCAGGTCGTTGGAGCAGATTTGATTAATCAAGTGTGATCCGCGCACAAGCTGATGTGCATAGCTCTACATTGCTTGCAGTTGTATAAGTAATGAAATGCACATCACCACGGAGAAAATGGCTGCGGTGCACTTTTGAACTAAAACGCCTTCTGTGTGTTAGTTCACAAGGGGATCCGTGCCATTTTCTGCATGCTGACATGCATTTTGCAGTTTACACTACTGTAAGAGATGCAGGATCAGGTGCTTTTCAAAGTGCCAGGTGCTGTGGCACTTGCATGTGTAAAAAATGCCCACAGTTTTTAAGTGATGCTTAATGCACATTAGCCTATTTTAATGTGCATTAACTAAATAGCACTTTTTAGTGACACTTTTAATGCATACTAAAATAGACTAATGTGCATTAAAGCATATGTGTAGATGCACCCTGGCAATGATTCTAGCACTTCCTACCTTTTTCTTTCCCTCCATTTCTTGTAAAAGATGCAGTCATTCAAGTCACTCTGGCCTTGATCTTTGATTGAGTACAAAGGGTAATGTCAAAGGGAAAAAATGCAAAGAGCTTTCCCTTGTCTTCTGCGCATTATACATGATGGCCAAGAATAACTGCAGCCCCTGTCCTTGAGGGACCTTAGGCCCTATATCCCTCTGTGTACATGAAAGACTTAAGCAGAAGACAGGACTATGGCTCAACCTTCTCCCAACACTACCTGCTCATTAGGAATGATGCCTTCTTTGCACTTTGCCAGTGTACTGAGGGAGCATGGGAGGGATCGTGTCTGGTGGTGTCATGTCTATACTGCAGAAGTAGAGAGCTGAACTGCATCACTGAGAGAATAAGCCCTGGACACCTACTTTCACTCTGTGCTTGTGAATCCCAGAAATAAGGTGGTAAGACTGCCCAGGGGATGTCCACGCTACTGTACTCATGGCCTAGATTTCTGGTGTGTTCAAGAGCAGCAATCTCTCAGCCTGCTCGGTGCCTCATTTCCCTACTTCGCCTGCACAGTGCAGGAGCAGATGGTCAGGGCTTATGCATTTGGCATGGTGACTGAGCTCTCTGCTACCATGATGTAGATGCACCCATAATCTCTGCCCATATTCCATACCTTAGGGCAATGGGACTTTTTCTCCCTCTCTCTCCTCTCTCTTTTGGTGGCCCCTTGCTCAAAGCTATGATAGTGTCATAGTTGAAGTTTAAAAAAACCTCTATTTAATAACTATGCCTGTGCAACATTTCTCTATACTAGCTATCTATCTCAGTTTGATATGCCCCAGAAACCACACCCAGGATTTATCTTGACATAATGTTCTTTAGAAATAGCTTTTGGGACCCTGGAGTTCTGGCAGAACATTGATTATTCTCGGAATAATGCAATTCACAGTTAGTAAATTGGTCAGTTCTATTTGTATATAAATATTTATGCTGTCAAATAACATTCAACAGCCAACACACACATTTTTCTAGAGAGATAAATGTCACAGACTTAATTTTTAGAAAACTACAAGGAAACCTGAAGATCAATAGAATCAGTGTTTCTCTAACAATTTTGGAAATGCAAAATACTGAAAGCAGAATGTGTTTGAATTTCTCATCCCTTACTCAGATTGCTTGGAGAAAAGAAACTCAGCCATAAAATATACCTGACAATTTTTACTGCAGCATTGTCTACAAGCAATTTCCGTAGTGATGTGTTTTCTTCACCAGCTGTGATATT
>NW_017728886.1:166329951-166352088 GCF_001723895.1 Crocodylus porosus | reverse complement strand
GAGTAAATTGGATGCTTATCTTGCTGGGATCCTATGACCCCAGCTGACTTCCTGCCCTTTGGGCAGGGGGCTGGACTCGATGATCTCCCAAGGTCCCTTCCAGCCCTGATGTCTATGAAATCTATTTGCTAATGCTGTCCAGATTCATTCAAAGTATGTGCATTTCTGAACAGATACACACACAATCATGATTGAGAGAAAGAGATCAGAAAGTACTTACATTTTAAAAGAAGCCAAAATCAGATGGCTTCTAGAACAAGCACAGAGGAGAATTTCAGAATCACGCTTACTCTGGACACTAAGCCAAAAATATAGATCTTTGTAGACCCAAGAGCAGAACTTACCCTTGCAGTTAAAATAAATAAATAAACAAACTATTAATTTGATGTTATAAAGAGAATATTTTACTTTCAACCACAACTTCAGATGTGAGGGGGGTTGAGATGAACATGTATGTCTGATAATGTTTAACAGTTATGTAACAGTTTTTATAAAAGAGTTCTAGGAAACCTTTTGTAATAATTGTAAAACTATGTACTGGCTGACCCTGGAACAAGGAGCATAGTAGGAACATTCCACAAATAATAGAGTCTAAAGTAACTTTACAAACAAAACAGAAATGGTCACTCAATAACATTTGTTTATAGCTTATAAACAAAAAAAAACAAAATAAAACAAATAATAGTGCAATTGAACCATGTACATGATCTGTGGTTTCCAGTAAGAGATTATTGTCATAAAAAAGCAAATAATGCTTTTAGAAATGAAAAACTTTCTTCCTCCACAGTGTTCTCAGACATTTGTTGTGTTCATCACAGGTAGATACTGCTCTGTTAGCGCTCCCAGCTTCTCCTTGCCATAAATAAAGCTCTTTTTTGGTGTAGCATTTTGTGTGCATGTAAACATTTATATATTATATGTATGCACAAACATGCACATGCTGTATTGTTCTGACTGCAAGTGAAAACTAGATATAAGTCAACATCACATTTGTAGTTTCAATTTTATGGAAAAACAACTCATTCCTGAACTACAATTTTCCAACTACACATAATGTTCTTCTTCTTGCCCTTGCAAAATCCCACAGGAAGAATCAAACAACCAATGAAAGGCACTAAAATACTTTAAAAATATATATATCCTTTTTGATACCAAAGGTGATTTAGCCTAAGACTCCCCGAAATGTCTTCAGCCTAACATTCCATGTCAATCCATATAAGACAAATATTTCTAGGAAAATAGAAACTGTCTACAGGTTTAAACAGACTGGAACTTATTAAAAAGCCAGATTTGAGTTGCAGTTCTGGGTTTAAACTTTAAATAGCGCGTTGAACTAAACCTGGATGCAAACAGCCCTGCTTATGGGAGTTTGAAATCCAAATTTTCCTAACTTTTAGGGCATGTACACATGTTCAGGCAGCCCATTGGGAAGGTGCTCTGCACAGTGCCATGAGTTAGAGCACCATTGAGCCCAACAATGAGCTAAAAATGTTTTTCCAATGATTTAGGTTGGTCTAATAAAGATATCAGATCATCCAGAGAACTTGTCTGCCATTGAGCCCAACGGGCATTCTGCTGCTGGGTGGCAGGGGGGCAGAGCTTGGTCAACAGATGGGGGCATTCAACATCCTCCCAGGGGGCCACTGGACCACCCCTCTCCCAGCCCTGTCCTGTCTGCCAGCCAGCAGCTGTCAGCAGCTGGGGGGGGCAGAAAGGAGAGATGGAGTGCCCCCGCCATCTAGCCCTGCTGGAGTACTGGTAGAGTTGGGCAGGTGCCTGAGGCAGGGGGACTCTGTCTCCCTCCCACTTCTGAGCTTGGCAGCTGTGAGGCTGCCACTGTCAAGGCAATCATGCAGGGGGCTGGGGGTGGGGGAAAGGGAGGCATCCCTGCCACACGTGCCTCCCCCAGCTATCCCGCCTGGGATCTTGGGTGGAGCTGGGTCTGGCCTGTGCAGCAGGGGGATGGGGCAGGCTCCCTTCCCATCCTCTACTCCCGGTGTGAGTGTCTTGACAGCAGCAGAGGCTGCCTGCCACATCCAGAACTGGGCTGGGGGGCGGGGGAAACAGAGCTCTCAACCTTGCAGGCCCAGCCCAGCTCCCCACAAGTCCCCAGCAGGAGTAGCCAGGCTAGACCCACAAGGCAGGGGTTTCCATTTCCCTCCCCCACTTCCCCAGCTCCAGATGTAGCAGCTATGAGGCTGCTGTGTCAAGTGCCTCAGTTGGGGAAAGGAACAGAGCTCCCCTGTTGTGCAGGCCTGTCCCAGCTCCCCCTGCTCCCTGCCCCCCCCAGCCCCAGGTCCAGGTGCAACAACCATGAGCCTGCTGCTGTCAAGATGCTCATGCAGGGGATGCAGTGTCCCAGATCCCCGCAAGACTCCAGCAGCAGTAGCTGGCGGGGAGGCACATGCAGCAGAGGGGTCTCCTTTCCCCACCCACTCCCCTTCACTCCCCTGCTGCACAGGGAAGAGACAGAGGTTTTCTGTCTCCTCTCTGTCAGCCCCACAAAGCCACATGGGATGTGGGGGGGAGTTACCTCTCACTGGGAACCTGTACACAAGTTCCTAAGTCACTCTGCCTTCAAGCATCCGTCTGACACTTCATCAGATAAGGGTTAATTTTTTTGCATGAGTGGCCTTTTAAAAGTGCACTGCAGCTGTGAACGTTTGTTATGTTACAGCTGCAGAGCTTTTTCCACGGGTCTTGTCATGTGAAAAATATAACTTCTATAAATGCCCTTTGAGGGAAGTGGAGTAAGAAAAGGTCATATACAAGTGTTAGCTCAGAGTTGACCTCTCCTAAAAGCATGAGCCAAGTAAAACTAGATAGTTTTTAAGGATTTCATTTAATTGATAAAAATGTTATTGACATTGACAGTGACTATACCAAGCTAAGGGTGATGTTCATCAAAGAAAAGGAGGCTCAGGTCATTTTTCTAAGGAATTCTTTCAGTTACTAGAGAAGGAAGACAGAGTATGGTAAGATGAGGAGGAGCAACAGATGTCTGTAGAACTGTTGTTATGATGAAAGTTTTTCAATGTCAGTCTGTTGGGAGGCTTTTGCAGCACAAGGATGCTTCTCCGCAGATGGACTTCTCTTGGTTACCTGGGATACTTACTGTCCTTCTTGAACCCAGGCTGGCACTGCATAGTACAAGGCACTGATAAAACCCCATCTGAAAAACTGTATACAGTTCTTCTCACCCATATTCAAGAACAATAAACTCAATGGAATGGAGAAGAGCTACTAGCATGATCAAAAGAACAGAGAGATTAACTTAGGAGGGGAGACTAGGGGCATGTCAACATTGCTTTCATGGCCAGCCTGGAGCCATCACCAATAAATTAAGCCAGTGTAGCATAGTAGCATGGCCTACAGAGTAGTTCAAAAAACACACCTCAGACAGAGATTCTGAATTCGGCTCTGGATGTGCTCAGGTGTACATCAAACTATCCACATGGCCTAACTTCTGGGCTTTGGCATGTTTGAATGGAAATAGGTGTGCAGGGCATACTTCTTTGCCACACTCCTGGGCTGTCCACATGCACTAAAAGAGCCAATCCTGTTCAGCCTTCCAAAATTAAGGTTGAGAAGGGGATACGACTGCTCTGTATAAATAAATCAAGCTAGTGTAGCTATTTAAGCTAAAAAAAACCAGTCTTGGCACAGGAACTAGTATGAATTGGATATGAATAAATTCAGGAAATTAGAAGAAAGAGTGTGGTTGTAGAACAGCCTCCTAGTGGGAACAGTGACGGCACCCCACCCCCCAATTTTAAAATGGAGCTTGATTCATTTACTTTACAAAAGGGTGGTTATCTGGGATAGCAGGAGACTTGACTCAGTGACCCGTGACGACTCTTTCAGTTTTAAATTGCATTTTCCACAGAATTTTCTATAGAATTTATATGTTTATAGTTTCAGAGAATCCCTGATTCACATGGTGTCGATGAATGTGATTTATTCTTTTAAAAGCAATTGGATCTTTGAATCTCTAGACAGTTGAATAAACTAGTTTCTCTCACCTGTTTAATTACCCATGTCATGTTTTCCAAAGAGAATTAATTGTCTCAGTGAAGCATTAAGGAGACTCAAAGGTTCAAAAGAAAAATAAATATGATCATGAAGTAGTGTAAACATTTATCCAATAAAAAAAACTTTACAGCTGAGTTTCAAATTTCTTTTTTCCCCTCTTGTTCCTCTTCAGATTGCAACCAGACCTGCCTAATGAAAAAGTTCTATTCTGGTAATCAAGACATTAAGGTTATTATGTACATATAAAAAAAAATCTCAAGTCTAAGGTGCAGGTGTCTGATCCAAGAGAGAATTTTAACTTTTACCTGTGCAGTCCTTAACATTTACTTAATAAATCTTCTTTCTTTCAAACTAGCTATTCCAAACAGCTCAAATTTGGCAAGTTCTCACTCTGGATAAACTCCAAGTAGTCTCTTGGTGACAAACCAATGAAGACTATTCTCTGCTGGTGAGTGTCTTATTCATTATCTACCCAGTGTTCTACCCCTGAGGATGGCTGTTGCTGTTTACCACAACCAAAGTTAAGCATAATACCCTCTTAATTTTAACAACTGAAATGTCTCTTTTGAGGTTGTTTTCATTTCTGCTTTTACCAATCCTTTTTAACATTACTGTGGAAATGGGTTAACAGTTGCACAAGAAAAGGAGAAATGAAAATGGTCTCCACGTAGGTATCTCTAGAGCAGAAAGCATTTTCAGTATTAATTCTAGCTTCAAAATGTAACAAAACCTTTAGGGGATATTTGAAATGGATACAAGGGCAATCATTGAAACTATAATGTTAACGCCATGAATCCAATTCTACAATGTGCTAAAGCACCGCTTGAGAGGCAGCGAAGGATCTTAATTTTCAGCAATGGAAAGTTTCAAACCAAGGTTTTAAAGTGAAAGATCAGCATTTCAGGATTTTGGAAACTATGTAATTTTGAAATGTCACAAAGCACGACAGGTAAAAATGTGTATTTTTAATATTGGCACTAATATAAAATACATACACTGTGGAATATTCTGTTTGACTTTTTGAGTCAGGTCTTTCGCTAGTGTGAAATGGAGTAATTTCATCGACTTCACTAGAACTATGATAGTCTACACCAGCTGAAGAGCTGCCCCTTTATATCTTAGCTCGAGAGTTCCCAGACTATGTGCCAGAATGAAACCTGGAAAGTGATGAGACAGGTGAAAGTTTTACTCTGATGCCTGATCAAACATTACATATCATTTTTGTTTTTCAGAAGCTGAACAAATGACAGTCACCAAGTTTAATCTTCCAAAAAAAATTAGATTTTCCATTTTAAGTCAATATAGATACAGTTTAGGATGTCAGTCCTTAAGTCGCATTTAAATTTGAATAATTTCAGCCCTATCTGTATCTTTGATCTCAACTCCTCCTTTTTACTTTCATGTTCCTTCCTATATTATTCCTGATCTATATCTGTTCCTGCTTCCACTGAAATCAGAGGCAAAACTTCTGCAGTTATGTTTTCAAGAGCAGTCACTGATTCTAAGTCTCTCAGGTTTTGGGTGCCCAGTTTCTGAGTACTGTGGGGATCAGATTTTTTTGAGCAGTTGCGCCCTGACAGCTTCCACTGTCATCAAGTGGAGCTGGTGGGGTTCAGTGAACACACACATATTCCAGTGTAGAAGAATCCTATGGCCAGTTCGGAAAATTCTGACCGTGTTGAATTTAGTAATACAGAATTGGGTCGCTTGCATCAAAGGGCTAAAGTAATGAGGATTGACCAGCATGACAGGTTGTGGAAGCATTTTTGTTTTCTTAGAGCAGTGGAGTAATAGACATCAGAATGGGTACAACTACTGTTCACCCTTTCTTAGGATACAGCATGAACTTCTCCAAATCAGCAATAACCCAACCCCCAGCGTAGAAGGGAAGTGATAGAGCTGTGTTCCCATCCCACTAGATTCAACTCATGCAGTCAGTATTATGACTCTTCCATATCCTTGAGCTCTGGGATTGCAAGGACTGAGCTTGTAGCTGCCCCTTTCATTGAAAAGGCACACAAAGTGACAAAAGCTCCCTGCACTTTTTTCCTCTCATCTCTATTATGCACCTGCTCATGTGCAACCACAATCTGGCTCTGAGTTAGAAAGAATCTCAAGTAGCCCATTCTTAGCAGCATGAGATATAAGCAGGCAGCTGAGCTTTGCATATAGATATAGATATAGATATAGATATAGATATAGATATGGAAAGCCACTGTGAGAAATCAAATAGATTATTTTTAAAGATGTGCATATAAATCATTAAACTGACATGGTCTGGGTTTGGGGTTTGTTTTGCAACCTGGAATGGAAACTGTATCATCCTCATTTCAAAATACACATTCACCCTTACACTCCTATTTCCTGTGGATCCCTGCCAATTTTAACCTTTTGTTTCTTGAAGCATTGCGTGTAATACTTATTTGGCAGAGGGAGCAAACAAAGGACTGTGAGGAATACAGGGATCTCTTTTAAAACTACCCAGTGAAATCAAGATAACTGCATTTCAGGTATCCCCCCAGGAACTTTAGAAATACACTGTTTACCTGCTACCAGCTGTTTTACTTATTTTGATCTAAGGGGAGCTGGTATGGGATCATCTCCATCCTTTACTAACCCATGTCTGCAGCCTGCATCACCTCCATTGTATTAAACATAATGGAAAAAGGGCAAGCTAAAAGTTCAGCCTGGGAAGCACACTGTCAAGTGGCCTTCAGATTTATTGTTGTGTCTTTGAGTGGCCATGTTGTATCTGACAACTGGTGACCAGACATAAGCAGGCAACCAATTAGCCCCATCTGGTGGATGAATAGCGTCTCTGTGCATTCTTTCCATTTAAGGCCTACTCTTTACATAAATTAGGTAGGCAAAACACATGTCCAGTCAGTGGTCTTTTACAGGTACTGCATGCTCAATTCTAGGAATCCAGTACGTGAGCAGCTACGTTATGATTCTTGAAGCAAGGACTGTCTGTTTCCAAATTACAGTGGCAGTAAAATAGATTGCCAAGCAATGTGCCAACAGTTGCGTTCCTTTTTTTTT
Source organism: Crocodylus porosus (assembly GCF_001723895.1). NCBI lineage: Eukaryota > Metazoa > Chordata > Crocodylia > Crocodylidae > Crocodylus > Crocodylus porosus. The sequence goes on along the minus strand of NW_017728886.1, from coordinate 166,345,014 downwards.
TTTTTAATTCAGGCTCTAGTTTTTTTACTCATACCTAGTTGGAAACCTCCAAAGGCAGCAGGTCTAGCAGATGCATGCCTAGCAGAAGTCTCCTAGTTGAGTTATGCTAAGTTTGTTTTAGCTAAAAGTTGTTCTCTTCGTAAAGTATAGGATAAACAAGATAAAAAGAGACATGGGCTATGGACGGACATTACACAAACCAGTTTAAGTGATCAGAAACTGGTTTAAACCTGTAACACAACAGATGTTCAGGGCACATAAACCAGTTTGAAAATGGCTGAAACTGGTTTGAGATAAACCTGGTTGAATGTAGTATTGGACTTAACTGATTTGGATGAAACTGGTTTATGCAAAGTCTGTCCCAGACCCCTTCCTGGTTTAAGTTAAACCAAACTCCCTCAGCATCCCAGCATGCTCTCTGGGCTGGGCAGGGCTCTCTGCTCCACAGCAGAGCGGGGCCCTCCCCTCTGCTCCCTCACTGGAGCTCTGACAGAGACTGCTGGCATCTGCCTGGCTTTCCCCTGCTCCCCAACTCCCCTCCCCACTCCTTACTAAGCAGGGATCCCCTGTCCTCTCTTCCTTACACAGATACCTCTCAGCATTAGCTAGCAGACCACATGCTGGCTACAGTCCGTGCTACGGCAGACAGGACAAAGGCAGAATCAACAAGTAGCTGGTAATGCCCTTCTGTTGTTTTCTTAATGGGGTGATAAACACTGTGTTATCAACTCCCTGCTGGGTTAGCCAGAGTGGGGGGAACTCCTCCCTAATCAGAGTGTCCTGCCAGGGTCTGACTCAACTCAGCACTGTAGAAGTGAGGGAGGGCTGCTCTAGCGCTCCCCGGCTCCTGCATTTCTGGGATGTCTGTGCAGTTACAAACTGATTCAGCTTAGCCGGGGGAGACTAACCTACAAAGATTAAATCAATTCAGGCTCAGGCTTTTTGAATGTCTGTCCCTAGCCCAAGGTGAAGACTTTCGCATTCTTGTCAGTGACAGCAGAGGACTAGACCTGGGAACCAAGGACATGTCTATGTCCTACATTCAGTATAAATGTGGAGCTAATTTTTCAGTTCCAAAATATGGTAATGAATGTGGGAGTTACTACAGCTGTGCTACTAGCTCTTCCCCCGCCTTCCTCTCCTCCTCCCCCACCTTTCTGTCTGTAGCTTCTTGCAATAATTGACAAGATGACAGGTTTCCTGGCTGTCAGTGTATGGTAAGGAGACTGTTGTTGATTGGATTGTGTTTCTTTCAGTCATTGCCACTGGTATCCACATTGCTCCATTTCAGCAAGGTTGTTTGAGGGGTTGTTTTAATGTAATCTGAAAACAGTTTCTCATGAATTGTGACATATCTGTTCACATTTACTAAAAAAGCCTACATTTTGCTGTTCAGCTGATAGTGCCAGTATCAGATATGCTTTCATTGCCTCAGAGATAGTTTCCAAAATCTGGGGTATTAAAAGAAATTGGTGGCAATCACAGCCTTATTGGAAGCTGCAGGTGCCTTGAAAACCAACTCTTCTCAGTAGCATGCTTAAATATGGATTTAGGAGCCTAACTTTAGGAGCCTAGATTTGTATATGTAAGTCTAAATAAATACCAGTAACTAATAACAGACCCTCTCTTCTGATAAGTTTGGCTCTAGTGTTCATACCATACATTCCAGAAGACTTGACTAGAAGAGTGGGGGGAGGGGTACTTGGAGAATTTAACATTTAGTAGGCCCATGTGAGAGAATTTCTTAAACCTTATATCTGTTATACATCTCTGCACCTGCCAAGCCACAAGAAAGTCTGAAAGTCAGTCTGACCTTGTAGTTGTCTGATGTAGATCCAACAGAGAAGAGATCAGGGGAGCTGTGAGAGGCAAGCTTGATGGGGAAACTCCTATGAATGTAGCAAAACAAATAATAGATAGTTTTTGTTGCAGAAAATACTGCATGATGGCTTTTGGTTGCCAGAAGTGATGCTTTTATTAGCTAAAATTATTGTAATGCTGATAAGTGGTAACACAGAAAAATAAAAGACTAGAGCATTATGATATATTCTTGCATGTGCTATGCCATGAAGAAATTGCTGCAGCTGGGTGGGGGCTTTTTTACCCTCTTCTTGCTGAACTGTTCAGACAATCCCAAGGGTTTTGCTAAGTGACACTCAGTTTTCAAGTGAAAGTCATGAAATTGAGTAGTGAATTCAAGTATTTCTCTTACACCTCCATGCTCCTTTGGGAAGCCAATAGACATTTTCTAAAAGATAAATGTCATCTCCTGGGAACTGGGGAAACTTTCCCAGTAGGCAAAGGACCCTATAATACTAGTGTGATATGTAACACTGTTCTCCTGTGTTCTCTTCCCCTTAGAGGATGAGAGGCAGACACATGAATTAGGCATGATATTTTTTTATTGCACTAACTATGTAGTTGGGATAAAGTTAACTAAGCTTTTGAATGCAATACATTCTTTGTGATGGTTGCTCTCCATCCTCAGGCTTGTTGAATGGTTCAAATTTTCAAGGATCTGCCCTACATCAATAAGCTAAGTTTTAGAGGTGTGGTTCTCAACATTTCTAGACTCAAGGCACCCTTTGTTAGATTCAACACACCCATCAGAAAAATCCCAGCTTTTATTTTTCACCTCTTCCTTGACTATGGAAAAATAATAGAGCAATTCCTTTGTTGCAAAGAACTCAGAAAAACCACACCAGGTCAGAATGTTTTTAACATGATGGATTCCCTTCTGAAATCTCTGGGAATAGCTTGTGGATCATATGTAGGTATTTGCACACCTAACAGTGCTAATATTGACTGGCACACTTAAAAAGATCTCATAGTGCTAGCACCCTAGCTGAGAATCAATGACTTAGAAGCAGGGAGGCAGCCTGGCATGATTAAAATGCCAATACATGATGTTAGTCATTTATAAAGCCATGACAAGTTCATCACTGTAACAGGGAGCCCACGGCCCTGTTACTGCAAGCAGTTAAAGGAAAAGAAACTTACCTGAGCAGCCGCGAGACACCAGAGAGAATGATGTCATCCACCGGTGCTGGGAACATCTGCCGCACCTGCAGACTTGAAAATTAGTAATTGAAATGGACCAGCTTTAAAAAGCTGAGGAGTACATCAAGACCACCCCCAGAAGGGGAACAGAGAGATCTGGGGCACCAAGATGGGAGAAATGGGGTAGAGTTTTGTGCAGAGGCATGAGAGGAACTGGAGGGTGACTGGGGGAAACCGTGGCTACAGATTGTGCTGTTGATCCTCAGAACCAGGTAGCCCAACTCTAATCAGAGACTTATTTTTTTTTTATTGGGCTGCTGGCCACCTGGCTGGATTAGAAAGAGGCTGTGTTAAGTTGTTCCACGAAGCAAAGGGGTAGGGGCTGATGCCTGAAAACCCCACTTTGCAAGGAGACTTGTTTGTAATTAGTTTCACATTGTGTTTTGTGGGGGTTTTTATTGCCATGAAGGACCTAGTATCCTGGAGTATGTGTTATCCAAGAACAGGATTTGGGGTGCTCCTGGAGAGTGTGCTCCTATCCCGAGACAGAGACACCTAGCGAATAAAAGTGTAAGGAGACCAATTTCAACTGTAATTAAGCATCGAGTTGTCTACATGTTATATGTTTTTTTGAACTAACTCCCATCAAGTCATGGCAGGTGAGAAAAACATACGTGGGGAGCTCTGAGTTGAAGTTTTTCCCTTTCATAATCGGTTTTAGAAACCCCCCCGCTCACAATCACAGATTGATGCAGTGCCATGCGGGTAGGATTACAGGTGTGTAACTGTAACCCCACAGCATTGGTGTGAAATGTTTATTTTGTCCATTTGGACAAGCACAAATGGGGGCAGGAAATAAGCATTAAGGATTTAATTTGTATAATAATACACTCATTTTTAACAGAAAAAGCAGTTATATTTTCTTTGGCCAATATGTTATGTCTTGCACATGTCACAACCCTTTCCTTCAAAACCCTTAGGCTTTTCCTGTCATCCTTACTAATAGTATACCATGAACAATTTGTTAGGCTTTTCTTGTCAAGACATGCAACAGTAACAACAGCAACAACAACAGTGAAAACTCTCTGAATGCTTCATGTTTTATGCTTTGGTCTGACATACATACAAATCCTTCCTCTTTGAACAGGCTCTTAAAATAAACAAGAATCATATATATGTGAATAGATCCTAGAAATAACATATGCAACCCATTGACTCTTATTTAAAGCACTTTCTGGGACCAGATTACTAAATCTACCTAGAGAAGAATGAAATATGCCTTTGGTTTCAGAGGTGGAAAACTATGGTACTGAACAATGACTACCTGATGCGTTTTCTTTGAAATAATTGGGGATGACACGCTGCCTGCTCATCCAAATTGCTTTTGCCTGGTAAACATTATATTTAATCATTTTAATTAGTTTTTATCAATTTCTTTTTCTTCTGGAGTCTCTAAGGTCTTTTGTATTAGGTATGGTTTGAGAGTATTTCTGTAGGGAGATATTATCTAAAAACACCAACAATTAACATTCTTTATATAATTATACTTGAAAGTAAGTAAACAGCCTGGAATCATTAAAAAAAATGATGGCCTTTATAATTTATAAGTTAATGCATTAGTTCATTTTAGTAGCAACTTGGGAGACCCAGGTTTAGCTATTAGTTCAGTTCTAGATTTTTCAGCAGTTAGGAAAAACTATGATCAAATTGCCTGGAAGGGTTGCTTTGTGAGTCATCTGCCATTTTACAGCCTACTGTCACCAGTTAGTACTCCATTTTCTTAGGTATAGGACTTAATGCTAGTGCACACATACCCTCTATTAGTAAAATCAAATGCCAACACGAAATACTGTTGCTTACATGTGAACTTTAATAGCTAGAAAACAGAGGGGGGGGGAAAGAAAAGGTCATCGACAAAATTCTTGATTAAGGTTTCTAATGAAATACACAGATCATATGTAGATATTGTGCTTGGCACCAATAAGTCTAAAAATTCTAGATGTTAAACCTTAAGAAAAGATAAATTCTTAATTCCCCAAAGCCAATTCAGGAGAAAACAGACCATGTTGTTCTAGTTCTCAGCTTTTTAGAAGTTTCCCCATTTTTCTTTACACTTTGTCTCTCACTTCCTGAATTCTGTATGCTCTTTCTGGCCATCAACTGCCATTTTAACTAGCTGTTAGACAGTCTCCATGAACATCGTAGGAGAGTAGTATGGAGAGAGAAAGTATGTGGGTGGGCAGGGCCTTGGAGATCCATTGCTAAATTGTGAAAAAGTGGCCATCCTTGTTAGGAAGTAGCCATTACTTTAGTGTAGACTGTTTTCAGTTTATAATGGCTTTCTTTCACCCTCAGATGACACTGATAATTATCTTTATTTAAGCTACACTCAGTATATACATTCCCTTAATAAAATAAATACCAAACACAACCCACATTGTTCTAATAATATATGTTACATCACAAATGAAATAATTGCAGATCACAGAAGTCAGATTCTCCTGAAAGCAAAGTAGAACTTCACCACAGCACCATCTAGTGACAGTGAAAGATGTACATTGAAACTGAACTTCGAAAGTTTTCAAAGACAGTTTCTTCTTGTCTACGTACAAAAAGCGGTACCATTGTAACTGTCCTGTTATGGTCAAAGGGATGCAACTCTTCTAATGTAGATATAGTTATGTTGTATAAATGTATTCATACCAATATAGCTCATGAGAATATAGCTCAGTATTGTAAGGGAGATAAAAAATAAGTTTTACTAGCAGAAGGCACATCGATACTGATGCAACTGAGTCTACACTTGGAAATTCATCTGTTCAATCATTTAGAAAAATCGCATACCCAAGCCAAAATAGTGAATTCAGTACTGAAACTGTGTAAACAATGAAGTCTGTGAAACCAGATGTAAGATCAAAATTTTTCAATGTAAGTACCTACAGTTAAGCTTTGGAACTTATATTTAGCTTCCTAAATAAAAGTGACCTAATTTACAAAAGTACAGTGCATTTTTTTTCAGTTCCACTGAAGTCAATGACAGCTGCAGGTATTAAGCACCATTGAAAATGAGGGTATTTTCATGCTGGCCTCAGAAGCTGGATTGAGGAATCTAATGGCAGGTATCCAGGTTGGAGGTGGCCTCATGCAAGGGAGAAAAATATAAGCTCTGTTATTATGAGGAGGGGAGAATATTAATGGAAATTTAGTACCATTCATCTGGATTTGTAAAATCTAGTTTCTTTATGTGATTGACCCTTCTTTGTCTTTTGAGGCCACTGGGAAGGTTAACTTGGATAAGCTGTTTTACAAACTGTCAGAGAGATGAAGCACATTGCTTTATGAGTTCTTGGTATAAGGGCATCTTCATTACTTGAGGTGTTTCACAACTAGCTTTTTTGGTGGTGGCCAAAGCCAGAGGGAAATCGTATTTCTGAAAAGGAATGGTTATTAAGTTTCCATAGTCCTAGCACATGGATTTTTTTTCTCTCTCTCAAATTATTTCTGTCAATTGTTTTGTAGTGTCTCTATAGTTAGAAAAATAACTCTTCAAAAATTACATTGGGATAGTTCTGGGTATGTATTTTATTGATGACTCCATTATAAGATTTGCCCAGTGTTGCAATTCAAAAAACATTTTTCTTTTCTAAATGCCAGTCTAGCAAATGCAACCTGGAAGCAGAGAGCAAATTAAATACTACAGTTAGAATTTAGCTGACTTGTTTGTTCTGGAGGTATGACGTAAAAAAAAAGAATTTGGCTTCTCCATGTAGAAAGTTGGAATATGGTGTCCGTTCTCTTACAGGGCAGTTTTAGACAGAAGAATGATTATGTAAAAAATGGCAACATCTTAAGTTAACAAAGCCATTCCCTTCCAGGCTGGAAACATTACGCTAACAGGAATGTAAATTTTTTTGTTACTGAAGGAAGCAAAACTAACTTCCAATATGCCAAGGGAGCAAGGTGATCTCATTTTTACAGTCACTTTTGGGCCGAACTTCCACTCTAAAGAGGAGACACTGAGTAGCCACCATGCCAGATGAGAGCTGTACTGTGCCATGCCAGATGAGGGCTACACCTAATGTTCTGGAGCAACCAAGGATCCCGGGCCACACAGGAAATATACATATCAACCGATACCTAAAAAAAATTATTAAAAATAAAAATCACAGTGGTTGCAGTGATGGCAGCTCTCTGTTGGAAACAAAGATATTTAAAGAGAGAAACCTCTTCTGCTTTTAGTTCTCAGTCTTTTGAGGAATTAAGAATCCTTAGCCCACACAAAGATGAAAAGAAGTTGAGGGTCCTTAGCAACTCAGGATCAGGCTTTTACTTGTTCTTCCTGTTTAATCCCACAAGCTGTTGGCTGCTGTGTTCAGACTCCCCAGGCTGCTGTTGTAACTAATAGGCAGATGTCATTACAGAAAACTTCCTTTATTGGACAGGAGCAGTTAAACTTGCCAAATGTTACCCAATAAGGAATATTACACATCAGCCTGTACATATTAGTGGGAAACTAGAATAGCAGTATAGAGGAGGGGAGAAAGGAGGAGGGGTTTGCAGCACTGCAGTCTATTGAGAGAGAGAGAGAACAGGAACAGAACATGTTTTATTTATTCTTAAGGTCAATGGCCTTAGTCCAGAGATGTTGGCTGTCTTTAAGAGAGAAACTGCAATCGAACATAAGCACTAACTAAAGACTTCTTTAAAATGTTGCTTCCTAGGCAGTTTAAGTAAATTTGGGCAGTAGGAGTTAGGAAATTTTAACCACATTTGTCCATTATGTTATGGAAATCCTAGCAGCCAAAACGATTTGGTCATAATCCTGTCTCCAAAAGTAATACTTCTTATAACCACTTGTATCTTAGACAAAACTCAAATTCCCCTCTGTGCCAAAATGCATAAAGTGACTGTGATGCTGATAGCTGTGACCAAAAGTTACTGGAATTTTCATAGACCATTAGCTTAAACCTGAAACCCATGTGACTGATAGAATAGACAGATTTGTCACAGAGCACTAAAGTAAAAGGCACTTTCTCTTTAATGTGACTTGGATTTGTTCCCAGCTTCCAGAGTCTCCAAACTATGTAAGCTCCCAGACAACTTGTTTCAGTGGGGCAATTCTGATCATAGTTACACCTGTTTATATTTGAGGTATACAATAGAAATCATTTAAAAAGATAAACACAGTTAGCCTATAACTTCTGCATAGAATTTGGCCCAGAATTCTTGTCAAGTGTGCAAGAGCTGTTACTGATAGAGGAAAGGAACACAAACAAAAAAAATGAAGGAAGAAAGTAGGCAAAGAAGAAAGACCATAAAATCAGTAAGCACTATTTCTTTTAACATTTCCATATACGATCTTTCTCACCCTCACTGTGTGAGTGCATGATTCTTTATAAAAAATGCATATACACACATGTATAGGGAGAGGGGAGGGGAGGGAAGTATGTATGTGATTGTATGTCCAAATATTAGAAGGAAGCATACAAATATTTCTAAATGCCTGATGTTTTATGCTGTTTTGCATTATGGCCTTTCCTTGTCTTTTATGCATCTATGTATATACACAAGCATATTTAAAACATTCTCTCTGTGGATTTATAAGCATATTTTTGCTTTGTGAGCACATATGAGAAATAATAGGAGTAGTGCATTTTAAATAAGCAAAGAAAATATCCATAGATTTTGAACAGTTTGACATAAACCAGTTTGTGGAGATGTATAGGGTTGGGAGTGTCAGCAGAGAGGGAAGAGGGGAGATCTGTTCCACTGTGAACACCAAGGTGTCCACTCCATCATAGCTAGTGTGCCATTAGGAAGATGTCCCTCTTGGAAAGTAGTGGTAGCCAATATTTTAAAAAGGTAATGTGTGAAATAAGCTGAAATGTATCTGATAATTTAGAAGTGGTAGTGGAAGCAAATCTGAACATATTGCTGCTAAATTGCAGCTTTACAGTCACTGGCAGTGCTGAAATCTCTCCACCTATGTGCAGAGATAGGTAAAATGAAAAGAGAAGCTATCTGTGTTTTTAATGATGGCACTAAGCTTTCATTGTCTCTGTGTAAGAAAATAAAATCCCCAGTGAAGGAAACTGGGGAAAAAATAAATACAGATAAGCCTTTAGGGGGAAAAATGTAGGTTCCAATAAAATAGCACTTTATGGACATTCTGTAAAGTAAATTGCTTGTACTAAAAATGGTATGTATGAAAATTGGAAACCCTAGTGTTTACTTATATGTATGAAAAGAAATAGGTCAGTGACTTTGTTTCCATGGTGACTATTATTGAAATAAAACAAACTGACACCAATGCTGATTTATTTTCCTATTCTGCACCCTCTTTTAAAATCTCTTTAATCTGAGGTTGCTACTAGGTATAAACATGATGCCAAAATGAGCGTTGATAATATGACCTTTAGCTGTTATTAATGGAAAAAAGGTAAAAATTACACTGAAACAGGTAAGCTTCTAGAGCAGATGAGGATCCCTACTATCCTGCTCCAAAATAGGCAGAACATGATGTGTTGACAGAAATAATTGAACATGTCTAAATAAACATGTTCTGACAAAAAAACCAAACAGTTCACTGAAATCAAAACTTCACAGAAATGTATCCATTTCAACAAAACTTTTTTGTAAATGTTTCTCAGGTCCAGGATGGAAATGCTGATCAAAGCCAGACACAGAATGAGAGAAACCCAGTTCAGAATAGCCAGGGAGAGACCTAGGTTTTGCTCTAATTTCTCCATCACCTGCTTAATTTCAGTAAGACTTAAGCATATATCAGTTGGGTGTTCCAATGCTGACTGAAGCAAAGCTAAATACAAATCTGGGTCGTATTGTGTCTGTATCTCAGTTCTGCATCTGTAAAATGGGCACAATAGCATTCTTTACCTGACTGTGGTGGTGTGATGATAAACCAATTGGAGATTTTAAGGTACTACAATAATAGGAAAGGCTGAAAGAAGAGAAGACTGAAATGAGAATTTGATAGCAGTCTACAAATACCTGAAGTGTGATTATAATGAGAATGGAGATAGACTTTTCTTTGTGGCTCTACAGGACATAACTAAAAGCAATGGCTTCAAATTGCAGCAGAGGAAATTTAGGTTAGAAAGAGAACTCTTTGAATATGAGTAGTTATGTATCAAAACAGATTATCTAGAGAACTTGTAGAATCTCCATCCCTGGAAAACTTCAAGAGCAGGTTAGACAGCCACTTGACTGAGTTGGTTTCATCAGAGATCATCCTGCCTTAAGCAGAGGGCTGGACTAGATGACCTTATGACGTCCCTTCCTGCCCTACTATAATCCCAGGGGCCAAGCTCAATACAGTCCATCTGCCATTCTTAACATGATATTTATACCAAACTACAAGTTAAACATGCATATTGTTTTTGATTTTTCTAGACCTGTTATAATACTACCAGTTTAGCAAGAAGAAATTACTGTGATAGCCTCTTTGAATAGGTACTTGAGAAATGTCCTGTCCACTTGTGATACTGGTTCCAGTGGTATATGTGAGAGAGCACAGGAGAAACCAGTATAAAACCTAAGGCTAATCTGCATATAAAATGAACTGTTCCAAACACTTTCAACTCTCCTGTGAAATATAAACTTTCATTTTTACCCAGGAGAATTTTTACAATCTTTTCTCCTAGGCCTGAAGAAGGGTGTTTGTACCTGAAAGCTTGCAATTAAAGATTTTTTTTGCAAAAATCTAGTTAGTTTAATAAAAGATATCACCTCTACCATGAGTCCTGATTCCAGTATAAAACCTTACACGATAGAGAGAAAAGCAAAACAAAACACGGTCGTTGTAGACATTAAATGGTGTTTTGACAGCAAATTGTTGACATAAAATACACATGCTTACAAAGACACAGAATGAATTTAAATGACGAACCATTAACAAAGGGCATTCCTTTTCGTCTGTCTTCATATGGTAAAGTCTGTGACTTCAATAGAAGCAGTATTGCATTCTATTTTCTTCTCTAAGAACAGGAGTTGTAGCCCCCTTAACTTGAGCTCTGAGCCCACACAGCCATTAAATGATGTGTTTGGTCAGAAAGAAAGTTTTATACACACACACACACACACACACACACACATATATACATATACACGTGTGTTTGTTTGTATGTATGTTTATCCTCCTTTCTGAAACTCCTTTTGGTCACTTTCAACTGGAAATTTGGATGCAGCAGTAGTAAAAATCCTTACAGAAGTGACAGATGTTCCTATGGCTCCCAGCTCTACTGAAAGTGGCCTTGTGCAGATACATTTTTTAATGTAACTAATAGTTTTCCACGCAAGACTTTGGCCTTCTGACAAACAGTAATGGAGAGTCACTGCCCCCGACTATTGAGAACAGAGTACGGTAGAGTGCAGCACTACAAATTGATTGTCTTTCCCTTTTAAAGACAGAGAAATCTTGTAAGATCACTAAGTAGCAAGCTATGTCACTCAAGAGTAGACTATTTCACCAAATATGAACTTTCCAAGCATTCCTTAAATAGAAAAAAAAGGAAACCAGAACAAATGGAAGACTCGTGTCCTACCCCGCCCTCCATAAATGGATGATAAAGTAGGCTTCTGAATGTTTTGCATAATGCTATTATTATGCTTAAGCTTCCTCTTCCCACACACTCTTTTCCTTGAAAAGATTTACCTCATCCATTTCAGTTCAGTGGGGTAAATGCAAATTTCTGTCATCTCACACACCAATACATTTTCTCTCAGCTCTGCTTGCTGTTTGTTCTCAGCCAGCTGTTGTTCTCTTTCTTAAGGCTGATTCTCTCTCAGGCATGTGTTTTCTCAGGGGATCTCAGCTGCTTATCTTGATGTATCATCTCTCCCACGGTTATTGCTTCTTCACTCGATCATTTTTTTTAAACTCGTTTGTCCTCTCCTGCAATGACTCCTTGTCCAAAGTTTATTTAGAGGCTGTGACCTCTTGCTTTTGTTTTTAAGGCAGATGAGTGCAGTATAAAAATAAATACATCTTTGTTATGCCTGTGAAGGTTAATAAATTACCAAGTCAAACCTATAGCTCTTTAGAGTCACTGTCAGTCCACTCAGTTGGAAGTACTTGCACCCAGGGCCAAATCTGATCCATATTGCTGACCTAGGTTCTTACAGAAAGTTCTGTCTTTCTTGCTACAAGCCCTTTCTGCCCAATTCATGATGACTATTTGTATCTCGTACAGGGAAGTATTAAAAGCTGCCATTAATGGAAATACTTGGTCCTAGATATCAAAGATATCAGGAATAGGGTAGTTTGAGAGGCATTAAGTCAAACATACCACAATGCCAAGGCATGGATTAGATGACTCAACAGTGGTCACTGGAAACTCAAAAACTGCTATAAAAGAACTAAATTGTTGTCATATAACATCCTTAAGTTCCCACGGTTCTTTAATATTTAATTGACTCTACCACAGAAAAAACAACTCAGTAAATTTTTGCTCTCTTCAGAATTAACTTCACTCCTCAAAGGGGAAAACCTTCTTGCTTGCCGTGAGATAACTTTGCTTTCAACTTAAACGTGAATCATATAGAGCTATTCAACAGATCTACAGAATGGACTAATTTAGGGATAAATATTAAACCAAATTATTTTTTCATTTACTGCCAGGCAGCCCTACCAAAGTCAATGGAGTTGTAGAGGTATAAATTAATTAATATTTGGCTCATGATATTTCTGACCCATTTATAATCTCTGTAATTGTATAATGCATGTCAATGGATGTAAGTAGGACTTGGAATATTCAGTGCTCACTCACCAAATTCTCTCTGCTTCAACTGTTGGGAACTGTACTTTAATATGATTTCTCATTTTCCCATGATGAGTCTTTGGGAAGCCCCTTTCCCACTAGAAATAAAGCTTTCAGGAGCTGTTTGGTTTATGTACTTTTATGTGCCTCTCCAAGGTAGGTGAAAGTGGTCACATTAGGCTAAATTATTTGCAACTTTTACATGCCAAAGGTCAAGATGATGCCTGTGGACTGATACCTGGCTTGACCTTGGCGTTTACTCTAGTAACCCCTGGAACTTCTCATGCTGTATTCAGACTGACTGCTTATGACCTCTTACACTCCATGCTAGCATCCATCTCAGTACGTCACTCTCCCTTTGTCTTACTCTGCTCTATGGCTCTACCTATCTTTCCCTCTTAGCTGCTCAGTGGGGCAGCTTCAACAGGAGAAGTGGTGGATGCCCTGACAGGCAATCAAAAAGCCTGAGGCTGAATTAATTCAAACTTTTCAGATTAGTCTAAGCTGACTAAGAAATTAAACTGAGAAATAACTGGACACACGTTCATTTTTGATTCAGGAAATGCAGCCACATACCTGTAGGAGCTCAGGCCAGAAGCCAAAGGGCACTAGAGCACAACTGTCTGGCACATAGCCAGCATGGGATGTGTGTTTGTTTCGTCTTCCTCTGTCCCTAAGGTCTCTGGGATTTGCAATCCAGACTCACACCAGCAGAACTCTGCAGGTTTGCTCTTTACTTTCTTTTCCTGCTTCCAGGTGCCTTTGGGATTTGTAGTCCACAGTTGCAGCCAGTAGCAAGCTTTTAGCAGGGCAGCTCTGTACTCGGGGTAAGGAAATTTAACCCCTTTCCCTAGCCCCAGATATCAGCTGGGTTTTGCTGGGGTGTTGGTGGGGGAGGAGAGAGAAGGCAGTCCATGCCTCCCCCCTGCCAACCCTTCCCTGCTGAAGCAGACAGCACAGCCCAGCCCGGGGCTGGAAAGCATGCTGGGATGCTGATGCTGGGGGACTCTGATTTATCTTAAACCAGGAAGGGTCTGGGACAGAAGTTTCATAAACTGGTTTGACCCAAATCAGTTAAGTCTGATACCACATTCAACCAGGTTTATCTTAAACCAGTTTCAGCCATTTTGAAACTGGTTTATGTGCACTGACCTTCTGTTCTGTCACATGTTTAAATCCGTTTCTGTGACTTTAACTGATTTATGTGCAACTTCTGTCCTTAGCTGCAATGTCTAGTATGGGGCCTGGAGGTTCAAGTATTTGCTGGTGGGGTATCTTGATCCCCAGGCAAGTGCTGTAGTCATTAGACTGTTGAGATAAAAGGCAGGAAACCCCTCCTCTTCTAGCATCAAGCACCCATTGGTTATGGTGCTTGATGCTAGAAGCACCATTGGTCATGGTTTTTCTTTGACTAAAGTTTTGGGATGGCATTGTGTTCATGTCTGGATATTTCTACTCTACCTGGGAGGCTATGTGGCAAAACTGCACCCTTCTGAGCATGCTCAGTAGTGAAGTATGGGGCAGGAGTAGATATGCTGAATCTCAAACTGCGCATAAATGCCCAAAACTGCAATTATGCAGTTACATAAGAGAGACACAGGTACGTGAAAGGGTTATATGACCTGGCCCATAGAAAACTCCCTTTCCTCTTGAGAACTCTGTTAGAGGTATTAAGGTATATAAGAGACACAGTATGTAAGGAACCCCAGAGATAGCTGAGCTGTGGAATTTGCCAGCATTTTATTTTGCTCCACGCTTTTGAGTCTAGACATCTAAATACATGATAATGTAAGAGTGATGCTGTAGTGTAGAGTGTATAGTGAAGTAATGGTCCAGAAATTATGTAAGAGGTAAGGATTTCTTAGGTTTATCTATTTTATTGGACCAACTATATAGTTAGGATAAAGTTAGATAAGCTTTCATATTCCAGATATTCTCAAGAAGGTCTCAGGCAAAGAATGAAAGATCTGATGAAGAAAGTTTTACATTCAAAAGCTTTATCCCAACTACATAGTTTCATAGTTTCATAGTTAGTAGGGTTGGAAGGGACCTGAGCAGATCATTAAGTCTGACCCCCTGCCATGGCAGGAAAGAGTACTGGGGTCAAACGACACCAACAAGGTGTACATCTAGCTTCCCCTTAAACACCCCCAGGGTAGGAGCCAGCATCACTTCTCTTGGAAGTTGGTTCCAGATCCTAGCCACCCTGACCGTGAAGTAGCACCTCCTGATATCTAGCCTAAATCTACCCTCTGCCAGCTTGTGACCGTTATTCCTGGTCATTCCT
>NW_017728886.1:166323458-166329666 GCF_001723895.1 Crocodylus porosus | reverse complement strand
TACTGACCAGAAGGGAGTTCCCCAGCCTGTAGGTATGGTGCTGGTTCTTCCTCCCCAGGTGCATCACCTTGCACTTGTTGGTGTTGAATCCCATCCTATTCTCATCTGCCCACCCCTGTAACCTGTCTAGGTCTCATTGTAACCTATTCCTCCCTTCTAGCATGCCCACATCCCCCTACATCTTAGTGTCATCAGGAAATTTGAACAGGGTGCTTTTTACCCCCTCGTCCAAGTCACCGATGAAGATGTTGAACAGTGCCAGCCCGAGGACAAAGCCCAGGGGGAGCCCACTGCCCACACCCCTCCAGGTTGAAAATGACCCACCCACTACAACTCTCTGGTTGCGGCCCTCCAGCCAGTTGGTGACCCATTTGACTGTGTAGGTGTCGACACCACAGTCCCCCAGTTTCTTAATGAGAACGGGGTGAGAGACAGTGTCGAAGGTCTTCCTAAAGTCCAGGAAGACTGTCCACTGCTACCCCTAGTTGGTCCAATAAAAGATATCACTCTAAGAAATCCTTGCCTCTCGCACAAAATATATGATAGTAATTGTTATAGCTTCTAACGTGCTACAAAATCAAGATCTAAAAACATGTGATAAACAAACTATAACTAGTTTAGATTATTACTGACATCCCTTACAAGTCACAGAGAAGGGTGCAGGTGCTTTTTCTCCCTAGTAAAACTTTTCTAGGATATCTGTTGCAATTGTTGACAGGCCTATAGTTGATTGTTGACAGACCTGTTTACAAATCAAATTGACTGATTTATCTTATTTATACATGGAGCAAATTTAGCTCTGAAAAATATCTAACGATATTCAAAACATTGGAAAATGTGAAGTTTTTACTTCAGTTAAATTTGACACAATGACAGGATGACACTTCCACTGCCTCATAGGCCACATTCATAAAGGCAGCCATAATGTAGCTCCCTATACTCCCAGAGCACAAGGTGAATAGAGCCAATATCAATGTTAACAGTCCTATACATGCCAAAGAGAATGGGCATGAGTGACCTAGGGACCTAGGAATCTTCAATTTTTGTGCACTAATTAGCACTGGGAAGAAAGTACTTAGGACAAAGCACCTTTAAAACATCTTTAAAACAGGTATAGCAAGTGCTATTTAGAAGGTTAAGAGTTTACAATTTTCTACATGTGGAAGACATTTCTGATAATAGAAAATTCCTTAATGTAGTAGAAAAAGGAAGACTGAATGGCTGGGAGATGAAGGTAGACAATACAGATGAGAAATGAGGGGGAAAATTATAACAACCATGGAATTTAATAAGTGCAACAGCTCACCTAGAGATATAGTAGATTTTGCATCACATATGGTCTTTTACTCAAAACTGGATATCTTTCCAAAAGGTGCTCTATGACATAAATGGATAATATGGGCTTGATGCAGACACTACTGGATGAGGCTCTTTGTCCAGTATAATGAATAAATCAGATGATGTTTTCCTAATGGCCCTCTTCTAATGGGCCACCTATGACTTTCTGAACCCCAATCAGAAAGAATTAAGGCTTGCTCAGGTTTAACCTCTTTTCCAAATTTGTTGCATTGACTGTTGGGGCCACACTGGGCATATGTATACCACCTCAGTGCCATGTCCAGGAGGACTGCCATGGAGCACATCTCATTTATTGGATCCTTCAGGTGTGCCCAATGACAACACCACCATTAAAGTGGTGATGGGCATGTACCAGTAAGCATACCTGTGGCTGAGAGTGGCACCAAACACCAGCTATATATTTTGGGGGTAGGGTGCAGCATGTGTGGAATAGCTATGCTGTGCTTCTTTGGCAGTCCCTAACAAGGCAGTGCCAGAGACGGTAAAGTTGTGCTAGTATTTGTATATCTATATATATATCTATAGAGATGCATACCATATGACAGTGAATGGGTATGTGTGTGTGTAATCTAGACAATATATAAATGTATAGAAGATTTCTATACGCTTGGTATTTGGTAGCATCAGCCCTTTTGAACAACTTGTGAATATATCACCACTGCTGATACTGCAGTTCTACACTCTGCTAATCCTGTGGTGGCAGGAAGGTTTATATATGGAACTGCTGCAGCAAGGTGTGTCTAATGTTTCTTTATACTAGCATAAATTAGGGGAATGAGTAAGGAGAGATATTTCAAAATTTTGGAGCTACTGATCATTTTTACCTCCCTTTGCCATAGCACTTCAGGATCTTCCCACACAATTAAAGCTTAAGCATAATATTAAATTAACCAACAATATTTTAAAACTTAAAATATGCATGATAGGAAGGGCATTATGGAAAAACAGGGAATGGTCTCTTTTTTTGAAAGTTTAAAATTGTTTCTGGTAGGCTTGTTTTCATGATCCAAAATAAAGAGCTTTGGAAGAGGACCGGGATTATAAATAATGATCCAGGCTGTGAGACCATTACTCACATTGGCTAACAGTTACTTACCTGAGTAGTCCATGTCTACCCTGTCATAAAAGGGACCTACTCAGATTGCAATTTTGAGGATTTTGCGGAAATCATGAAATCAGGTGATCTCCATGAAATCTGGAAAAAAAAAACCCCAAAAACCATCTTACTAAAAATAAAATCCTCCCACCCATGCAGCCTGGTATGAAAGGGGCTGCTGGCAGGAAGATGAGCCGGCACAGTGGCTGCCAGTCCCACCCCCCACTGCTGATTGGCTGGGAGAGCTGGCCATCATGCCCCCCTCTCCCATCAATCAGCAGTGAGGAGTGGGACTGCATGATGGGCCAACCTTTCCACCAATCAGTGTGTGTGGGGGGGGGGGGGGCACTGGCGCCCCTGAGCTAATCAGAGGCTAATGATAAGCCTGTGAAAATAGAGCTGGCCCAACAATCTGCCCATGAAACCAGCTAGCCACCTCCTTGGCTTGGGTGTCTAGTCATAAACAGAGCTGAGATGGAAGCACGGAGGTCCCTTTCCTCAAGCAATTTTCAAACTTCTTGAAGTCTTGAAACCCTTTCATATTGCTTTTTCTACCACCGAACCCCTACCCTATCTGTGGGGCCAGGTGACTCAAGGAACTGCATTTATCTGGGGTCCCTTCCATAATTTGGCACCTGGGGCAGCATATTGCTTGAAACACTGATGCCTCAATGGAGAGTGAGATCAAAATAATACAGCATTTGAATAATGAGGTAATCCTGGAATGGAGTCCCTAGAAACACAGGAGAATTGTATTTTGCAGCAGAAGCATATGTTCGCTGCCCTGTGTTATGACTGAGAAGGGATAGTGATGATTTAAATATATTCATGGAAATACTCAGTTAGAACATGAAGCCTAAGGCAAAGAACTAAATGATTTAGCCTGGTAACCATGTAGTAAAGAAAGCCAAACATTTTACAATGTAGGCCATACAGTCATTACAAATTGAAGCTGTAGGCCTCAGATCTCCCCAAGGCAGCTTGCTCCTCTCTCACTTATATACATCACACTGCCTGAGGCCTCTGACTCTTCTCTTGCCCATCCATGTGAACTCTCTTTTAGACACCACTGCTTTATTTCTGCTTTTATACTAGGCCTGGCTATTGTCTCTGTGCTTTTTTAACAAGCTGTAACAATGGGAGCAAAGGCACACATTGACTGTATACCTTGTTGCTGTACTGTGCAGCTTCAAACAACATCAGCAGAGGGCATTACACATGAACATGTTGTATTCCTAGTTCCAAGTATTCTTCCAGGCTAATACTAGGAGTGACAAAGCGCATTCACATCCCTCCCCAAATCCTGCCTTTTCCCACAAACCTAGGCCAGCAACAGAGGAAAATTCCTGCATAGATAACATGCCAAAGATCTTTTTTATAAAGTGTTTGATCCTGTCTGTGCTTTCTAAGCAGCTTTTAAGATAAAATACTAAATTTATATGCCATCATGTGAGGATCTTCATATGCTTTTCAAACACTAATTTATTGCATCTCACTCCAGGGCTGTACAACTGGTGGCTTGTGGGCCACATGTAACCTCTAAGCGGTTAACATGTGACCCCTGGGCTCTTGGTCTAGGTGCCATTCCCTCCTCCCCACCCCTGCCACCTAGAATTCCAACTGTTGCTGCCACCACTGGACTTGCTGGGCTCCCCTCCCTCCTCCAGCTTCTGCTCCCTGCTGCCATGCCTGAGGGCAGTATGCTGCAGCCCATGGGGCTGAGGGGCCCTACAGCCCGATGGCTTGGGGAGACTTACAAACCCTGTGTGCTGCAGGAGTACAATGCAGCAAGGGGGCTCCAACCATGCAGACAAGGGTATATGGTGCACTATATAGGGCACGGGGCCGTTGGCACTGTACAGAGGGAAGTCACCACAAATGGTAGGGCTGCATGGCACAATGCACAGCCCGCGCAGCCTGAGGCCTGAGGGGTGTGTGGCCCTCAAGGCATATGGGTAACAGGCCTGTGGCTCCCAGCCTTTCAGAAGTTAGACTGCCCTGTCTCACTCTGTTCTGCTGAAGTGGATACCCTTTCTGGGTAATGACACTGAGTCACAGAATGAATAACTGGAACAAGATCTCTCAGACCCCTTTTTGGCAGAGCCAGTAACAGCATCTTTCCCTTGCCTCGGTGTTCTGTGCTGTCATCACATCAACAACCCCTGTCATTATACTTAAACTAGTGGAAGGACCTGTTCTTCGCCCACATCGTTATTTTTGTAATTGCAGTGTTTGTTTATTTCAAAGAACTTAGTACAATGTATTTAACATTTAATATTTAATGTGGAGTGACATTTCAAATGACATCCAGACGAATTATCTTTATTGTAGAACTTCTTTGTAAACAATGTTTGCAGTGTTTCCTGTTGTACCAGTATATACAACCATCTTCAATTACCAACTCTGGAGCAAGCCACACAGCTGTCAACATGAAAAGCATTGTTCCCTGAAGTAGTCACTGGAAGCCCCAGAAAGGGTCAAGTGAAAAATAACTCACCTATAATTTTCCTTGGGTGGTAGCCAGTGATTTTAGAAGGTTTAGAGTAGATAGCACCAGCCATTCTCAAGTTATAAGCAAACATACATTCAGACATACACATCATTTTATATATATAGATGTGTATCCAATAGGAAACACTAGACTGCAGCATATGTTTTGGGTTGAGAATACACTTTTATGCATAGAGAGTGGCTGTTATTTTTCTGTTTTGTTTGAAATAATTAAACTTTCTTACATATTTGCCTCTCCTCTGAGAGATTTTACAAGGAAGTCCAAAACAAATGTACTAAATGCAGACTGTTTCAGAGCGACATTATTTTGTTTCTTGTGAGAATGCTGTGTAATAATCACACACAAAGGTAGATTCTTTTTTATTCTTCCCTTCAAAAACAGGCAGTGCATGCTTCCCACTTGTTTTACAATGGTACCAGTTTTCTTTGAAAAAATGGATTAGTGAGATAAACCATTTGTGGCTGGGTTTACTTTTTCAATAACAGATCTGCATTCAGGAGATGTCACATTGCATATCATTTGTGGAAAGGATCTTTGGACAAAAGGAAAGGTATAGCATATTATTAGGAATGCAACTGCTAATCAGGAAGAGACAGGATCCTTTAAACCAGCAGTCACTAAAGTTCTGGAGCTGCAATGTCAGGCTGCATCCTCACCCTGACCAACATAGTTGCTCATCTTAGTCTCCCACCATATAGCTGCTCAACCAGGCTGGTCTAGGCTGTCTTGAAACCTTCAGCAGTACCTAACCCTCCACCCACTCACTGGCACTGGAATGGCAAGGTGGGGTCAGCTGTCTCTCTAGTTCCCTCATATAAACCCCTGACAGAACAGGAAGTGTCTGGGTGATAAGACTCAATGGGCGTGTCCACGCAAGCGTGCACGTGCCTCTTGCCCCACCTCAAACCCCTTTGAGGTGGGGCAACAGGCACGTGCGGGAACAAGAAAATGTTCCCCGTGCTGCAAACTTGCAGTGAGGGGAGAAAATTAGATTCCTGGATATCCAGGGGTCTAAAAAATCCAATGTTTAAAAAAGCAGTGCAGGCAATCGGAGGCTGGGTCCTCCATAGAGACGCTCTGGCTGCCAGAGGGTCTCTATGGTTGCCCCTCGTCCTGATGCTGAAACACACGGCCAGCCAGGTGCTCCGGTGCCAGTGAGTAAGGGGTCAGGGGGCTGGAGGACAGGGAAGAGGACCATGGGGGGGAACCCCGATGGCCCCACCCACTTCCCCATCCCCCGC
>NW_017728886.1:166270880-166323358 GCF_001723895.1 Crocodylus porosus | reverse complement strand
CCCCCCTCCCCCCTCAACCCCTGCCCTGGCTGGCTGAAATTTGCTTGCATGTGTGGACATGCCCAGCTTGATTCCAGATGCTGCCCACTGCATGCCTTCTTGGCTTGCTCTCTGCCTGATCCTCCAGATTCCTCACTCAGCCTGTACCTAGACCCTGCTGTCAGGTTGATTTCCTGTCCTGGCTTGACCCCTGACAAGTGGGGTGCAGGATGAGATCATAAAACTAATTTCTTCTTGTAAAGTGAGATGTTTAGTATATATAAGATATACTTTCACATTCACAATAAAGGATTTGGTTGTAAACCAAAATGTGAAGAGAGGTGTCATATATATCTTGGAGTGGTACATTTCAAAAGCTACATATTAGCATGGGATTCCCAGTTCTGTGTTTATACAATCTTTTTACCATTCAATGTGTTTTACATATGTTAATGGACAGACGTTTTTCCCCCTTACTTGTAGCAATGAGTAGAAACTTATTCAAGTAGTCCCATTCACATTTATATGTTTATTGCAAATTATGGCACTAACAAGAACGTGCACAGTATGGGTGAAGTTACACATTACATTTAGACTCTACTAAGGATGCGTAAAACATGAGCATCTGCAAATGAAAGCTCATTCATTCACACTAAGTGCCCTCTGAGCATCTCAAAATTAGGCCACTTCAGGCAAGAGTTACCTCTAGGCTGTGTTACCTAGTTCATGTTAGGGTGATTTCAGCCCGCTCCACAAAAATAAAGCAAGCAATTTTCAGTCTTCCCACCCTGTGGCTCCTCTAACTTGTGCTGGGTGATAATAGGATCACTTCCCTTTCAAGCCAGAGGTATGCAGAACTGAAGAAATAGGTAGGGGCACAGACAAAAGTGAAGCTCCCCACTGTAACTCAGAATGCTTTACAGGAAGTGCTTTGAGTTACAATGAACCCTCAAACCAAACAGAAGTTCACTGTTGGTTCCAGGGGGGAGGGGGATTTAGCTGCCAGCTGCAAGCCTGCAGCTGGTTTCCCCTAGCAACAGCCCCTCCTCCCTCCCAGCCCAAGCTGTTTTCAGAATGGGAGGAGGAAAAGGGAGCCGAGGGAACTTGTTCTAGGGGTTCCTCACCAGTGCTGGAGGGTAGGCCGGGTGAATTGGGAGGGCTCCAATACACCTGCCCCACCTTCTAATGGGGGCTGAAAAATCCCCAGACTGAACTCCCTCCACTCTCTTTCCCCCCATTCTGAAAACAGCTTGGAGGCTGGAAGGCAGACAGACACAAGTTACAGAAGATGCTCTGTTTTGAAGCATCTTTATCTGAACCCTCATGCAATGAGGGTTCAGGATTTTACCTGACTGGCTCTTTCTGAAGCGGTCTGCAGCTGTGCATTTGTGTTTGATCACAGCTATACACTGCTTTCTGTGGCCAGATCAGACAAAAGTTGTTACTTTTGTCTGTGCCCTAGATGTCTAGTTAAGCTTATTTTAATGACCCATTTGCATCATCTGTATGGAACACAGTTCCTAAGCTGATGGCCAGATTATATCTGGGGGTTGCAGGGCAAAGTTGCAGGCAGCTGGTTTGCACCTGCATGTTTTAGATGTCCTAAGGCATGAGGACCCAGAGATGGAGCTTCATCATTCCAAGGTCCCAGTGCCATAAGACTTCTAAAACCACACAGCTGAACTATCTTGGGGCAAGACAGCTGATTGCCAGGACCACCCTGACATCCCTGGGTCTCAAACCCACCTGGAACAGTCAGGGCTAATTCAATAATCAGCAGAAAGTCTAGGCTCTTGAACTCACCCCGGGACCATTAGGGCTGGGTCTGATGATCAGCTGAATTTTGGAGTCTGGAATCTGTCAGGGCCCGAGGGCAGGATTATCTGGAAGCAGCTCGGCAGTGGGGTGATTGGGACCAGAAGAATTTTAAGTCCCATCCTAAACATCACAGCACCTGCCAGGCACATCTGGAAGCATGATGTTTGGGATGTTGCATAAAATTCCTGCAATCCCAATCATATCACTGTTTTAACATCTGTCAGGGGCCCTAAGAGTCAGTTTTTTATTTCTGGTACTGTTTCCGTTTGGTATCGACAAGTCAATTTAACTTTATACCTGAAGTATGCTCCCGGCACCCTAACCCAATTAGCCTATGTGGAATTCCGTACTACCATGGCTCTAAATAAGGTAAACTTGCTTAGCTATACACTGTGCCATAGTCTATGGCAGGAGTGGGCAAAAAAAAGCCATGAACCAAATCTGGCCCACCAGATGATTTCATCCAGCCCATGGGCAGGTGCCTACCAATTCACTGTATCCAACTCACTGCCTCTGGTGTGTTCACATGGGGCTGAGCCCCACTCACTCCCATGGGGGCAGCGTGAACTGTGTTCCCACCCTCATCCACGGGATGGCCCTGACCCCAGCCCTGTAGGTAGGGAAGTGACAGCAGCAGGAGAGGGGAGGGTGGTAGGAGTAGGAGTGGTAGTGGGCAGAGGTGAGCAGCGGCAGTGGGCAGGAGCAGGTACAGGGGAAGGGTGGTGGCAGTGACAGGCAGGGCAGGGGAAGGGCAACAGTGGCAGTGACAGGCAGGGCAGGGGAAGGGCAGCAGTGGCAGTGGTGGGCAGATGGCTGGAACAGAAGTGGAGGACAGTGGGAGGGAGCACAGTGGCAGCTGGATGAGAATGTGGGGCCTGTGTCTGTGCCCCAGGGCCAGTGGGGGCTCAGGGCAAGTCAGCAGGAGTGTGCAGTCCAGGCCCACAGGGGCTCAGGGTCCACGTGGATCCATCATGCAGGCTTCCACAGGGTTCGCATACAGTTCCTGGGTTCTCTGCCTGAGCTGCATGCTTCTGTGGGGAGCCCCATGTGATGCAGCCAGTGGACTGGCCCCACTCACTGCCATGTGCAGACCATGGAGAAAGGCAGGGAGCTCCACACTATGGAGCTGGGCTGGCTCTGCCCCTGTCCCTGCCACCCCAGCCAAACTCCATGACCTGCACTGCTAGCTTGATCACACGGTGCTCCCCTTAGCAGCTCAGGGCTTAGGCATGTGATCCCTGTGCAGTGGAGCTGGTGGCCTGGCCACATGCAATCCTGGGGCTTGTTGGGACGGTGCAGCACTGGGGGCTACAACTGGGCTGTGAGCACCCCAAGGGCTTGGCAGCTGCTGCTGCTGCTGGTGGGCAGGGGCAGTGGGCAATGGGGGGGCATGTTTGTAGGGGGGTCCCACAACCCCCACTATACACATGCATCCACACACCCCCATGCACCACCATACACATACACCCCCCATACACAGCCCACACCCACACACACCTGTCAGCCCCCCTCCACACATCCCACAACCCCCACCACACACCCACATCCCTTCACACACCCACACCCTTCACACACACACCACATGCTCCCCCACATGACACACACACACAGAGCCCCCACAAACACCATACACACCCACCCACTCCCCCAAAAACCCATCCATACCACACCCTCCCCCACACCCCACATACACATACACATGCACACACATATCCCCATACCCACCCACCCATTCTCCCCCCACAGCCCCTAACAACATACAAGAGTAAGACTTCATTTTAATCTATTATGCAATCACCTCTATATATACAACACAAACACACACAACAGGACAAAAATATTTTTGAAATAATATATTTTAATTTTACAGATGTTTTTCAGTATATAATTTGGGGTTTGTTTCCAGTTCCAAGATGGCAAGCCCCCTTGCCAAATGGAGTACTTCTGGGGGCAAGGAGAGGGATTTCTGGTGGGAAAGGGCAAGGTTAGGGGTGGGACTTCCAGTCCCAAGATGGCAACCTGAGGCAAAGGCAGCAGCTCCTGTCAAAGGCAGCAGCGACCTTTGTGGCCCTCGACAGCTCATCAAAACTCATTAAGCGGCCTGCCCCAGCTGAAATAATTGCCCACCCCTGGTCTATGGTCTCCTCTTTTGCTGAGTGTGGATAATGTTACTTCCCTTCCTTTTTAATATACTTTGAAAACAACAGGTGAAACACTAAAAAATGAATTATTTGTGCTCTGTTTATAGAGCGCAAAGGGTCCCAAGTTCATGATTTCTACACACTATAATAACATAAATAATAATAAATAATAAGTGTTTGCAGGGGTCATACATAATGTATTACAACTAACCAATATTTGTAATTGATATAAAAGAGACTGTTTCTGTGCCATAGTTTAAAATAAATTTGCTAAGAAGAAAATCACAGGATAAACAAACAAAAGTACACAAAAATGTTCATGTGCTATTGTGGTAAATTATTACTTCTCTTTTCCCTGTATGTTAGAAAACTTCACCCCTCCTCCCATGCTGTTACTTGAAGCAAAAAGAAAAAGAAAAAAGGAAAAAGAAACAGATCACAAAGGGAAACACCCATTTGTTTTTTAAAAAACTGAAACACTGGAAATGAAAAGTATGTTAACTTTGACCAACATGTTCAACTTTTAGGATCAGGAAAAGTTTCAGTCATATTTCTGTTCCTTAGCTAGGGAAATTATTACACAATCATGTTTCAGGGATGTGAGATTCCCCATGCTGCCAAGACCAGTCATTTCTGTGTGCTATGAACAGAATTCCTTTTCTATCAGATAACTGGGAGATGGACATAATGCATTGTGGTTAACAATGTTGACTCACCCTATACTTTATGCCAATACATTAATGTCATTCAAGCTTAAGAAAACTGTAGGGTTCCACTTTTCCACCCACGTCTTGTTATTTAAACTTGAAAACTGCTGTGCAAGAAAAGTTACTGTAGCAAGGCTCTACTTACTTTAACTCTACTTTTTAAAATGTTCCTGCCATGTACCTGAGTAAAAGTTCTCTGAAATGACTTGCCAACATTTCAGCTTAAAGACTGCAGCCTCTATTTGAGGAGGAAAAAAAAGAAATTCCCCATTCTTATTGTAAATTCCATTTTGCTTAGTTCAAGACTGGAAATTATAGCCTTGAACTTTGGGGAACTCAGCTGCAACTCTCATTTTCACAGCTTGTACTGATAGATAAGATCTGCTTAATATTTTCTACTCTTCACCTGAAGGACTTGCCTAAGAAGAAGTTTTCCACATTTTTAAAAATGTTCTTTATGAAATCTAATAAAATCAAATGAGGCCATGCAGAGCTGTAAGCCCAAACACACCATCACTATGCTAGTTCATGAGAAACCCAAAGTGATATTGATGCATCTGAGTTCCAGCCCCAAGATGGACATACTAAAAGTGCCTTTGTGCCAAATTATGGTTGCTCTTCTGTGCGTGAGCAGAGGGATTTGGGGATCTGGCCATGTCTTCAAAGTAAATTTCCTCTACTTACCCAAATCCAAGATGACTTTGAATTTAAGATGATCCCCCAATAATTAACTTCTAGACACGGAATATTTATAAATATGTTATAATTGTCCATGTCTAGATTTTAATTATTGGAGGGTCATCTTAAATTCATCCCCACCACCCCTCTACAGGAAAAGCCGTGGCAGGGGGATTGGTGGGGGGTTTGGGTGGGTATGATAAGTGGCCTGACCCCTGCTCTTTTCCAACTGTCCCTCCCACCACTTGCTCCTTCCATTGGCTGCGTGTCCACACCTGCCTTCATACCTTGCCCTCTGCCACTTGCACCCCTGCTGCTTTCCCCGTACTACTTGCTTCCCCTCTTGCCTGCTCCGCACACCATATCTTTCCTGCTGCTGCTTACCTTCCTCTCATGGCTTTGGCTTTGGCTCTGGCTCTGGCTCTGGCTCCAACTCCACTCCAGTCTGGGCAGGGAGGAGAGTACATGCTGTCTCCAGTTCCAGCCCAGTAAGTGGCAGGGGGAGCAAGTGCATGTTGGTAGGGAGCAAAGCTGGGGAACCATCGTCAGTGGGGGTCAGGTGGCAGAGGGAGCTGGAGTCAGAGCTGCAGCTGCTGAGCCCACACTGCACCATTGCAGAGTATAGCATAGGATTTACTCAGATCCAAGACAAGTTTCCCCCATTTCCTCTCCCCCCACCATTTTGGCTGAAGATCTGAGTAAATCCCATGCTATACTCTGCAATGGTGCAGTGTGGGAATTCTCTCCTGTCATTTTCAGCTCATACACTCAAGTAGTAGCAATAAGGGTATGTAATGACATGAGCAAGCTACACGTGATAGGGAGGGAATGGCCATGGTGGTCTCACTCATTTCATACTAGCCAGCAGACTGAAGCAGGCATAATTTACTGAATCAACTATAGAGATGTTAGATAACTTTTGAAATGTGATAACTAATGAAATGTGTGCTTCTTAAAGGCTTCTCTTGTAAGGATAGATAAACTAGTAATGATGAAAGGATGAGGGTATAATGCTGCTCTTCCCACATAATGCCCTTGATTTGATGCCTATTCATTAGAGACAATATTTCAAATCTCTGCTAGATAAGACCTCTCTAGATGCAATAGTTTCTAGTCTAGCAAGATTGATCTGATCTGCTTTTTCTATTCAAGAAGGAATGAAAAGAGGTTGACTTTAGTTTCAATGATTAAATGATGGAGCTGTGTAAAAAAATGTAAACATTTCTGTCTGCTGTATTTGTGGTCCAAATCAGTACCACAAGTTTTGCTTATTCTGATGCTCACTAATATTAGCTCTACATAGGTTTTTTCAGTGCCCAATGTACTTGCTAAATTTAAACATTAACAAATTATTATATAATGCAATATACAAAACAATAAAATATATAAAATATCTAGTGTGGTGAATTTCGTTCTACTGAAGCACTCTTAACTGTTGAAATCTCTTAATTATTGACTGCCTTACCTTACAATTCTTACTTTGCAGCAACACTAATGTTGCGCATGTGGGAATATTACATTGGAAGATAAACGGTATAGAATCTGACTCTATTTTAGATTTGCAGAAACAAGCAGTTCCTCTATTATCAAAGGGCATTTTAAAAAATTCATCTTAGAGAAATAAATTAAAGCACAAAGAAAGTGCTTTTCACATGGGAGAGAAAAGGGATTTAGAAAACATTCTAGTTTTC
The DNA here is from genome assembly GCF_001723895.1 of Crocodylus porosus. Classification (NCBI taxonomy): domain Eukaryota; kingdom Metazoa; phylum Chordata; order Crocodylia; family Crocodylidae; genus Crocodylus; species Crocodylus porosus. The sequence goes on along the minus strand of NW_017728886.1, from coordinate 166,316,344 downwards.
AATGTTTTTTAAAAAAACTTAATGAATAGTACATATACTTTACTCAAATATAAGACTACCCTGATTATAAGATGATAATAATCTTATATTCCCCCCAATAATTAGACACTATATATGGAAAACTTATAGATGTGTTAGAATTTTCCAGGTATAGAATCTAATTATTAGAGGTTTGCCATGAATTTGTCCCCCTCCCACTGGTACAGCAGAGAAAATATATCTGGGGGGCTTAGGTGACTCCCTTGCCATCTGACTCCCCAACTTCTTTCCCCTGCAGCCTGTACTGTCAGACCCTGGTCTCCCTGAACATATGGAAATGAGGAGCAAATCTGAAAATACTGGCAGATGAATAGATGCATTTTATCTTTTTTTTTTAACTGATGGAAAGCAAAAAAGCCCATGATTTATCATGTAGTTTGTTGGGCCTGGCCCCAGCAGAGACAACAGTGTTTCAAGTCATAGTGATCCTGTAGGATAGCAGTGTCCAGTATGTGTGTGTACTCCAGATATGCCACCCACAAAGGATTCACATGCAAATGAGCCCCCACTCATGAATAGACCCAGGTGTTCTTGTTCTTGCTTTTGTCATGTGTCCTGGGATCCTCTAAAAATTTATATGAAGATAAGGTGCAGGGCAACCAGGTGCAGCTTCACTTTAGAGAGGGTGGAGCCACCCTAGTCGTATGTGACCAGCTGAGAGAGGGGCTGACAGAAGGATGCTGAGTGAACTGTTTGAGGCTCTGTTTGCTGATGTTTGCCAATGTTTGCCAGATATTTAAGGTTAGGAATAATTGAAAGGGGGAAAGAAAGACACAGCTCAGCTGTGAGAGTGAAGAGGGAGTCAACATTTTTTCAGTGTAGTGGCTCATCATGATTTGAAAGAGTCGGTGCTGAGCAGGACTAAGTCCTATGGGCACTACTGTATTTTTTTGTTCAGATGGACTGAACTGATCTGTCCTTATGGCAGGTTCCCATCAAAATTGAAAGCTTGATCAATGCCTTAAAGGCAGAGAAAGGGATTGACAGAATGTCAGGGTATCAGGAGTGGAGGAGGGAGACCTGAAGCTCAAAACAATGGCAGTGGTGGCATGTAAGCATGAGGTGGAAGAAGAGCTGAAGAGTGGAAATGAAGATCCAGAGACAGATGGAGAGTGAACAAAGGTGGAGAAGAGAGGAAGAAAGAAGGTGATAGCAGGAGTAATAGTGTAGGCAGCAATGACAAAAGTGATGACACCAGAAAGAAGAGCAGAGGAGACCAGGAGATAGAGCAGGATCAGCAGGAGAAGGTACATTGGGCAAGAAGCAGGAGCACAATGGTAGGTTGGCCCACTGGGAATGCCACATCAGGAAAACATGGAAGAGGCACCAGGAGAAGCTTAGAGAGCAGCGGATAAAGGCAACTTTAACCAGTGATGGGAAGCAGACAGGATTGACAATGAACACACATGATTTCCTGGTAAAGGTACTGTTTGAGTTTTTGGAGATGCAGGCAGAGCATCTTACCAGCCTGATTGCTTTCTCACACTGAAATACTTGGGAATTGGCTTACTGGGATGGAGAAGAGTATGAGAACTTTTGGAAGAAATATGCAGAGAAATGTGGGAGGGAGGAATTAAGAGGGATAAAGTTCATAGCAGGGGGAAAAGGCAAGAGAAAGAATAGTTTGAATGTACACAGATTTACTAGAGGCAGAAGACTTAGAAAGATGGATAGAAAAGTACACCCAAAGGGTTGTGTCAGTAGAAAAAGTAAGGGACAAATATGGTATCTGGACAGGGTGTTGGAAAGCACAAGTAGTTACAAGCATACACGTAGAACCCAGGTGGGGTGCTGCACCTCCTATCACTGATTCACACCAGTCTACATCAGGGTTTTATAATGTACAATGGTCAACCAAAATGGAGCAGCAAATACAGAAAGGTAGAGTGCCTGTCTGCACACTGTCCCCTCATGGTGTGCTATAGTTGTGAAGGGATGGGGCATAGAACAACAGAGTGCCAGGAGTCCCCAGAATACACTGTTTGTAAGGGAGAGGGACACTTGTATTGTGGGTGCCTCAAAGCCCTTGCAAGTACAGTCAGACAACCTAAGGAACAGCAAAACCCAGAGGAGAAGAGTGGTGGAAGAAAGAAACAAGAGGATGAAACAAAGAAGGAGGAAAGCAAAATGTCTGTGACTGAGGCAGTGTAGGAGGAGACAGGAGATCGAAGGGAAGGGAAGGTGGGAACAGCAAACAGCTCAGGCATGGACGTGGGAATGGGGAAGAAAGAAGACATCCTACAGACAACAGAAGTGGAGATGGAGCAAGAGAGACAACCAGAGAGACAGGCTGGGAAAAGAAAGAAAATGCAGGGGCTGAAGGCCAGGAAGAAAAAACCTGATAATGAGGGGAGTGAGTTGGAGGAAGAGCCAGAGAGCAGTTTCCTGCCACTAACACCTCTGGAATCTACCCTGGAGTAGAAGCAAAAAAGCAGGAAGCAAAAAAGCAGGAAGCAATGGAGAGGTGGGAATATGCAAGCCTTGCTAAATGCAAAAGTAATCAGGCAGCTTGCAAAGACTACAGAAATGTGAGTGAGAGAGGGGGAGGAATCAACCACCCTGGGCAGTAGCACAGACATACCTTAAAGGGACAGGTGAAAACATTTTAAAACAAGTATAAATGTCTTTGAAAATAGTTTCACTTAACATCAGGAATATCTTAACAAGGAAAGGGAGGAACAGATTGAAACAATGTTGAACAAAGTAAGGGTTGACATAGTCTGCCTACAAGAATGTGGTATACCAGGGGAGAGGGATTATAAACACTTTGAGAAAAGGTGGAGATGGGGACCATCCTGGTGGTCAGGGACAAATGAGAACAAAGTGGTAGGGGTAGTAATATTAGTCAAGCACCCAGGGCTGAGAGCAGAACAGGTAGAGGAAGTCATCAGTGGCAGATTGCAACAAATGATACTATCAGCTGGAGGAACAGAATAAGAAAATTTCAATATATATGCACCACCAGAGAGGGAGGGAAGCAATGTGCTGCTGAAAAAGCTAGTGGTTTATGTGGTCAGAGGGAGACCACGCATAATACTGGGAGATTATAATTGCATAACTGAAGAGGGTGACAGAACATGGGAAGGAGGAAACAGAGCTTTAGACAGCTCATCCAGACTGTTAATAAATATAATAAAAGAAGAGTCACTAAGAAATATGTCATCAGGGGAGAACGTTTTCACTAGAACAAACCCCAGTGGAAAGAAACAATTGACTTTGTGCTTGTATCAAAATAAAGAGAAATAAGGAAGAAAGAAACCTTACATATGGCTTTTAGTGATCACTGGATGCTGAAGGTAGAAATGAGTCTCGGTAACAGCCTCATGAGAGGGAAGGGACTGTGAAAGTTAAATATGCAGTTGTTATAAGAAGATGAAGAGCTATGTCAAGCATACACAAGACAGTATGAGGGGTGAAAAACACTGAAGAAATATTTTGGGAGTACCAGAGAATGGTGGATGATAGTGCAGAAGGGGACCGAATAATTTTTCAGGAAGGAAGGCCAGAGATTCATGGGGAAAAGAATGAGAGAACTAAGAGAGCTTCAAAGAAAGATGGAGAGGCTGCTAAAGGAAGCTATACAAGGAAGATAGGTACAAGAAGAGCTAAAAGAAACAGGGCAAGAGTTAGACACCTAGTTTAAAAGACAAATGAGAGAGAAAATGCTTTTAGTACAAGCACCCTGGGTGGGAGAAAATGAAGAGTGGCCCCAATACTTTTTGGCCAGAGTGAAGATAGCAAAAGGAGAGCTTAAAGCAGTATGGGAAGGTAGTGGTTCCCAGGCAGAAAAGCAGGAGGAGGTGTTGGAGGCAATAAGAAAATGTTACGAAGAGCTGTACTAGAAGAAGGAAACAAACAGGAAGAAGATGACTGATTTCTTGGAAGAGACTGAAGAGAAAGTAGAGGAGGAGTAAGTAAAGAACATGGAAGAAAAGATAAGCTTAAAGGAAGTGGAGTACTTAAAACCTTTAAAAGAGGGAAACCACCAGGAGCAGATGGACTGCCTATGGAATTTTACAAGAAGTTTTGGGCATCAGTAGGGAGGGATATAGTGGAATATTTTGAGGAAATAGCAGAAACAAGAGAGGCAGGGAAAGATTTTACAAGAGGTGTTGTGATATTACTCTTCAAGAAAAGGAAGAAGGAACTCCTGAAAAACTGGAGAACAATTACACTCCATGATATAGACTATAAGTTAGTGGCTAAGATGCTGGCTTTGAGGATGAGGAAAAACCTCCAGAAGATAATACATGAAGACCAAGTATACACAGGTAGAAGGATCTCTAAAGCAATTGGAGTGATTAGAGATATACTGCCCCACATCCAAGACAGGAAAACAAACAGTTATAGCAAACCTAGATTTAGAAAAAGCATGACACGGTGGGTCATGATTATATATTTGCTAGGAAAAGTGGGATTCCCAGAGAAATTTATATGTTGGATAAGGTTATTGTACAGAGAAATAGAGAGTAAGTCCAAATTAAGGGGCACCTAAGCAGGACCTTTAAAATCCATACGGGGTACAACAAGGGTGCCCCCAATCACCACTACTATTTGTGTGTGGCATACAACCATTAGCACAAATAAGAAAAGACAAAGTCGTAAGTGGAAAAAAGGTGAGGTAAAATTCATATTACAGATGGACAACATAAATGTAGTAGTTAGAGACAGACTTTTGATGGAAAGGGTGCTTAAACACAAGCAGAGTATGGACAAGTGATGGTGACTAAACTACATAGATTGAAAAGCACCATAATGATAGTGGGGAACTGGAGAGACTTGGAGAAGTTGGGCTTTCAAATGAGAGAGAGAAATTAGAGTGTTAGGAATTTCATTGGATGCCAAAGGGAAAGCTAATATGGCATGGGAAAAGGTGACAGCAAGGGTATGGCAAATACTTTGGTTATGGTCCAGAAGAACGCTGTCCTTTGCTGGGGAAGTGACAGTGTTTAAAGTTGTGCTACTGCCACTGTATATATGGGAACTGTAGTTCCACTGACATGGTGGAGTGGTGGTGAGGTGCCCCCACAGGCTCCCAAAGGGGTGGGGGGCAGTCCCCGCAGGCCCCAAACTGCACAAGCAGCCCCACCCACCAGGGAAACGCACCTCTGGAGGCACAGCCGGAGCTGGAGTAGGAGCCACGGCCAAGGCCATGGCTGTGGCTACACAAGCTGGTATTATGCCAGTTGTTTAATCAGCTGTTCCCTGGGCAGGGAAAAGCAGAGCTAATTGTGGCAGCCAGAACAGCCACTGTGGAAAGATTTAAAAGCCCCACTGGGACCCAGGGGGAAGAAGGAGGCAAGCACACCAGGCATACTGAGGCTCTTGTGGTAGGCAGGAGCAGTGCAGCTTGTTCAATGCCAGTATCCAGAGCAAAGGAAAGCTGAGCCCCTGTTGAAGGCCGGGAGGGAGGAGGCAGTCCCACACCCCTCTCCTCTCCAGTGGTCTATTTTTGGTGAAGAGCAATTAGAGGCATCCTGCCCAGAGGTGGCAAGGAGGTTACTAGCCTATGGAAGCCTAGCTCATCAACATCTGAGGCGGAGACACTAGATGTCGGGACAGCCAGGCTAGCCCACCAGGACTGATGCCGACACTGGTCCCCCTGGCGAAAGGGGTCGACTGTGCATGGCCGAACCACGCAGGTGGCACCCATTCAGTTGGCGAGTGGATGAGGTATAGGGAAGGCAGAACCCTGCGGAACATTGCACCAAGACAGTGAGTACTACTGTCCCCAGGGTCCCCCCAGAAAGAGGATCTCCACTGAACCCCTCCCTTTCATTCGATAATACCAAGTCATGGCAGGAGATTTGAGGCAAGGAGCCCTGTGCCAGATGGATAGTACGTCACCCAACGGAACCCCACCTAAGGCTCCTTCCATCACAGGTGGTAAATAGGAAAAGTATAGAGGGAAATATGTGTGTTCCTCTGAAATGCTAAAAGAGAAAGACTGACTAGAGCTGAACTCTACAAAGCAAGATAGATGGTAGGATGGTGGCTGCTGGACTTGGGATTGTTCATCTATGCAAATTATGTCAGTGCAATATGCAAGGCAGTAACGAAGGGAGAGAGGAAAGTAGTGCATATCACCTGATTTCTTGCAGCTACAATTTTGAGGAAATGGGGAATGTATCAGACCTCTCTGAAGAGTCCATGGGCATGGCAACCACCAATTCATTACATCAAGATGGAAGGATTCATGGAGAGGTATAAAATAGGGAAGGTAGGGATGGAGGTCCAGGAGGATCATAAGAAATTGATTAAATCAGTAAGGGAGAGGGACAGGGTGGTGCTGCTAGGAAACGTCACAGAAGGAAAAGAAAAGGTGTGGAGAGTGGTAGTAGGTAAACAACCAAAAGGTGAACATGCTGACCTAGCCTGGATGGTTGTAAGAAATATCTTGCAAGTGATAGAAGTGCAACACAGGTGGAGCTTGATGGACTCATCAAGGTGCCCCCAAGGGAGTGGTGTGGGGAAGAAGAAACAGTGAGACATGTTTTGGGAGTGTACATATGCAAATGGGGTATGGGAAAGGGTCTGCTGCTTTCTGAGTGTCACCAAAATAAAGCTGTCTTTAACATGGGAGATGGTACTATATGTATTCATACCAAACAGACCCAAGAAAACATTATTAAGGACTTTTAGTATGTGTTAAAAATTCACGTATGGATTGGCTGGCTTTCACTGAAACAGTGCCAAAAGCTGGGGCTGCATGAACTGAAATACTACATCAAATGGGACAAGGAAGAGATCAGGGAGGAAGAAACGGAAAAGAAGTGGGAGAAAAAGGACTGTACACACTTGTTTCACTAAACCAACAGAGAGGACTGATGGGAGAGGTGGAGCATTTCAAGTGGTTACCGAGGTAACGGTTTTTCATGGGTTTGTATGAAGGAAAATAATTCTATAAGGGTTTGTTGTTTGTGGGAAGTTGATGTAGATTGTTTGAGGGTTTAATGTATTTAGTTTTTTTCTGTGATAAAAACAAGGATGCTCAATATGTGTAGCTTTGTAAGTGTAGGGTGGTAAGTGTGTTTTTAATAAAATTTGTTTAAAAAAAAAAAGCCTCATATGGGTAATGTGTGGTTTTGTCCTTTTCCTGCGATGAACTGTAGCATTTTAGGCACCAAGTCAGGAATGGCTCTGGCCTTCCCAGTGCTAGCCTTGTATTGCAGTACCTCCAGGCCCAGTTTTCTGTGGAGGGAAGATGTACCTGTTTTTTTTAAGGGCCACACACATACACACACACAAAAGGTTCCCATCAGCATGTTTTCCCAATATGGGCTGTGGGTTTTATAGTCATGCTCAATGTTGGCTGTATTTTAATCAACTTCATAGTTGATCTCCATTACTGAGCACATGCTGCTTTTGGCAGCAGTTAAATGGTAGACAATGTATTTAATGAGGTTTTCTTGTATGCAATTGTAAGATGAGGACCTTGTTTTCCCCTATGCTGATGGGGGGTGGGGGGTGGGAGAGACATAGGCAGCAGAAGGCCAGGGTTACGAGGGCTCAGCCATCCCAAATGCTGGGCAGCAGGTAGGGCTGCAAAGCAGTCTGGCCACAGGCTCTGGGCAGCTGCAGCAGGGTGAGGAGGGGTGCACACACAGCTAGGATCACAGCCCAGCGTGGGGATGACTGACTTCCCAGCACCACAAGCAAATATCAATATATTCTGTGAAGGGGAAGGCACAGATCGAGACCCCTAAGTTGAGGAAGGGAGTGGGACACAGGCAGGAGCAGGGCCTGGTGTGAGTGGAGTCCCAGCCAGGTGGTGGGACAATCAGAGCCTGGGTGGCTTATCCAGGGGCATGGCGGGGGGGCTCCTGCTGCTCCACACACCCTGGCACAGGCCTGGGGGGAATGTGCCCTGCCCCCAATCTGTGCATGGGGCAGAGGCAGCTGTGGCTGTGAGCTGGCCTTTGCTCCTTGCGTCAGCTGTCCGAAGAGCAACACCATATGTCTTCCACCGCTGGGCTGCACCGTGCCCCCTGCCTGCCTGGCACTAGGATACACATGGCATCACACAGCTCCTGGGGCAGCTGAATCAAGGAGCAAAGCCCAGCATGAAGCAGCAGCTGCCTCCACCCCACACACAGATGGGGGGGCCTCTGCTGGAGTGCACAGAGCGGTGGAAGCCCCCTGTGCCCCTGGATGCCTGGGGTCCGATTGTCCCATCACTTGGCCTGGCTGAAGTCCCCCAGCCTCTGATCCTGCCTGTGCCCCACTCCTTCCCCCACTGTGGGGGCCTCGTTTTGTCCCCCCATCATCTTTTCCCTTCCCTCCGCCCCTTCCCCCACAGACTTACTTGCTGGGGGGCGTGTGTGCATGCACTCAACCCCTCCAAATAATTTCCTCTCTCTCTTTGCCTATGGGGAGAGCTCATCTTATATTTGAGTAAATACAGTAATTTTCTGATGCAGAGAACTATTCCCTTTTTAGGCATATATAGATAAATAGAGGTCAGGAAACCTTTTTTTGCACTCTGTTGACAGGGCTTTCATCAAATCCACTGTTTCTCTAGCAGCTAGACGAAAGTGGAGGGGTACGGCAAATCTGTTAATTTATCACATAGCATACTGATCTAGGATAGAAAGTCAAAGGGCAAGCTAGCACTGTTCACTAGTAGCTAAAGCCTCATGCTGTAATGGATGTAACGCTCTGCATTAAAGTTTGCTTTAAGTCATGGCAAAATGAAAAACAAACAAGCAAACAAACAACTTTAAGGTCAAACAAAATGTTAAGTTAAATGCAAAATGAAATGTATTGTTCTGGCTTTTTATTCTTTTTAACTTTTAAAAAAATAATTAAACAAGTGTTCACGTGAACTGTCTGTGCTGGGAGAGAATGGGGGGAAGGACACCGAACTAAAAGGGAAAGTCACTGGGAACAGCATAAACAGGAAGGAGAGGAAGTAAACATAAAAGTTAAAGCAAAAAAAACCCACTTACCCACAGCAGAAGCTGCAGCCCAGCTGGAACGGGGAGAGAAGTCCATGCAGCTCATTAGCCGCATCTTTATCCAGCTGAGGCCAGCCAATGACATCACCAGCAATCACCAGCAGGCGGGAATAAAAATGACTGCCAATGGAAACAGAGTGGGGAAAGCGGACCCAAGGAGGGCACAGCTACAAGACACCTCCCAGGAGTCCCTCAGGGAGGAAGGAGCACCGCAAGAAGAGCCAGAGGAGGCTCCAGACGCTGACCCTGGTAGCAGCAGTAGGGAACGGCTCAACAGTGCGAGAGACAAGCCATGAGCAGCCCCTGCAGTCAGCAAAGGCAGTAACAACAGAGGAAACAGAGAGGGGGACGTGAAGACCCACACCGTAACAGGTGGGAGTGTTGGGGCCAGTTTGGGAGGAGGAGGAATCTTCCCCTTCAGGAGAGTCCCGGAAGGTGCAGTGTGAAGGGCTGCAGAGAAGCAGGGTACCTACCCTGATTACAGAAAGTAACCAGGCATACACAGAGGGGCTACCAGGCATCCAGATCGGGACACCACAGAAGGGAGAGAAGTGGGGCAGCACCTGGGAAAAATCAGATAATGGGGGAAGGATGACCCGAGTAGGAGGCCCTGGGTACACGGCCCCAGGTAGGGGTCATCCCCTTGATAGGTCTTAGGGAATGAGGTGCCCGGTACCCTGATGTAAGGGACCAAAAAAGGGGCTACCCAGATTCCCAGCGATACTGTAAAGTGTTGTTTTGTGTTTTCCTTTTGTGTTTCCCCGTGTGAAGGGGTTGAGAGACAGGAGTGGCCGATATGGATAAGGTAATCGGTACACGGCCTGTAGGGGCATCACATTTGGGTTCAGACCATAGTGAGGTAGTTCACTCTAGAGAGAGAACAGGCTTCATGACCGGAATCTCCAACCACAAACAACCCAGGGTGGAGTAAGAAAACTGGCCTCAAGAGCTAGTACCCAGGATGGGAAGGGACTCGAAAGGCCCCACAGCTGTACAAGAGTGGGAACATGGCCAGGAAGACCCAGTGATCCATCAAAGTGGCGTAAGGTTGGGGTGTAGGGGTGGCGGAGCCCCGCAAGTGACCATCAAGCAGCCCTCGTGCTGCAGGAGGATCCCGGGTAGTCACCCCACCACTGAGAAACATTCAAAGTTGTGGCAGGAGAGATCAGGGATGAACACTTGAGGAGTAAACATCTACTCAGCAATTTACTGGAGTCTGCAAGGCGTACACCACCAATTACTTGAACCAAGGCTGCCTGTGACTGGGTGTTCGAGGCCTGGCAGTCACACTGTCATTTCAATATATATCTAATATGAACATGAAATTGCCTTTTTTTTCTATTTAGCCCAAAATATTTGCCAAATTCAGCACAAATTTGCCAATATTTTGGTTAATCTTGAAATGTGTTTTTCAGAGAATATGAAGTTCATTTGAGAAATATGCACAGCTCTATATAGTAGCAAGTTTACATTCTTTGAGTGTTGAGTTTCTGTATTAGTCACCAAGAAAGAATACAAAATGCACAGTTAGCCTGATGCACTAGAGTAAATCGTTATGTTTTTAAATTTGTGTCTTAATAAAACCACACCTAATCTCAAAAAAGAATAAGAAAGCATGGTACTCTGAACAACCAACTAGATGTGTACAGAATGCAATTTATATAGGACTGTGGTACTAATAGAAAGAAAAAATCTTTACAATATCCCAGTAGGTTGTCAATATAATTTTAGAAAGTGAGTCTCAGAAAAGCTGGAGAGGAGAGAGTAAATCTCTTTACACTAATTCTTGATCTCCCAGCCTCCTAGGCAGGTAAAAATGTTATATGTCATCATTGAAAAACATCCACAGTATGGCTGTTTGTATGTATTCATACATTTGGACAGTGATGTGCCTGTATACAGTTGTTGGATCTCTCAACAAGAATTTAGTGTCATATTTAAATGAACTTGTTTAAATTAGTGGATTCTTCTGACTTGTGTGTGGTTTCTACGCGTGTTTTCAATGTTACCAATAAGGAAACTAAAATAATAATAATTCGCCTTTGCTTATTATCTTCTATCCTGAGCTCTGAGATAGACATGTGATAAAATGTGACATTTTATGACATACTAATTAATTGAGCCTTGTTACATCTCTTTTATTGAATTCAGTGATAGCTGCAGGTGCCTGGTCCTTCAAAAAGCAGGAGATGCCTAAAGATGCATTTTGGATTCTAACTTTGGTCATACACTTTTGAAAATTTTGGCCTATGTGTTTTGTGCAAGCTTTATGGAAGAGTTCAAAGTAAAAAGCAAGTCTTCTAATCTTCATAGCAGAAGTAGGTGGAATGGATTTTTATTAGTAAGCTTATCCAAGATGATATCTTTTTTATAACTCTTAAAGTAACTCTGTCAGAACCATCTCTTCTTCATTAAATTTATTCTCTGATGCACTAAAACAAAACAGTTTTTACACTCCCCCTCACAAATCGTTTTATTTTCCATAATATTACACATAAAACACATAACTACTGTACTAAGAAAGAAACCTTTGGATATTTGTGACTGCGAAAGTGAATTTAAGGGCTCGAGATACTAATTAGATCAGGCTTGTCCAACATACGACCTGCAGCCACCATGCGGCCCACCAAGCCATGTTCTGAGGCCCAAGGTCCCTCACTCAGGACAGGTGGGGAGGGGAGGGGAGGGGAGCTGCTCACCCCCATGGGGCCAGGCTCATCACATGAGCCAGGTCCCGCTGCCGCTGACAAGGGCTGTGCGGCACAGGGCTGCCCCAGCCACATCTGATGGGACGAGCTGGGGACAGGGCCTGCTTTTACTTCTCTCCAGCTCAGCCCCTTGCTCCTGACATCCCACCTGCCTCCTGGGACCCACCGGGCTTGGTGGCCGCGGAGCAGAAACGGGGCATGGCGCCTGATACAGGCAGTCGGCAGGGCAGCTCTGGGGGGGCCTCAGCAGGCGGGGTCCTGGCATGACCTCTGTGGGGCGAGGCAGTGGGAGCCGGTGTCTGCCAGACCTCGCGCTCCGGGCTCACAGTGCTGAGGCTGCCAGGGTTGCTTGCATGGGTAGCCGGGCATCATGGTGAGCGGGGCCATGTGGGCAGGCAGGTGAGGAGCTGTGGTGCAGCGGTCACCTCGCTCCACTCCCCTCGGGCAGTGCCGGCTTGTGGGGCTGCGCTGCTCAGGGGGATGGGGATGTGAAGCTATTTATTTCTACCCTTCAGTCTCTGGGGCAGTAGCTGGCTGGATGCAAAATGGGTCCCTCCTGCCCCTGCCCACCAGCAGCCACCATGAACCTTGCAGTAACAGGCAAATGCAGTAGGGCTGCACAGGCTGGGTCTCTCTGGCCCAGGACAGAGGGTGTTTGAATATGGCTCACCGGCCCACTGGATAATAAAAAGTTCATGATCTGGCCCCACAATCAAAAAGGTTGGACATCCCTGAATTAGACCACTTAAGCCTTACAAAATAGACCATATAAAACAGGATGTAATAGCAAACAGGCATTCTTGGTATGAAAAAATCTCAGCAAATAGCAGCAGTAAGAACCATTTCAAGCAAGGAATTTATCTGAATCTCTAAATATAAATTGTGCATTTGTTTGAAAAGCAAATTATTGGTTTAAGAACCTGATTTTAACTAAAGCTATATGACATCCTTTATTGGGAGTGAAGAGATGAACAATGGCAATATTATAAATGGTTCTAAGTAGCACAACCACTGAAACTGTGAGGGACAGAGTAATTTAAATTTAGAAAAAAAAGAACTAGGTGTCTCTTTCCTCTCCAAAGGTAATTTGGTTACTGGCTTTTGGCACATGAAACACAATTGCTGCATTCCAGAAGATGACAAAAAAGTTTTGGAAGAGCTAAGCAAATATGCCATGCCCCACATAAACGGAATGATGATATATCAACACATCCATTTGAAAGAGTTGGAAGATGTAAAAGAGGTGTTTAGGATGTTTTTATATCTAAGTATGATTGTGAAAGTTGGAAAGGGGTCAGATAAGTACGGCTGAAGTGACTTACTGTGAATATAGGACGAAGACTAATCAAATCAAATAGGAACTAGCTACAGTGAAAACTAAAACAAGTAATAAACACCAGATGAAGATATTTTTTACTGTTACTAACTACTGCTCCACTAACCAAATTCTATACCAAAGCAAATGTGCTGTTATCTGAGTAGGAGGATAAATGAGATGGTTATGGACCATAATACTCAGTTGTAGCTGTATCATTATGCCTGGCATGTATGCTAAATTGTGTCATAGCTCTCATTTCAGGTACACCACTAGCATTATTAAGATTGCTAATGCAGAGAGTCTGTTTAGAGAACAGACAAGATAATGAATAGGAGAGGTACATGTGATAAAGTTAGTCTCTAGCTTTATTAAAGATGATTTAGATAAAGAAGATCCTACTCTGAGTCAGGTTGGATTAGACAGCCTCTTGAGGTCCCTTTCAGCTTTATTTTTCAATTATTCTAGAGGTTAGAGATGACATAGGAATTGTTGTAGTAAATCTCAAGGTTACCTTCTTATATACTCTTGGCTGGAAAAGTTTGAGAATAAGGATGTATGATAGCAATGAAGGGTTAAACTCTTCAGACACAATTTTCAAATGTAGGTGACAGGAATTTTAGGCACTTTGGACCTGATTTGGTTACTATAGTTCATTTCGAAAAATACCCCTTGCATTGTATGTACTAGGTTTCTTTTTCTCTTCTTTTGAATGGACATAATTACATTATTGCATTCAGACTTCATGCTGACTAGAGCTTGCAAATTAATATTTATGCAATCTTTTTTGGAGCCTATGTGTATGCACGTGTTCGGTTTGCATGCACACATATGATAATGAGTGTGCCCCATACCTATCAAAGTGAAGTTAAAAACCAGATGCATTTCTCTGATGTTAGTTCTTCTTGCACTGTCAAACCTTTTTGTCCTTATTTGAAGCAAGTAAGAAATTTCCCTGAACGGGAACTACAGGATTAAGCAGAGCACTGTTTTCTTTTTCATCATGCTAGTTTAAAAAAAACAAAACCCTTAATCTTGTAGCCTTTATTTAGGGAAAACACAATGCAGAACCAATCATAAAAACAATAAAAGCATCAAAAGAACAATTAGACATGATCTGTGACTATGGGGAAGTGCAGAAAGTCAGATCTGGTCATAAATATCGTTAAGTACCTGGTTCTAGATAATAGAGACAACAAGACACTTCCTCATTAAATGTTTTGTCGATGGATCTGCCAGCAGGTTCAGGTGATATCCATTTCCTGAAGGAGTTTCAAGTATTTTCTAAGATTTGTAAAAAGCCCGAGAGATAAATAGAAAGAATTCTGGGAAGAATATGAATAGGAGATGAACCCACATAGCTGGAGGCTTCCATTGTTGATCTGCATTTAGAGAAGGTTTAGAATTGTTCCTGTGGTAGGAGGAAACCAGTGTTTTTATAGGAAAGTGTTTTGCTTAAAGAAATACAAAGCACTCCTGACTCAAAGATACAGCCTCATCTCAATTCACAGGGGACTCATAAAATTTCACTCACATTGAGATAAGGACACACTCCTTAAAAATGAACACCATGTTTCTCTTTCTTTCAGGAGCTTTTGAGGCAAATTTCCATAGTGATATACAGAGATTTATACTAATATGAGTTACATACGTAAATCCTCCATATATCGAGATGGGGAATATTTACCACTTACCTTTAGTACATTGTATTTCTTTCTCCTGACTAAAGTAATTTTAACAACATAATACAGGCAGCAGGGTAACACTTCATAAACCAGATGTTTATTGACCTATGTGACCTCTCCAAGCATTTTCCTCCTGATTATTTTGTGATATGAATATAACAGATAACATCTGAAGTAACGTGGGAAACAAAGCTCTACAAATCCAGTCACTTTTCATTTTTATTTCAAGTCATTTGATTTCTTTTGGTTCTGTTTTCTGAGGGTCAGAATAAAAGGGAGAACATACCCCCTCCCACACCCACGCACACACAAAGCATTGATTTGCAATAGACTTCCAAGACGCAATGGCAGATGCAAAGAAAGGAATGGAAAATAGGATGAACTGCACACAGTGGCTCAATACATTTTATTCTGCTGGGAAACTTGTTCAGCAGTGAAATTGCTATGCAGTGCATAACAATCACTTTTTAGGACATATTAAGCATTGCACTGTGGCTACTGCCATTTAAAAAAAATGAATGGTAAGTAATTATTCTGTACTGTGGACTCAGAGAGCCTGATGAATCTCTAGGCTAAAGCCTCTAATGTTAATAGCATCATACAAGGAATGGCTTTATTGTTAGGGCTTGCTTATAAGGGGTCATAGATGTCTAAACACCCAAGAAGTAATCCAGAGTTAGGAAGATATGCAACAGTTATATGTACCAGAGAGTCATTAAGAGCACTGCACAGGTTAGAGCACTCTGCTTTGCTAGTGATTAAAGCTTTGAAGTTTCATTATACTGCAGCAAAAGTGCAGCCTTGGACTAGGGGTTTCCCCATTGTAAATAACCCAGGGATTAGGTGTGGAAGACAGTGAAGTGAGTGTGTGTGTGTGTGTAAATTCACGTGTGTGCACACAAGGTACTATGTCTTTAGTATGTTAAGCAGTGAGTGTTGACTTTTGAGATTTGTTATGCTGTGCATAGGGACAGGCACAGGACAGCTGCCTCTGGTGATAAAGCAGAGGTGCCTGACCTGAAATGTCTGCAGAAGGGACTTGTCTGTCTGTTCACACCTCTACCTCCATCATGTCATCAATTTCCAAATGGAAAAGCAACCTACAGAACACTTTAGGCTGCCTGCTACTGCTTGTAAAGTGGGCAACAGTATCTATCTACTATTTAAAGTGCTCTTATCATCAAACAATCTGAATACTTCACCATCACTAATGGACTTGGTCTTCAAATGGACTTGGCCCTCAAATGCCTCAGGTGGGGAACTAGGGCTCAGGGGAGATGAAGTCTTATGCAGAAAGACAGAAGGAAGAACTGAACCCTGAGAACTAGTTAAGTGCTTTTACTGCAAGTTATGCTTTCTATTAATTTAGCTAATGACCTGCAAATTTTCACATACAACAGCTTTTCCAAAGTAGTTTCTAATATGGAACTAGCTAAATTTAACACTTCCGCCTTCTGCAGGTGCCTTGGATACTTTGGGTGACGCCTGGCTGCACCGAAGTCAGTGCTAACACCTATGGGTACCATTACATTTATAATGGACATTCATTGGCTCACAGGGGCTATAGAAGATTAATTGACCTTTTCAGTTGAGTGGCAGAAAAAAACATTTTCCCCCTCACTACGACAAAAAGCCAAGATATATCATTTTATTTGAAACTTTTTAATGATTTCATTCTGAATTCATGAATAGGTTTGGGATAACTATGGTTGCATATTTTCATTGAAAGGGATTTGTATCCTTGGTTTGCTGTGATGGACAGCTTTTCACTTAGGGATTCTGTTTTTTTCTGTCCCTACTCCATATTCTGCACTTTCTCTCTCTGTCTCTTATACACACACCAGTCTTGAAATGCAATATTTTCACTTTGTTTTCAAATGATCATTTCCTATTTTATCTTCAAGAGCTTTGGATGTATCACTAATGGCTTAGTTGTTGTTGCTCTGATTGAATATAAGGAGTTCATATTTAAAAAATTGTATCTCTTAGTTCATTTCACTTACCATATTTACTAATATTTCTTAAATGCAGCATTTTATTCCTTTAAAAATGTAGCATGCAGGGAATTTTGCCTGAGGTAATTATGTATAAATCTCTCTAGCTCTGAAGCCAGGATTGAGAAAGATTGGCTTTAAGGGTATAAATAATAAGGGAAGTCTTATTACTAATATGTTTTAAATTTCATTTATAGATATATGTAGAATGACTATAAGCAGAAACCAGGTTTTGCAAGGCAGTTACTCTGTTACTATATATATTGATGTAACAGGACATAACCTACCACCAAGTCTACTGGCCTGCAATATACCCAGATATACAGCAGCAAGATACTCTTGCTATAATGACAGTTTGAGATGGGGTATAGACTACACTTCTATCTCTCGCTCTGGAAACCTGATAGGGAAAGGTTAAAAAGGTTATACAATTGTCACGTTAAAGGGGTTAGTACTCCCTGGATATAGATACTATTACAATGTTGCTGGCTTTACAAGGGTGTTTATCAGATAGCAAAAATATGGTTTTATCTCTCACTCGTGAAGGTCCAAATATGGAAAGCAATGTATAACTAGGGGACACCAAACAATTATTCATGCAGGAAAATTAAAATGCTGTGTGAGCCTTTCCTTTAGTGCAAATATCCCTTTCTATAAACTTCAGCTCTGCTTTACTTATGATGTAAATAGTTTTCATCACTAAAAGGGGAGAGGACACTGAATTTGTATAGAATATAAATAATTTTGGGACTAAAATCTGTGACATTTCTTGAGGTGTATGAATAAGAAATCACCATACGTGCCACACAGAGAGATTGTAAATAAAAGTCCTAGCAAAGCCACGATGAAAAAGTTAAAAGAACAAGAGTAGGAAAGAAAGAAGAGAAGTACATTTTGGTTTCTGTTTCAAAGAAATTATGTTGCAACTATAAAACAATGACTTACATTCAAAAATGCGTATAAATATGTAATATGTATATCAAATACGCAAACCACTGACATTCATTCTACTTAGTTGCTTAAAAAAATTAGCAAATTTCTCTTGAATGTTGCTGTTTACAAAACCTTATATAAGTAGAAAATTCAACATCCATTTTTAAGAAGCTAGAATGCTGACTATATATAGAGTGCCCTTACATTCCAAAGTTGTTTGTGCAGTTCATGCAAGTTTTATGACCAAAAATAAGGGTGTACCCATCCTACAGAAAGTCTCTCAAATTGTTTCCTTCCATGTATTTCTATGTGTAGGACTAAATTAAACTCTGATGTAAGTCCCTGGACTTCAGTGGATTCATCACTTGCATAAGTTCTGAATTTGGTCCATTGTTCTGTAGTTCTTTGTGTTTTGCTGTCTGTCATATATTGCTTCCTTTATTGCAGCACTGTGTACCTAGTGTTCAAGACAGACTGTGATCTCTTATACAGGTTTTGCTCATCTATTTAGAAAAAAAATATCTTCCTTGTTAAGAACAGAGAGAATGTCATGAATTGTGCATTCTTCACATGGGTGTTGCAAAGTACTGCTTAATGGACATAGATCGGGGATTGGGGTTTCATCATGTTTTTTAATGAATAGAGTTCTTTGTACAGTACTCCTTAATGGGGTACTCATACTCCAGATGAGAGTAAGCAGCTTCCCTTGGGGCACACTTTTGATTTGTCTTTATTTGCCTTGTTTATCCAGCCTCATATGCTTTATGTTTGAATTTATAGTACACTGGATTACACCAAACATTTATGGGTATTATTTTCCCTTCCTAGACTTATCCACATTTTATCACTGTCTGCCTCAGCAAGTGCATTTCTCATGTGTCTCATGTTCCTAGGTTAATGGAAGAAGCCCTTTATGTGTTTCATTTTACAACTTAAATATTATGCGAGTCATACCCTTTACCTCCTCAAAAACTTGCAGAATTCCCAGATTTTCTATATTACACTGTCATCATTTCTTATTCTATAGTTCATTCCTGATTGTTAATAATGGTGAAAGTGGCATCTCTCCAACCCAATGCAAATCAAAGCACAGAGGCACCAGGTACAAAAGCATCTTCCAAACTTCTGTGTACACATCTAGAGAAAACCAGTTGCTCCACTTGTTAAGAATGGTACTCAAACCTCTGCACCACCCTATTTTCCCCAATTTCATTGTGTGCCTGCTCTTTCCCACCCCACCTTGGGTTGCCAAAAAGGGGTGCCAGAAATTCTCATTGACCGCTGGGTGCAAACGTATGGAAGGAAGTGTTCAAGGACCAACACCTTGTGCACACATTATTCAGTTCCATTCTGGCTCCAAACTGCATGAAATGCTATTTGTTTGTTTATGAAGCAACAATTCCTTAGGTTTACAAAGACAAATACTCTTTCCCCTATTTTAATATTGTTGTGTGCCCTGCAGGGTCAGGACCTGAGTCACACTAAGATGGTTCATTTTGCCTTTAAGGGAGGGAGGGATTTTTCCTCTGTTTGTAGATCATGGAGCCTCCTGATCACAGAACAGGGCACGAGTTTGTAAATTGTAATCAAGAAACTTTTATTTGTTTACTTACACGCCGATGAACGAGGTGTGTAGGTACAGCAGCTTGATTAAACACTTTTTGTTTACAAAACAAATTAACGACTCTCTCTTTCTCTCTCTACTCGCGGTTCCGTTCGCTAATTGGGTCGGTGCACAGGGAAGAGGTATGCCGGGACAGTCGGTGGCGGAGAAGCGCTGACGCGGTTGGCCAGACCGTGGCAGAAGGGACTGATCTGCTGCGTCCCAAAATGGCTTCTGCCGTGGTGTGGACTTGCCACGGCTTTTGAAGACTTCCCCCTTCTCCTCCCCCTGACGTCAGAAGGGTAAGCTGTTTCCGTGCCTTTTCCAAGCTTGTGGGAGGGGGTGGGTGTTAAACTTTGTGCTTATGGCACTCTAACTGAAGTGAAGTACAAAACAAATATATCTTATTCTGTGTCAGTCTAACGTATCTTTTGAAGCAGAGTAACCTGCTTCCCACTCAGTTTAGGCCAGATTTGCTTTCATCCAATATTTTCAATACATATTTATCCTACCAATGTTTCATAACTGAAAAGGACAGTCAGAACCAGCCTTAGGGAAAATGGCACCCTGGGTGACCTTTTATTTTGTCCCCTCACCACCCCTCCCAGTGCATCTCCTCTCAAATGCCCCCCCCCCCAAGTCAGTGGCACTGCTGCAGGCAGACAGCTGGGCATGGGTGCAGGGTGCGGTCCAGAGGAGCTGTTCGCACCGCCTGACCTGGCTCCTCAGCAGTGGCTGGAGGTGGGGTGGGCTGGGCACTTCTCCTCCAGAGGCAGGGAAAGAGGAAAGAGTGCTAGCGTGTGCACGTATGGTGCCCCCATGACCACAGCACCCTGGAGGGTCGTCCATGTCGCCCACCCTGATGGCTGGCTCTGAGAACAGTTTAACTAGCTAAGTTTAACTAGGGATATAACCAGACATGTTACTGTAGCAGGGCACTGAGGTGCCTGCTACTTGTGGAGCAATAAGTAAGGAATCCAGCTGCGGGTTGCCAGGGTAACCAGTGGGAGTCAGCTGACTGGAAGGGGCAGGGCCTGGCTCCCATATAACCCCAGGCTGAGGCTAGGCAGGCAGTTCCCTGCCAGCAGCCAAGGAAGAGGAAGCTCTGCCGGAGCAAACAGAGGGGAGAAGCCTGACTGCATGAGCAGCTCCTGACAGCTGTGATGGGGTGGAGAATTCTCTGGTAGGGATTGAATGTTGTCTTGTTTAGCCGGATGGCTTAGATTTTATGTTATGGCCCAGGGGCTTGTGTTTTGTGTTTGCTGTTTAGACTGGTGGTTTGGGTGAGGCTATTAGGGGTTGGAGGAGGCCTCATAGGGGACCCCAGCACCTGTGAGGGTGCAGCATTTGGGGTGCATTGATCCCAGTGCCTGTGAGGGTACAGGACTTTGGGCTGTATGGACCCCAGCCCCAGAGGAGGGGTGTAGAGTTGGAGGCCAGGTAAGGCTGAGACCACCTGAGCCAGGTGGGGTTTTGAGATCCTGAGGAGGAGAGTTAGGGCCAGGCATGGCTATGGCCACCTGAGTCCACCTGAGCAAGAGAAGCCCCAGAGCCAAGGGGGCTGTGAGAGAAGCTCCAGAGAGGAGAGGCAGCATTGACAAACGCTCAGTGAGGTGCCCAGTGGAACAGGGCCACGGAGAGCCCAGGGAGGACAAGGGGGCCAGAATATAGTAAAGCCCAGACTAACCGATATGAGTACCATCTGCGAGGTGGTGTAAGGGGAGGAAAGGAGCCACAGATAGCGCCCCTTGCATCAGGGCAGTAAAATGGGCAGCTTCCCACTTAATTAGCATCTTCTAATTAAGCAATTAACAACAAGGCATGGCAGGAGAGAAGGCAAGCGGTTGGCCCATAACAGGTGGGCGGGGTCACTAGTGGACAGACCCCGAAGAGGCTCCCATCACAGTTACATTTAACTTACTGCAGCCCTCTTACCTTGTCTTCATATAGTCTCACATTCTAATTTATCTGTAATCTTTTCTGTATTTGATTTACTGTATTTTTAATTAAACCATGTCCACACTAACTACTGACCACAGTTTTCTCCTATGTAACTTCTTCAGACATGTCAAGGACAATTTAAGCTGACACTCTCTTTATAAATCTTTATACAAATTATAAATCTTCAACTTTATTCTAAAGGACACTCACAGCGAGTTCTGTATGAAACTAATGAACATAGGAGACAACACTACTTGAGCATGACTGTATTATATTAACTCGTGCTTTATTAAGTTTTCTGAATGACTGTTTACAACTATAAAAAATTAAGAGTGATGCAAATAATGAACTATTTATCAAATCACATTAGACAGTTATACATGACAACTGCCTGTTTCTAAGGGTCTGAAGCCCTTTTTGAGGATGAAGAGTCACACAGACTACAATGGACGTTGAATCATATCCTAAAAAGAGAAAACACGTCACATTTCCATTTGACCTTATGTGGGAAGGGAACAACATACTACTTCATATTTATTCCTTTGGATTTTTATGCTATCCTAGTTTATTCTTTTGTGTTGAACTTCTAAACTTGGACATGGCCAAATACTATATAATCAGAGCTGACTGTATTTGGCAGAATTAGAAACAAGAAATTTCATTCATTCAAATTCCTAAGTCCTACCTATGGTCAATATTAGAAACAGGCTTCTTGATATTTGACATTCCAGAATCTTTTAACAAGAGGCTCTTCAGGATCATATTTTTCCATTGGTTTCTCTGGTTTTAACAAATGTATAGCCTCCTACAATCCTGTAAAGAGGCATTATTTCACCTTGATCTGTTCTCCATATTGTCTTTATTAGGTTAACAGTTTCCTTCCAGATTTTTTAAATTATGTAGCAGCTTCTCCCTCTACTTGTACCAGTTCTCTGCATTAATAAATTAATGTCTTCAGTAGATTATCAATTTACAATTTAGTGAAATATTGCTACCCAAATGGATGGTGTCCATCACATGCTTTCAGTGGCAGTTCTGCTTCCAGAAACTGTATTACATCTTAGCACTGCTGAGGGAAAGTGAGGACACTCCACTTCTCTGCCTAGCACTTGTTGATCCTGAAATGTTTCTACTTTTGTTGCTAGTTTTTCTTCACCTGGAGTGTCTTTTCATTCCCCGGTTTGTTTTTTTCTTTTCTTTCTTCTAGGTTCTTCTCTTACATGTATTTGGTTGGAATCATAAATTACAGCTAGGGTATAGCACTCAGTGACATGATCTCTACCATCCTGCATTCATTTTTTTTTTTCTCCTGTATAAATGGAATTTTAGCTGTGATATGCATGCTTCATTATACATTAAAAAATGGTAAGGGATATTGTGACAGGCCACTTTGCGCACCTGACACTTTAAGAGGAGAGATGACTTTAAGAACAGTTCAGGCAGCAATTAGGGAGGGTACCTGACTAGAGAGGGGGCAGGGCTTGAATATATATAAGCCCAGGGCCTGACAAAGGAGGATAGTCTTACCTGCAGTGGCAATGCATAGGGAGTGCATGTGCACCCCCTGAGAGCTGGTGAACCCCCTGACAGGCCACACTCCTTGCTTAGGTGACGGGTGGAGGCGGGGAGGCAAGAATGCCGGTGCCCCCCTGTGAGTGCCAGCTGGGGACTGAGAGAGCCGCGGCCACTTCTGGGAGCACTGCGGCTGCTTCCTGCTCGGCGTGATTGGCTGTGGGGGACACCATCCCCTCCCTGGTTGGCGAAATTGGCCATGGGGGGAACCCTCTCCCTGGTCAGCTGACTGGTTACTGGGGGGCATGTGTCCCCTCTGACTAACGCGGTACCAGTTGCCCATGTTTACCCAGGCAGCCACCAGGGAAGAAGCTCCCGAGCAGGCCACTGAGAGATTGTCTCTGATTCACACCAAGTATGTCTGTGCATTTGCAGCCTTAGGGCTGGGAGTTCTGCCTTAGGGCTGGTGGAGCAGCCAGCATGCCACCTGTGGGCTGAGGAATGTCAGGTAGTTTGTGCAAGGAACTAAGGGGAGGTAAGGAGGTTGCAGCTGGCTCAGAGAGAGAGAGAATGGAGGGCCAGAGACCCCATAGAGAAAGCAGGGGGTAGAGACTCAGAAAGAGAACTGAGGGCTGGAGGGCCCTAGGAGCAGGTAGGGCCATGGTGCCCATAGGTCTCATTTGCCTAGGAGTAGGGCCAGGGGTCAGGAAAGGCCAAAGGCCAAGAAGAGCTACAGCCAGAGACTGGCAGGACTGCAGAGCCCATGGGTCTCAACTGGCCTAGGAATGGGGCCAGTGTCTTAGGAGAAAGACCAAAGGCCAGGAGAGCCACAGCTGACACTGAGGGGGCCAGAGTGCTGATAGCTCAGAGAGGGGCTGGCATAAAGATGAGTCAAAAGCCTGTAGCACCAGTTATGATTTGATCAGGATGTGCAATGAATGGTGACACCTGCACAGTAGAGTGAGCTGCCATGGAAAGTCCTGGGACAGACTCTCATTTTCTAAAAATCATAACAATATCAAGGTGTCAGGAGAGGAGAAAGGGAGATTGCCAGAGACAGCAAAAGACAGTGAAGTTGATAAAGGCTGAGAGAGCACTGGGGGCCACCCCTGGAGTGGAATCCTGTTACAGATATAAGGAAAGAAATAGCACCAGGAAGACTTAACCTAAGAGACTATAGCTAAACAGCAGAGGCATCTCTAATTCAATTTATTTATGCTTGTACTCAGAAGAAGCTGGGAAAAATCCATTAAAATCTGAAATTGCTTGCCGGGAGGATTTCTAACAATCACACAGACTTGTTGGTATTCTTAGTTTTTGTTTTGGCAGAAACCCTTTAGACAAACAATATAGTCAGATCAGCTGTAAAGCGGTCTTTGCTTTGGGATGATACACATGCAATTGTGCCCTCTGCCTACATGCGTTTATTCCAACTATTTATACTCAGCAGCCTGAAGATGCATTTTGAAAGGCTTCAGAACTAGAACTGGAATCTACTGTTATGACTAATTTTACATTGGTTACATTGTGGTGTTATATTTACACTTAGATGTTAATCTGTGCAGATGTTTGAAGAGGTTAAAGGGGGGGTGGTCAATGGTGGGTCTGTCTAAACTAGTACATCTGAGGAAGTGAATTAACTTAGATCAGGAATGCTCTAGCCCCATCTAGTGAACATCTATACACGTTCAGGGCTGGGAAAGCCCAGTTGCTTGCCCTGGGGCTGCATTCTTTCTATCCCCACTACCCTGACTGGGCTATTTTAAGTCCCCCAAACTTCCCACCCCCAGATGGACAACTCTTCCTGCAGATCCGCCAGCTCCCCACCCCACCTTCTCAGACTCACTAGCCCTCCCCAATCCTAGCTGGTCCTCCTCCCACTCAAGTTACTTGCACTGGATTCCTGGTGCAGCTTCTGACACCAGAGAATATCTGCACATGCTGCTCCCGATCTATGCTCATGCAGCTCAAAGTAAGCCATGAGATTGTAAAATGGGGACAGTGAACACCTACATGTACGCACAGTGAAAATAACAGGGCTTTTTCAAGGCAAGAATATGCATCTTTAAAATATTGTAAGCTAAAAAAAATGTTGAACCAAAATAAAGTGCAGTTAAATATAAAGAGCAAAATTCACTTATGGCATATATTACAACTGACTTTGCTGAAATAGTATCCAGTCAGAAAAAGTCAACTCTGAGCTCTTATCATAAGTTGAACAATTACCAACAACACACTCATCTGATGAAATAAATTCTTCAGGATGAAACTTCAGATAGGACTCGCAGGGACTTCAGGAAATAACTGATATTTTTATGCAAAGTATCAACAGGGACAATGTAGTAAAATATTAATTTGAATCAGATGTTTTTAAGACCTGAAGGGATAGCTAGGATTTTCTAGCTTCACCTCCTCCTTAGAACTTCAACTAGTAATTTCTGCATTGAGCACAACAATTTGTTTAACAAGCACCAATAGCTTAAAGTTGCAGCAAAGTTTTAGATTGGATATCTAGAAAAACTTCTTCACTGTTAGAATAGTGAGGCAGTGAAACAGACTGTTTAGGGAAGCTGTGGACCCTCCATCACTGGCGGTATTCAAGAATAGTTTGGACAGCCACTAGTCCATAGACATAACTATGTCTATTTCCCATGCCTCTGGCCTCTGCTGGCCCCCACAGCACCATTGTTTTCTACTATATGTGTTAGGATGTGTTTAAGCTTTCCCAGAGACATTGTGTATTGGCTACAGCCAAGGCTGGGGACTTTGACTGGGGTGTGTCAGTGCTCCTGCTGGGAGCAAAGCCAGAGGTTCCTGGTTAGAGGGTGCGTCTACACATGCTGCTATGGGAACATTGTTACTGTGCTGCAATTTAGTACTTACTTTTGGAAGTACTAAACCATGGCACAGTAACAGCCTGTACTGTGCCGTATGCATGGTGCATAGTTATTTCTAGCAGCTAGTTAGCTATAGCAGCACACTATATCAGGGGAGCGCACCACTATGGTGACATGGCTGCTGGTCATATGTAGATGTCTGTGGATGCTATGCTGCGATAGCACATTGCTATGTCACCGTAGCGTCACATGTAGATGTGCCCAATGGGTCTTGCCACTCCATGCAGGGTCAGAACAATCAACATAATTGGAGTCAGGAAGGAATTTTACCCTGTAGTCATATTGATATGGACTGTGGGGGTTTTTGCCTTCCTCTGTAGCAGGGGGCATGGCTCTCTACCCAGGACCTCTTGAGCAGATACAGTAAAATCTTTATCCGGCATCCCTGGGGTGAGGGGATTGCTGGTTATGCAGTCTGCTTCCAGTTTGCTTTTTATATAATTTAATTATCTACCTTTAAAAGTAAGCAGCATTCCAATTATCTGAAATAACCTGGCAGGGTTTTTCAGTTAACACGGAGTGGGGGGGTGGGGTGTGCTGTGGCTGCACACAGAGTGGGAAAAGGGTGCATGACAGCGGCTGCATGCAGAGCAGAGGCAGCACAGAGTAGGAGGTGGTAGTGGCTACATGCAAACTTTCCCCTGCTATGACAAGTGGGACTTCTCCCCGACCAGTCACAGTGCTGGCCACCTGTCTTTGGGCAAGCCACCCACCTGCTATCTTATCAGTATATAATGAAGTTGTTAGTTAGGTGGGAGGCTGCCCTTCGAATGCCCAGCTGACATGGGTGGTGCATACATGCTCTGGTCTGCCCTTACATGTGTCCCATGCCACGCAGATGGTTCTCACAACTGTGCAATGTGCCAGCCTGAGGCTGGACCCAACTTGGCACAGTGTTGAGCCTCTTTCATTCCCCTCCATTACAGGTGACACACAGCACCCCTCTCTCACCCCATCAGCTCTTACCTGGTCTTTATCACACTGCTCTCTTTGGGGCCACACTCATACCAACCTACTTATGAAGATCCTCTGCTTTGCTCTTCACCCTTTGGTCAGCCCCGGTGCAGTCTTTTGGGCCTGTCCCATGGCCCTCACCTGAACAGGACTGAGTAATTCACAAACACTAGGCTGACTCCACCCCTTGTCTCATGCCAGATATCACACCCCAGCTGTTCCCAATCAGTGTCAGATGACATCCCCTGTTTACTAGAGGCTCTCACTCTGCCACCTTTACCAGCCTTAGGCCCACTTGCGGCCTCAGGTACCCTAAGGCTTACCTGGACCAAGATGACCCTTTTCCCCAGGGCCAGAGCTCACTTGTCCCTCTCAACTATCACCCCCTTTCAGGGTCTCAACTTGCTCGCCCCACTCCTGGAACCACAGCTCTCTCAGCCTAGCTCCTGGCCTCCTGTCTTGAGGCACACACCAGGCCTACCAATACTCACCCTTCTTGTTGCCAGAGTGACACAGGGTCTTTCACCCAATGGGCTCAGGTGCCCCTTGTATGGGCATGTCTGGCCCCTACTACCCACGCTCCAGGGTCTTACACCCCAATGGGCTCAGGTGCCCAACATGGGCATACCTGGCCCTGTCTCCCTCCTATGTTATAACAACCCCCAGGATGATGGGTGCTGGGGTTGAGGCACCCCAACCTGCCTTTCACTGGGGAGGTTAGTGGTCCTGGTATTTACATGGGGATGCCCCACCACTGGCAGTCCTACCAGGCCTCCCTTCCCCAACAGGGTGCAGTTTTTGGTCATGCCCAGGACCAGCAGGCCTTCGCCTTCCCCATAGCCTCTGAGATGGCCAGCCTCTGAGCTTACCTCTGAGATGATGCTGAGCAACAAGGGAGCCAGGGGGTGCTGCTCCCTCAGCTGCTGGAAGCAGACTGCTCTCCCTGCTTGGCTGGCCTTTGTTTGAAAAAGGCCGCTCTCATCAGGCACCTGCCAGCTGCCTGCTTCAGCCCTTAAAGTAGCAGGCACTGTAGGTGCTCTGCCACCCACCTTCCCGCTTAAAATGGTTCCTGAGGGGGAAGCTTCTCCCTGCTGCTCACAGGTAGGCTGATTCACATGACAGGAAACACATGACAAGGCTGCAATAGCCCCTAAGTGGCGAGCACCCCACTGGTGCTCCGCCACACACCTCCTTGAGAATGATTCCCTAGGGATGTCTCCAGGCTGCTCTTCATGCTGTCACACTCTCAGCCTGCTGCAGCCCACACTCAGTGGCGAGCACCCCACTTGTGCTCTGCCACACCCACCTTCCCCCCTGCATCTGGACGGCTGGAAATTCTGGTTACTTAAATGCTGGATAACAAAGATTTTACTATATTGACATTTTATAAAAGCAGGATATTTGGCTGCTTTGCCTGTGGCACGTTAGGGTTAGGTCTATGTTGGGTCAGGGTTGAAGGCAGTCTTATGTAGAGTTTAGATTATGGCTGTATGGGATGGTTTGGATGGGGATGATCCTGCCTCAGGCAGGGGGTTGAATTAGATGATCTCTGGAGGGCTCTTCCAGCCCTACTGGTCTATGACCAGTACCTTAAAAGTGCAGATAATGGAGAATCTAGTACATTCCTAGTAAACTGTGCTAAAGCTTAACTACCTTTACTGTTAAACATGTGCACCTTGTTTCCAGTTAAAATTTCTCTCATTTTATCTTCCAGCTACCATGGTGCAACTTGTCTCCCTACTTCCTTTATCCACTCTAAGTCTAATCAATTTTTCCCCCTTAGAACACCACCATTAAATTCAGCTACCCCAAACATCAGCTACTATTAATCTTCCTTCCCACATAGATCCACACCTTCAGATATTTCTACATCCATTAAGTCTTTTCTCGGACCATCATGGACCCACCAATTAATCTGTTCACTATATAAACTGTGTTTCCTCAAATGTGTACTAGCATACAAATATTCTTTCCCCTGACCTCTCCATGCAACTTCCTGATCAATGCTGATACCTCAACACCCTACATATAAATCCTTATTTCAAGATGATTGGTTATTCATGCCTTCTTCTTGGTTGTCCACTGTACAAGATAACTTACCACTCTACTTGTTCTGTATAAAGAGCAAGGGCTGCAGCTCTTTTGATGTTGGGAAAGAATTTTTTTACACCCTGCTATGTTTGAAGAGGACAGGGGTTACTTAGCACTGGGTGAGTGACCTCAATCTCCCTTTCAGACTGAAGGCAGAAACATCAGTCGGAGACAGCAAAAAGCTTCTAATCTCCACCTGGACACTTGACATAAAAACGCAGTTCTAATTGGTGCTCTTTTCCAGAATGTGGGGAAATGAGTAAGAGGATCCAAACGAAAATTTCTCAGCAGAAATACATGAAGGTCTGAAAAGCTGTACTCCATGAGGAGACCCTGATAGCTGTACAAACTGGCACATTTGCAATGCAAGGTCCAGGAAAAGTTAGTCAAATTGCATTAATGTAATCAACAGAGGACTTTGGTAGTCCATTGTTCTTTTCTGAAACTTAGGTCTAGATTTTTAGGTCATGTGCTGTAAATTAGGTTGTATCAATGATGATTTGGCCCTCATATGGGAAGGAGTCGATGGATGGTGTCTTTGATCTACAGACCAAATCACAAACCTGGAAAAAGTCAATGGATGACTAACTACCTTTCACACAGGCTAAACAGAAACAGTGCTTTAGTGACCCTTTCTGTGGTTATAGCTGAAAAAGTATCAAGGTGTCACTTAAGAGAAGGAACCACATGACAAGGCTGGTCAAAAACTCAGCTCTGTGAGTGAACGCCTTTCCCTGGGGACTGATTGCAAACACAGGGCTTGGGAGATTATTTGATTGTAGACATGCATGTCACAGTGAGAGTAAGAGCCAGTAGAAAGTAAAAGAAACAGCAGTAAGTGTGGCTTTGCAAGAAAACCAAGAGCAAGAGTTCCTTTTGAGCAGAGTATTTGGGTAAAAGTGCAGATATGCACTTTAATTTATAAGTAAATTGCTTCCTTCTGTCCTTTTCTATTATGCTCAGGAAAAGTAGACTGTGTAGATTCTTTGCATATTAACAGGATTGCATCCAAGACATACATAATTATCATCAATTTCTTTTTCTGTTAGAACCAATTCTGCAGAGCCCCAAACACAGCCTGCCCTCAGGCCAAAGAGACAAATAATATGTTCTCTGGTAAGTATAACTGCAATGTCTACCTACCTCTCTAACTAACCAGTCGTGATTTCATAGCACACTCATCACAGTGACGTTCGTGTATCTTAAAGGAAAATAGAGAGATCTGTTTTATGCCATATGGCTCATCACCCTGTGGGTTAAGAGTGTAATATGACGTTTATATGGAAATTTTAAATACCCAAGAGTCATTGTTTGAATTTAAAAACAGAAAAAAGAGCTAGTCTTTCCACTATAATCACAGGGATGAATTAAGCTAAAAATAAAAAGCAATGTCATTTTTAAACAGCAAATACTAGCTTATGTAAGTACGGGGAAAACAATAAAATTATCTTTTAATGTTTACAAATTAAAGTATGATGCTGCTTACTTTTAAAGGTTGGTGTCACAGGGAGGATACAAGGGACAGACCCAAAGGGGTCCCTGGGGGCTGGAACGTCCCAGGGAAGGCAAGGAGAGAGAGGAAAAGATGAAGAATCTCTTACCTGCAGCCGATGCTGCGCCAAAACTGGAAGTGGCGGTGGGACCCGTGTGGCTCGTTAGCCGCATCTTTTTAAAACTGCAGCCAGCTGTGGAGAGGAATGGGAGGAACTGGCACAGAGGGATAAAAGGCATCATGGGCGAAGGAGCTGGGGAGAGACCGGGAAGCACGTCAGCAGGGAAGGTATGCCTGGAACCCCTAATGGGGTAAGAGAAGGCAAGACCGCCTCTCACGGGGCAGAAGACTGCCTTGAAGCCTGTCTTAAGGAAGATGCCAGCGATGGCCCAGGGAGAGAGAAGGTGTACACACCTCATTCAGATGGAGATTTCAAGGCAAAGGATCCATGTCTATGAAATCTATGAAATTATATATAAAAAAGAGATCATTATAACTACTCAGAAGAAGTCAACACCAATCTAACTCCCTTTACGCAGTTCATTCAGAATCATTTTTATGTCTGGAACAGGATTAATAATTTGATTTTTATCCCCCAGAGACAAATTACTTCTATAAGTAACATCTATGCATGACCTTCTGTGCTATATCTAAGAGACAAAGAAAAGAATTCAAAGGCTAGCTAGAAGGGACTAATGGCAGCTTTATGACCATATAGTTCTGGATTCCTTGATGGCTTTGGCATAATTTAGACAGACTTGGAATTTTTTTCAAGCTATGCACCCTGGTAGCCTCAAAGTTAAGTTAGGTTGCTCAGTGATGATAGAATTCCTGAAATTTCTGGAGTACTGAGTGCTGCAACTCTGCTCCCACAGCCCTGGAATCCCCCTCCTACTCCCGAGGTGTAGGTTGTAGCTGTGTTGGTCTAAGAACATAGGCAGACAAGGTTCTTGAGGTAAATCTGATATAAACTGATATTACCTGAAGAAACTGTCCTCCTACTCCTGACACACCTGGGCTTGCAAGGGGCCCTGAGAAGGCAAGCTTATTGCTACCCTCATTAGTTCCTGTGCTGTGTTCAATACCTGCCAGTTGCAGGGTTTTTAAAGCCTCATCATCTTGCTCCAAGACATTTTAATCAAGGAAAAGGGCCTGGAGCTAACGTGAGGATTCCACCCTCTACAGCCCATCACACAAGTATTGGCATCATATTTGCTAATCAGTCATGTCATATTAAACTGCAATATTAAACTCTAATTAATCTGCTGGCCTGTATCAAGTTCTCAGCATCAGGGTTATGTGACCTGCAAGGCAAAAGCATGTTTAAGGTTTCAATACCAAAAACAAAACCCCCTATATTTTTCTTTTCTTTGTTGCTCTGAGGAGCACCTTGGTTGACACCCACCTCCAAACACAACATAACCACTGCATGTAGAAATGTGAAATGGTTAACTTGGTTTGGTCTCTTTCTTTCTTCCCACAGGGGCTGATACAGACTGGTCTATATGGCCTGAACCAGCAGCGTACTTAAACTGGAAGATCAAAAACAAACACGATCAAATGGAGCTACTCTAATGGCATGAATATGTGTGAGCGTGGCACCTGTTCCTTTACCGACTGCTTGGTGAGACCTGTATGAAGGAGAACCTTGCTGCAGCAGTGGAAAGAGCCATCGCTTGTGGACAACTGTGGAAAAACACCTAGTTTATGACAAGGACAGGAGAAGAAGAAGAATCTTTTTCTTCTAAGTGTCTTTGGCAGTACATTAAGCAATGTGGCTAACAGCTGTCACACATCTGTTCTCTCACCCTTTCTCCACAGGGAGAAGCCGTGGAGACTTAGCCCTTTTCTACTCCTGTTCCAGTTTGAATGAATCTGTCTTAAATGTGAATGACCAGATATATATACCATATTCCAGTTAAGGTCATAATACAAGAACATAAGAACTGTCATGCACTGGTCAGACCACTGCCATCTACACCAATTCCCTGTCTCAGAGTGCCCTTGACCCTGTGGCACATCAAATAGGCTTGTCTCACAGTGACTGACTGTGGATCCTGAGGAGGAGGTTGAATAGGGTGTATCCAAAATTTTCCACCGTCTACTCCTCTCCCATTGTAGCTTCCAACATTGAGTGGTTTAGGAAACTGTGATTCTAAACAAGTTCTATACCTATGAATAGACCTTTCTTCCATGAATTTCTCCAATCCCCTCTCAAAGCAGCCTCTATAACATCTTGTGAGAATGAGTTCCACAAGTTAATTACATGCCATGTGAACAAAGATCCTTTTGTTAGTTTTAAGCACACTATAGATTTATAAAAGGGCATAATGGTATTTTGTTTTGTTTGCGCCTCCTTTCTTGATAATTCCTAACGTTCCATTTTGCTTTTTGACGGCTGCTGAGCACTAAGCAGATGTTATTAGCCACCTGCCCCCAAAGACTCCAAGATCTCTTCTCTGTGCAGTACTGTTTAATGTAGACCCCACATGATCATGTACATATATATTCTGGGCTGCTTTTCCCCATGTGCATCACTTCTTGTTGATGCACTGACTCTTGATGGAAATAACTATCAGCTGTGACATCCAGGAATATCTAGCCCCTACTGTTATTAGTAGCACTTGTTCTCCATTCTATACCTAGGAAGTAAAAGCTCCCTTAGTGACACATGTCCCCTCCACCCCTGACTGGGATAGGCAGACCACACAGTAGGAGCAATAGCCAAGGACTTTAAGTTCCCAAATCAGATTAAAATCCCTCCCCTTCCCCCTCCATGCTTAGCAGCAAAACTCTTCCCCTCATGTTCACCCCCTCTGCTGCCTGCCACTGCTACTGGGAGCAGGGTTGCTCCTGCCCCCCTCTAGCTAGACTGAACCCCTTCCCATGTCTGCTTCTGGGCTGGCAGTATACACCTGGGGGTGGGGGCGGGCACAGGGAAGGATGCCAGCTACTGCCACTGTCTTGGGCTAAGCTGAGCTCCCCATGCAGCCTGGCTGGATCAGGGCAGGAGCAGCTGTGAAGTTTCTCCCACCCCCACAAAACAGCTGGAGATAGTGGGGACAACAGCAGCAGCAGAGGCAGGATGTAAATGGAAGGAGAGAAGCGGGGGCCATTCTGCTGAGCATGGACATGAAGGAAGGGGGAAGGAATTCCTACCTGATTCAGGGACTTCAAAATCTCTCTGGCTGCTGCTCCTGCAGCATGGTTTGAAAGCAGGTGTGCGACTGCGCTGCTGCATCTAGCCTGAATCCCCCCTTGAATATACATCCTGCAGCTTCTGCCTCTAGTCAACTTTACTATCACTGCTAATCTTCAGATCAACTGCTGATGTTTTTCCTAACCACCCTTGTCTTACTTTCTTGTTCTTATCTTTTAAAGAGAATAAAAAACAAGCACACCAACTTATCCCGCTCTCTGTTTGCTGGCTACTTGCCTTTGTAAGCCTTTTGCCTAAGTCAACCCTATCCCTTCATCTAATCTTGGCAGTTAGCTGTCCATCCCTTCTGATCAAGGGCAGGGTGCACCCGTCACACCCTCAATGGCAGTGCATCTGACCTACCCACAACAAATTCCTCTAACTACAAATGGTAACCAAGCGACAGACCCTATAGACTGCAAAGTAAAATTAAATAAACTATTACTAAACACTTTGTATTTGATTTGAAATTTAATGAAAAGCTATTGCAGGGAGGATAGGTTTGCTATGTTCATGGTAGTAAGTTTTTAGATTGGAGCAGTGGTTCTCAACCTTTTCAGATTCAAGGTACTTCTCAGAAAACATCAGTTCTTAGGTTTCACTGTTTTTGACTACAGAAAAAATAATAGAGCAATTCTTCTGTTGCAAACAGAATGTTTCAGAAAAAACACCTCAGAATGATTTTAACATCATGGATTCCTACGTGAAAAATCTCTGGGTTTATTTTGGGAATTGCATTTACACATCTGACAGTGCTGACATTGTGCTGCACCCCATGGCACTCTTCAAAGGAACTCAAAGCATCCTGTGGTGCTGCAGCACCTTGTTCAATAACCATGGAGTTAAAGTTTTTTAAGTGCTGAAGATTTCATGCCTTTGCGTGGTTAAATTAAGGCTGAGTAATTGTCCATTTTAGTGCTGTTAACTTTCATATTTTTACCTCAGTTTTCCTATTAGATTTTATTTTTTTAAACCTCATGCCCTGGAACTGCGTGATTACATAAGAATACTATGTTCCTTTCACATTTTATAGGTTACAGGCACTGTATTTTTCTGTTCTGGCTGGTTTTTAGCGGACTGTATTTACTGAGAGAGTGAGTCATTCTTATTCATACAAACCCACTCAAGCTGAATGAAACACTTTGGTCATGAATACTAAGCAATTATATCTTATTTATGCATAATATGTTTATCACAATAAAATAAAGACTAGTATTGTTCCATGTTGCCCAAACCCAGTAATTATGGCCATTTTATTTTAAAGTAGACAGTTCAGGGACTGATCTAGAAGACGTACTTGATAATGACGTCTTTTGGCCATAACTCTTGTTTTTGTTTGTTGCCT
The DNA here is from genome assembly GCF_001723895.1 of Crocodylus porosus. Classification (NCBI taxonomy): domain Eukaryota; kingdom Metazoa; phylum Chordata; order Crocodylia; family Crocodylidae; genus Crocodylus; species Crocodylus porosus. Next base: position 166,281,679 of record NW_017728886.1, on the reverse strand, counting down.
AATTTTAAGTCTCCCATCAGTAGCTTTGTATTGCTGGTTTCTTAGTTGTCACTAGTGTATGCCACTCAGGAAGAATGGAGTTATTAGTGGCAGAAGCAGAAAAGATGTACACAAATTGATGAAACTGAAAATCATAGTTTTTCAATCATAGTGGGTGCCTGCAGACATAAAAAAGAACCAACCAAACAAAAAAAACCCAACCACCAAAACAAAACAAAATGGCACTTTACTTTAAACTTGGTGTGTTCCCATGCCAAGTCCCACACATGCCCAGACAAGTACATTACTTCAGCCTGGCTCACCAGACATTTGTAAATTTTGGGTGCTTTAGGTTGGGTGCGGGGGTGCTTTTGTCTAATAGCTGATTGACTCAGCTTTAGCTAAAAGCATCAAAAAGCCCGGGTGAAGTGCCCAGTCTTTACAGACACTGCAGTGCCTGGTTGAAGTAACACACTACTACTTCTGGTAAAGCAGATTTTGTTGTTTTACATCTGCAAGTAGACTAGTGGGTGCTGAGCACCTGCTAATTTTTTCAGTGGCTGCTGGAGCTCTGGAGCACCCACACAGTCAGCACCTATGCTGAAAACAAGTGAAAAGAAAACACATACACGTACACATATACCAGCCCAGCCTCTGGCTTCTTAACTATTCATTCCATCCAGGAAGAGCACACACCAACTGCACGACGAAAGGTTTTCTAAACCTGAAAGCTTGCTGAAACAATTAAAAAACATTTTTCCCCCAACTATTCAAGTTAGTCTAATAAAAGATATCAGATTCACCCAAAGAATCTTGTACACATACACTTATAAGATAGCGGCATGCTGCATGACTGAGTCTGAGTATATTTTCTTTCCTGTTAGTCATTTCATATTTTTTTCATGTTAGAATCACAATAGCAGCCATTAATTCAGATTTATCACATTTGTTTGTTCATTAAATCTAGCATAGTGTGAATGAGATCATGGCATGATATTATGTACCACACTTATTACAGTGCTAAGACACCAGGTCAGTTAAGAATTTCCTTCCTCTTGTGGTTCTTTGTGCTGCATTCCCATAGTTTCGTGTGATAATTTCCTGTGTGCCTTAATAACAATCTTTTAAAAATGTAAATAAAATTTCAGAATGGAAATACACAAGAATATCTTGTATTGTACTGATCATGGAAACTCTCAGAATAAATCATCCTTTTTAGAGCCTTAGTAATTAATAAGGATCCTTAATCATGGAATATTGGCATAAAAATATAAAGCAACCCACACAGGCTATCATGTGTCTGATAAAAGGTTCTGCCTGACCTTTTTGGGATTCTGGAAATGTAAAGTAGCTTTGTAAAAAGAGCAAATCAGTTACAGATATTTGAATGGACAAAGAACTGAAAGAAATAATTATTCAATTTATTTAGGGATCGAATATGCTTCCAAATTGTCCTTTACTTTGCTGTGTAAAGCACTGCATTGAAGCTTTTTTTCCTAGCTAGAGTGCCGGCATTTTTTTTCAAGAAGAAGAAACATGTATAAATTAAGATAAATTGCATAACTTTCTCTTCTCATAATGTAGGTGTCAGGACTAGGTTTAGGGTTAATAGGGTCTCCAGACTAGAGAATGGAATCACATTAAATTAGTGGAGATTTGAGAAGCCGGAATCCTGTGAGCACCATTTTGAATACACTGCTTTTAGGACCAAATCTTGCTCCTGTTGACTACAGGTTGTGTAGAATGGAGTTCTTTTATGTGCTAAGTATTGTATACAGATATTGTAGGTTCTTTGCTGGGTGCTCCATGTATTTCTATCTAATTTACCACAAGTTGCAGCAAGTAGATGTAACAAACAGTAAGCAGGACATAAAATTATAGGAGAGATTAAAAATAATAAGAAATACATGAAGACAAAGCATTTTCATAAGCTACCTTTCTTTATAAGTGTGTAACACAACAACAGATAAACATTTTTGAAAAAAAGTATAACTATGACCAGTAATATCTATTGTTTATCTACTTAGTCATTATTGGCTTATTTCTTGTCATGTCATTTTAGGAGTAGTTTTTGAGGAGGGATATGAAAAATAGCATACTTACATTATGGACTGGAGCAGAATCAGCACACCATAACTAACTACTGAACAGAGAGTACAGAAGCACCTGGGTAGATGTGCACTGGGGGATGGGAAAGACAAAAATAGATAGCTAGGAGAAAGTTGTGAAGGACTTTAAAGATGAGACAAGCAGCTCACATATGACGTCCTGAACAAGGAGAAGGCTAGTAAGGATATCCAAGTCCAGGTTGAAATGTGGGGTGGGGGGGTCTCATCCTGAGCTTCATTAACATCTATGCCCATGTTCACAATTCAGGGATGACTTAATTCTACCAGCAGGCGGCCATATATCTCAACACCCTCAAATATCTCAGCACCTCCAAGTGCCTTGGTGAGGATTTTAACATTACCTTGGAGATGTAAGACCAAACTGGCAGGGTGTGGAACCAAATCTAGTAAAAAAAATCATTAAAAGATTCAGTCAAAAAGTTGTTTGCTTTACAAACAATCTACCTACAAACATCCTGACAGTACAGTGTTTGCAGTAACTGCAAGAAATGGGAAACACAGATGGGTAGAATACATTTCATTTCAGAGATCTGCAATCACTGGGTATATCTGGTTGCACCCAGCATAGAAAAGATTGACTGAAGGTTACTGAACTGAAGTAGAAAGGATATCATAAGACCCAGAGGGAGTCTGTGATAATAGCAGAGTTTTGTTCCCCCCTCTTAAAAAACTATTTTACTAGTTACCAGGTGTTCCTAATTTGATGCATTTCATTACCTTCTTACAACTTGTTCAGCTGGTTTTCCAGATAATTGATTGTATTGCTACATGCTTCAGTGACTTTCTATGCTAGCTTTCTCTATTGTCAGAAGAGTCCTTCAGAGTGGTATATCCTTTGCATACACTTATTTAGTACAGTATTCTACTTGATCTCTCTTCTTCTCAGTTTTTAGCCTGCCATTTCTTGCGAGTAAATTCTTCTGACAATCTTTTTAAAATGGGTAATATTTGTACATGAATTCATTGTTTTCAATAGTGTGAATTAAAACTATTTGTAGCTTGGCAATTACTATTTACTATTATTAAAACTATTTGCAGCTTGGCTCAAAAATAATAAACTATGGACATATTTCCTGACAGGTGCTGGTCCTGTGATGAAGGAAGCAACCAGGGCAGAAAAAATATGATTAAGTTAAAGACAGCTTGGTATGCTCATAGCTATTGAATGTTCATTTACACTTCCGAAACACAGTATGTGAGATTAAAGCAACTTTTAAAAAGGTTAAAAGAAATTATGATGGCTCTTAACCAGAACTTTTATTCTTGTTCATATAAGCAGAGTTGGTAGTTACTTGTACTTTTCAGTTACTTGTAACTTTGCCAAACTTGAACTGTTTGGGTGGAAAATGTCAATAATGGGCATCAGCCAGAGGCTAGTTGTAGTAGTAGTAGTAGTAGTTCAGGAAACATGTTTCAGTAGTTTTCAAAAGTGATATAAAAGAATAAACTGTTTAGTCCACCCGGACACACACACACCCACTCACCCACCCCACAATTATTTCATTTAAAAATGCTAGTACCTCCGTGCTTTGGATTAGGGATTTGATATCTGTCAGGCACTTGAAACTATTTTATGTGCCTTTTATTGTCCCCATAAAAATATACCTGCATTTGACTACACTACGAGCTTCTGGGAGTTGGAGGGGAAGAATTCAGAATTCACATATGCTGAGTAGTTTGATGGCTTCAGCACATTCCTATCTGAGCTGAGCAGGACTTTTCTTACAATTGCTTCTTCCAGTGTTCATGAGAACAGAAAGGGGAAACATAAATAGGCTGCATAGCCAGGCTTCAGGACAGACATTGAGAAGAAAGTGCAGTGATAGGGGTTGTGGGACAGGATAGTGTCAAAGATGATGAGGAAGATGGGCTCAGAAGAATGAGAGCTGGAAAATGCCAGAGGGTATCAGAGACAAGAATAGGCTAAAAGAGGAAGAAAGCAGATGCCTATAACTAGGGACCTACCAAAATCAGGGTCATCAGCGTTTCACCATTCTTCTAGTGTCAGCTCAATAACTGTGAAACACACTAGCTAGAGTGGACATCTCCACTTTCATCTATTGGCTGTCCATACAGAAGAAGGGAAGGGACCAGGGCATAGGCAGCCTTGTCTAATGGTTAGATCACTGAGGGAAAGAAGGGGCCTAAGTCTGGGTCAGAGGGTGGGAACTGTATTACTAAAACCAGAGAGAAATCCATAAGCAGAGTCCACGATACAGTCCATGGTCAGGATCTGGGGTCAGATGCCAAGGGGGGCAATCCATAGGGTAAAGTCTGGGAGCAGAGCCAAACCAAACTCAGGGGCCAGGAAACAGAACTTCAGGGAAGTTCAAAGCCAAAGTCCAAAAGTAAGTCCAAAGCCAAAATCGGAAGCCAGGACTGTTGATTGACCTACAAACCCAGGCCCCCAGCTGGTGGACAGGCAGCACTCCTGGCAGCCAATCAGGATGCTCCCTGCTCCTAAATTGGGCCAGAGCTCATTACCTGAGCCTTACTGCAGGTGTAGCTGCTGAGGTACTTTGGGCTGGCCTGCCTGCTCAGAGTCCCTGACAGTACTTGGCCCAGGCTGGTCTGCCTGATCCGAGTCCCTGACTGGATACGTCTATTACTTCTACTACTTACTCTGTTAGGACACATGGCAGAGTTTGGCACTGTGGATCACAAAGTCTTATACCTGCCGATGACCCCATGTGAAGGGTCATTACTCAAAAATTAGAAAATGCCAATGTTAAGATTGTCTGTGCGTAATTGGAAATTGAGTTTGTATATCCTGATTTAACATGAGTGTTTTTACCAGAAGACCACCCTTCTTCCCTATATAAGAATACTTCCATGATGCATGAGAAGAAGAAAAAAATCCTTAAAGTCACACTATAGAAGAAATGTCAGTCCTAATTCCTTATATCCTTTAAATCAGGGGTGTCAAAAATCAGGTCACAGCCCTAAGGTCCTGCCTGTGGGTCTTGAAACAGCCCAATGTGTTGCATGCAGAGCACGCTGGCTTTGGCACGTGCTGCATGTGGTGCATGGAGCCAGTCTGGCATGTGCTGCAAGTGGCCCACAAGGCTGAAGCTGGCACACGTGTTGCATGCAGTGCATGGGGTCAGTCTAGGCAGTGTGATGCATGTAGTGAGCATCCCCTTCTGGCATGGGTGCTGCATGGGGTGCCCACGCAGGACAAGCCCTGTGTGCTGAATCTGGTGTTCAGGGTCTGTCTATTGGTTCAGTCCAGCCCACGGACCAGGCCTGTGGCCCTCACCTGGCCTTTGGGGCTGGACAAGTGTGATAGCCATATTTAAAATTATTATTGTTTAGTAGACAATGTTCAGAAGTATAAAATCATGGGCTAAAAATAGGGTGGCCTTATTGTAAGAGCACAATATTTGGAGCCCAGAGGCATGGGCTCAAACATTGGGCTTGCCTTGAATTTCTTTCATGATTTTTCAAAATCTCTTAACCCCTTTGCCTGTGTGTCCTATCTATAAAATTGTAAAAACCCCTTTTACAATTGTTTGAAGCTTAATTGATGCTGGTAAAATGTGAACATCTTGGTCAGAAAAAAACACCTACATATACATTCTTTAATATGTTTGGATGTTAGTGTAATTGAGAAGCTTTGGGGGTTGATACAACTTGTTTATAAAGTGCAATTTATGTTAGATATGGATTATGCAGCTTTTCCACCACTCCCCACAAGAGTTTTAGTTTTATGCACTGTCTGGATAAGTTCCACTGCTGCGATGCAGGGTAGATTAGTAACGGTTTATAGAGCCTTGTACCCATACATCACCAGCTGAACTGGAGCAAAGCTGAATAATTATAAGTCTCAAAGTCTCTTTCTTTGGTGTTTAAATAGCATTCTTCCTCTGCTGCATACACACCTATATATTTCATATATAGTTATGGTCATCTGCTACTCAATTAGCAGTCCGTTAAGCTGCACACATACGAAGACTTTAACTTCAGTGCAAGGTCATTAACCTGTTGCATTAGGCCAACAGCTACTACTCTATGAAAGCTGCTTAGTGGCCACTGTGAAATGATCTGATGGTCTTAGTGTAATTAATGACATATTTTACTGGGAAATATCTAACTGAATTAGGAATGAATAGTAAATTGAAGAGGGTTTCTTTTACTTTTTAAATAAAGACAACTATAAAAATAGTAAAGAGTTGTTTTGCTATCACACTGCTTTCTCTCATTTTGAAGTTGCATATCCTTCAACTAACAACAAGGTTAAGCATGTATGTATGGTCTGGGAGTTCAGAACAAATGTACGGCCCTCATCACATTATACTGTTTAGCATTAAAAAAGATACCGAGCTGTACGAGATTTCTACAGCATAGTCCCCACAGTTCTATTTCTGGGCAATTCCTTATAATTTTGGGTAATGCCTTAATTTTTCCCTAGTGGGTTCAATTTAACTTTCAGCATTTGTGATAAACTGAGATACCATGATTTGGATGAAATTGTAAATGCCAAAATTTTGCTCTGTGTAGATACTAACAATCCCGCGCTGCTTTTTATCAGAGTAGACACTACTTATCATGCCATGGCCTCATACCACCCAGTCTGCCACCTCCCCAGCTGGACATCTAGGTGGGACATAGAGCCATTCAGCCACTTCCTACCACTGGAGTGGCCAGCCAGCATCAGCCGACCCTTTCCCCTTCCTATAAAAATCCCTGTGCTAGAAGAAGTAGTGTCTAGGAAACTGGGTTTAAAGTGATGTTGTTTCTGGCTTGTGGCTCTTTGAAAGGTTTTTTGGCTACTTAACCCCATTTGCCTACAGACCTTGAGACTGGCCTGACCTCCTGGCTCCCTGACCCTACTCCTGGTTCGATCTCTCGAATACCCAACCCTCCTGGCCTTCTGACCCCACACTCTGCCAGACCCTCCAGATATGTCAGCTTCTGGCTTCCTGGCTCCCCTGGGCTCAGACTGCATGCTCCTTCTGGTCCCAGTTGCTTCTCCAGACCCCAGGTGACTCATGACCTGGTGTGACACTACCTCAGTATTACTGACTCAAATTTCCCCTTCTTCCATCTCCATTTCAGAGCTGGCTGCATTTCAATAGCATGAAGCATAAAACTAAAGTGTTTTCCCTGTGAAAAACCACAGGAATGTGAAACTTACCTTATTGTACCACATTTCTTGTATTGCATTACTTTTAAAAATATTACCTGTCTCTAAGGACAGAAAGTGAAGAAATAATGTGCAATTGTAAAGTTTTAGGGTGATTGGATCTCTTTGAAAGAAAACAAAGGATATCTTGATTCTTCTCAAAACAAAAGCATACTGCCTATTGTCCCAGTGATTTCACTTATATTGCTGCATGCTGTTGGAGTAACAGCCACACACCATCATATCAATACATAGGGACAAAGGATTTTTGTCATTTAAAATAATAAAAAGAACCCAATTACTTTGCAAAATAAAGTGCAGGTTGAGTACTTTCTACTGAAATTCGGCAAATAATATGCTCATCCACCTACCTTACTCCGTAAGCACTGACCGCTTCTCTGTAGTGCAGGCATGCAGTAAGCATTCCAGTCCCAGTCTCATGCACAGTGCTGTATGAAGTTTAGGCCACAAGCTTGCTTCCACTGAAGTCTATGTGATTAAAAAAGCCCAACCCCCCCAAAAATTGGTAATATTAGATCAAGCCCAATGTCTTCAGGCAGTAACAGGTAATAACAGTGACTGCCCAAGTAATATCCAGATACCTCTACAGAGTTCATTAATATGTTTAAACACAATTTCTTTAAAATCATTCCCCACTGACCCTTTCTGTAATTCAGTGGTTCTCAACCTTTTTGACTCAAGGCGCCCCTTGGAAAACTGCAGCTCTTAGCTTTTATTAATTTCCTGACTATGGAAAAATAATAGAACAATTCCAGTGCTGTAAAAAACTCAAAAAACCCAAACAAATCAGTGATTTTGACACTATGGATTCCTATCTGAAATCTGTGGGTGCATCCTGATGAGCGTGCATGTGCAGGGGTGAGCATTTCCCATAGGACAAATAGCAGTGGCACACATTTGTGCTGCTATTTGTCCCTGAGAATGGCCCTGCACATGCACTCCAGCATGCAGCAGAGTGACCTGGATGAAGTAGGGGTGGCTGGGGCCAGCACCTGTGCTGGCCCCAGCAGCCTTATCTGGGGTCCTGGGGGCCACCCAGGGCAGCAGCAGTGCTGAGCCAGCCACTTGCAGCCTGGTCAGCAGCCAGAGCATGGCTCTGGGTGGCAGGTTCCCTTTCTGGTGACACGTTCTGGTGCACTGCACCACCTTTTCCACCGGCAGTTTTTTTTGATGCTGGCATCTCTTTGTGTCAAACCCCTCCTCCCCCCAAAAACCAAAAAAACCCAAAAAAACCCCAACCAACCAAACAACAAAAAAAATCCCTGCCGTGCTGGAAATCAGCAGTCTAGCAAACAGGTACATGCAAACTCTGTGTGATTTGCAGTGTCTCAGACTGCTTTGAGGCGCCACAAACTGCATGTGCATGCTCGTCAGGATGTATCCTCTGGGTTTATAATGTGAATCATGAATTCTGGCGGAGAGTAACTGGCATAATGATAGAGGCCATGATAGCAAGTTTATGTACATGGTAAAGAATTCTGCTTTCAGGAACCGCTATATGAGAGAGGACTGAATATGAGGAGGAAGGAATAGAGTCTGACAATTGCACTGTCTTAATTATCCCTCTCAAACTCCAAGTGTGGTGTCAGAAGCAAGTTGGCTCTAGCAGGTTTGAAATCATAATTAAAAATTTTTGCAAAATAACATTTCATCTTAGAAGGAGGGAAAAAGAAAAGAGAAAAAATAATCAGATTCTTGTCTTCAAGCAAATGGACATGAAAATGCATGTGTTTTGTAACTGCACATTGTCATTTTTGCAGTTTTCCCATTCTGAATTATGCAGTGGGACTGGATAAAAAGGGAAATAAAACAATATCAGATACAAATGAGCTATTTTACACAGTGGCTACTACATGGTCCAACATTTGAGTAGGAAGTAACCATACCTAATCCGTGTATTTTTAGGCCCCTTCCAGATGTTATTTTTGTAGTGCTTCAAAGTTAAGGTGGCTACAGGTTCAAAACCCATGGACTGGAGAGCAAACTAAGTTATCACAAAAGTATCCTCTTCAGCCAGCCAGTGAAGCAACAGTGGGTGATAGGGGGCTGCTCCATCCCCCCCTACCACCTCCCAGAACTTTAAAAGTTTTGCCAGCTGGATAGGCTCACTGAAAGACTTGCAAGACCTTAAGGTAGGGACAGAAATTACACATAAACCAGTATAAGCAATCAGTAACTGGTTCAAATCTGTAACACAACAGAAATTCAGTGCACATAAAACACTTTTAAAATAGCCCAGACTAGTTTAAGATAAACCTGGATGGATGTAGTATCAGACTTAACTGATTTGGCTTAAATCAGTTTGTTGAACTTCTGTCTCAGAGCCCCTCCAGATTTAAATTAACTCACAGTCCCCCAGCATGGTTTGCACCTCTGCTCCCCACCCCCTTCTCACAGGGTGAGCAGGCTAGCTTTGGCCCAAGCTGTCTGCTTCAGCCCAACAGAGAGGCATGCTCTAGCACCTTCAAGCTTCTGGCTTGGGCCACTGCAGGCATGTGGCTGCATTTCCAGAATCAAAAGTGAATGTCTGTTCACTTGCTTATTGGCTCAATCTATGCAGCTTGATAGCCTGCAAAGACTGAACTGATTCAGCCTCAGGCTTTTTGACTGCCTATACTTAGCCTTAAAGAGTTCCTGGCTCCAAGGTAGTCCTTTTAGTGTTCCTGGTACTTCAGTGGGCTTCTGGTATTGGAGCATCAGCAGCCTTTTAAAGTTCCAGGGTTGCAGACAGCCCCATCAACCTTGCTGGTAGGTGGCAAGGGTGATGAGGGCTCCCTGCAAGCCTCCCAAGGTGACAGGGGCTAAATTGGGGATTTCTGCCTTAATCAGCCCGTTGCTGCTGCTCGCACTGGAGGCAAGGGTGGAAAGGGCACCCTGAAAACAGCTGCAGGAGCTGATGGTAGGCAGAGATCCCTCATCAGCTACTGCTGCTGCTTGCAGGGAGCCCCTTCACCTTTGCTGTCTAACCAGGACTGTTTCTGGGCACCCTATGGAGCAGAGCAGCCCCCCACACAGGAAGTGGGGCTGCTCTGGGTGCCTGCCCGGCATCAGGATATTTAGAGGGTGTATAAGTAGCACTGTGCTGGGCAGCTTGTATGCTCTTCAGAGTTTTGAGCACATGGAACTGCTCCCTGGAGCCAGTCTGTACACATGGAATTTTACTGGCATACAGCCTGGGTTCCATTTAAAGTTTTGGCTTTCAAGCTACCTAGGAGAGGTTTCCCCAAATAGGCAGCTGCTGCACAAGCAGCTGTCCCCATTGCTGCAGGGTAGTGGTGGAAATAGGGCAGCATGCAAGCCTTCTAACGAGAAACAACTTCTGCAAGGCAGCTATGGGATGGGAGGGAGTGCAGGGGCAGCAGGTGGGAAGGGAGAGAAGGAAGGGAAAAGAGCGGATTGGCCAAGTTCACCAATGACACCAAACTTTGGGGCAAAGCATCCATGCCAGAAGACAGGCGGGTAATCCAGGCTGACCTGGACAAGCTCAGCAAATGGGCAGGTGAGAACCTGATGGTGTTTAACACTGAAAAATGCAAGGTTCTCCA
>NW_017728886.1:166260029-166270455 GCF_001723895.1 Crocodylus porosus | reverse complement strand
AGACCATTTCAGGCTGGACATAAGGAAGAATTTCTTTACTGTCCGAGCCCCCAAGGTCTGGAACAGCCTGCCATCGGAGATGGTTCAAGCACCTACATTGAACACCTTCAAGAGCAAACTGGATGCTTATCTTGCTGGGATCCTATGACCCCAGCTGACTTCCTGTCCTTTGGGCTTGGGGCTGGACTCAATGATCTTCCGAGGTCCCTTCCAGCCCTAATGTCTACAAAATCTATGAAATCTATGAGTGAGCAGAGCATTGTTGGGATTATAGAGGGTAGAGACTTACCCAGAAATTAAATCTGTTGCAGCATGACAAGAAAGTTGCTGTTTGAAACAGCAACTTTGTCATGGGCCAACTGATTTGTGGCAAATTGGCTTTTTTTCCCTTGGGACAAATTTGTTTAACTTCTTGTTAGTTATCATTTGTTGGGGAAAAACTTGCATATAACCTGCAACAAATGTAACACCTGAAGGAGGGGCTTAGAAAGCCACTGGTAGCTACCTGAAAATACCTTCAGTGCAGGCTACTGTAACTGCAACACTGTAACAGTATTGTACATTACGAAGGGACTGAAGTGCATAGTTAACTTTATCTTGGCGATGGGTGCACCTATAAAGACTTCTTTGGCTGATACCAATGGTCGATTATTAACCAGTCATATCATATCAACTGATACTGATCCAATAGCCAATATGCAGCCCAGCAGCTTGTAGAGCAGTGTCTGGCCAGTAAGTCTGTGGGGGGAGGGGCACAGAAGGGGGCAGATCGAGGCCCCCACGGTGAGGGAGGGAGTGGCCTGCTCAGCCACAGCAGTGTGGGGAATAAAATGGAGCTGAAGGCAGCTCATCTGGGAAGTGTGTGGGGGTGATTCCTGCTGCTGTGCACACCCCTGGAGGAAGCAGGGGGAGGGGCATGTGCCCCCTAGATTTGTAAACAGAACGAAGGTGGGCTGCCTGATGTGGGCTCAGGGCCAGGGACTGTGCTGGCCTTTTCTCAGTGTGGTGGATGGGCCAAGGCTACGCTCAGGGTGGACAGGGGTGGGGCAGGCAGCAGTAGTGCTGAAAGGGGGGGGCTACGGTGTAGGCTACAGCTACTCCAAAATTCATCATAGCCAAACATCCCAGTGCTGCTGCAGCCCTTCCTGAGCACAGCCCTAGCCCAGCCCCTTCACCAGGAAGAGGCTGGTGCAGCCCCTGGCTTCAAGCCCACAGCTGGCAGCCCAATCTTGCCCCATGCACAAATCCGGAGGCATGTGCCTCCCCATACCTCCCCTGGGTGTGCGTGCAGCAGCAGAGAGCCTCCCTGCCCCCCACCCCCCTGTGCTCCCAGAAAAGCTGCCTGTGACTTCATCCTGCACCCTGTTCTGCCCTGGCTGGGCAGTGCTTGTCCCTGCCTCAGCCCCACTCCCCCCTGGCACCATGTGGCCCTCAATCTGCCCCCCTTCCCTCCCCACCTTCCCCCCCCCAGACTTACTGAAGGGATGCTAGTCTTCAAGCTGCCCAGCTTCATTCCTGGCCATGTGCATGCTGTGGCTGCGCACATGCATGTGCCGTTTATTGGTGACATAATCAGCTACACTGGCCAAAAAAGGTGAATTGCTGATAATGTCAATTTCCTTTTATCACTGCCAATCTGATATGGACTGATATATCAGTCAACCTCTAATCTTGGCAGCATGAAAATATAGCAGTGGAGCAAAAAATCTGGGATTTTCAATCTGTTGGGAACACAGAAATCAGAGAAATACATAGAAAATATCACATCAACCTAGACAGCATTGTGCCTGATTGAAGGCTGTGGATGAAAAGGATCTATGAACAAACCATACAGTACAATGATTTACAGGTTTTCACACCTGTCATTTTGTCAAAATGAACAGATACCAGGGAAGAAGACTAACCTACTTCTCAAGAATACTGGAATTATTGAGATGAGATAATCATACAAATTGCCTCATACAAAATAAAGGCAGCCAAATCAAAATACCCAGATAAAAGTTCTTTCAGAATACACTGGAGCCATACAGGAATAGGAATCTTTCTTCAGAAAGCCAGAGATGCTGTATGCTGAACAAACGTGACCAGAAATATTTGCAACCTGGTGAGCAGATGTGATACATATGGGGAAATACAGGCAAAGCAGTAAAAAGAGACAATGAAAATACACAGCATCTCCAACAGGGAGCAAAGTAGGAATGCACTTTTTTGCTACAAACTACCTCATGATCATAGACTAATATTCAGACTGGTGGGAGGAATTAACAGACTTTGACACACAGGCTGCATCCAGACAAGCAGGCATGTGCAGTTTGTGGTGCCACAAACTTCTTTGTGGCAGCACAAACTGCACATGAGGAATGTTCACAGATTCATAGACTGTAAAGCTGGAAGGAACCTGAGAAGATCATCAAGTCCAGCCTGCTGTACCAGGCAGGAAAAATGACAGACAAGAAAGCTGATATTTTTAAGTTTCTTTGCCTCTGTTTTCTTGAACAGGGACTGGGACATCCCACCTCCCAGAGGTAGGGACAGTTTTGGGGATAGCTCTGTCAGGCCTTCAGTTAGCGCAGATGTAGTTAGGGATCTTCTGGAAGGGCTAGACATTTTTAAATCTGCAGGTCCAGATGCACTCCACCCAAGGGTGTTGAGGGAGCTGGCAGGGGTCATCGCGGAGCCCTTGGCCCGGCTGTATAAGCATTCGTAGTCATCTGGCCAGGTGCTGGGGGATTGGAAACTGGCTGATGTGGTCCCAATTTTCAAGAAAGGGAGGAGGGAGGACCCAGGTAACCATAAGCCTGTAAGCCTCACCTTGGTGCTCGGGAAGATCTTGGAGAGAATCATCAAGGAGCATATCTGTGGGGGGCCTGCAGGGGAGATCATGCTCGGGGCAATCAGCATGGGTTCATCAAAGGCAGGTCCTGCCTGACCAATCTGATTGCCTTTTATGACCAGGTGACTAAATCCTTGGATGATGGTGTTGCCATGGACGTAGCCTTTCTAGACTTTAAGACACTGTCTCTTGCCCCTTCCTCATCAATAAATTAAGTGACTGTGGCACTGATGCCTACACAGTTTGATGGGTAAAAAATTGGCTGATGGGGAGCACCCAGAGAGTAGTGGTGGATGGGTTGTACTCAACCTAGTGAGATGTGAGCAGTGGGGTACCCCAGGGCTTGGTCTTCAGGCCCACACTATTTAACATCTTCATCAGTGACTTGGATGAGGGGGTAGAAAGCACCCTGTCCAAGTTTGCTAATGACACTAAGATGGAGGGCAAGGTGGACACACTTGAAGGGAGAGAGAGGCTGCAAATAGATTTAGACAGACTACAAAAGTGGGCAAATGAGAATAGACAACGTAGACAAATGCAGGGTGCTGCACCTTGGGAGAAGGAATGCACAGCATACATACACGCTGGGGAGTTCCCCTCTTGAAACCACAGAGGCAGAAAGGGATCTTGGAATCATTATTGACTCCAAGATGAACATGGGCTGCCAATGCCAAACTGTAGCCAACAAGGTCAGCCATACCTTGTCATGCATCTAAAGTTGCATCTCATGCCAGTCCAGAGAGGTAATACTCCCCCTCTATGCGACTTTGGTCAGGCCCCAGTTGGAGTACTGCATCCAGTACTGGGTGCCGCACTTCAAAAGGGATGTGGCCATCCTGGAGAGGGTTCAGATGAGGGCCACCCACTTGGTGAGAGGGCAACAGGACTGGCCCTCTCTATGGGGAGAGACTGAGGGACCTGAACCTGTTCAGCCTCAGCAAGAGGAGGCTGAGGGGGGACCTGGTGGCTGCCTACAAACTCATCAGGGGAGGTCAACAGCAAATAGGTAGAGCCCTTTTCTCCCCAGCAGTACCTGGGGTGACAAGGAACAATGGTAATAAGCTGATGGGGAATAGGTTTAGGTTAGAGATCCGAAGGCAATATTTTACGGTTAGGGTGGCCAAAATTTGGAACGAACTTCCCAGGAAAGTGGTCCTTGCCCCTACCTTGGGCAAATTCAAGAGGAGGTTGGATGATCACCTGTCTGGGGGCTTGTGAACCCAGCATTCATTCCTGCCTGTGGCAGGGGGTCAGGCTAGATGATCTGTTCAGGTCCCTCCTGACCCTAGCTACTATGAAACTATGACAGGTGGGGTCAGGTGACCCCAGCAAGATTACTGTCCAGTCTCCTCTTGAGGATTTCCACAGTAGGTGATTGCACCGCCTCCAGAGGGAGCTTATTCCATAGTCTGGACACCCTAACTGTGAAGACGTTTTTCCTAATGTTGAGACTGAAATGGTTTTCCAGGAGTTTGTGGCCATTACTCCTGGTTTTCCCCAATGGCACCCTGGTGAACAGTTGTTCACCGAGCCCCTGATGTACTCCCCTGATGTAGCGGTAAGCTGCTACCAAGTCCCCTCTCAGCCTTCTTTTTCAGGCTGAATAGTCCCAGATCCCTCAGCCTTTCCTCATATGGCTTGCTGTGCAAGTCTCTAATCATACGGGTGGGCCTTCTCTGGACTCTCTCGAGCTTTACCACATCCTTGTTGAAGTGCGGTGCCAAGAGCTGGCAGCAGTACTCCAGTTGGGAGTGCCCTGTGCTGCAAATTTGCAGTGGTGGGGCCAAAATCTGCTACTGGGAAGTCCTGGTAGCAAAAGAAAAAGAAAAAAGGGGTGGGGGGAAGAAAAAAACTGCTGGGAAAATAAGTGCTGCACGCACAACAGGAGCATGGATCAGAAGACACAGAAGCTTGGTCCTCCAGGGTGACTCTGGCTACTGGCCAGTGTCTCCACTCCTGAAGTTGTGCCTTGGCTCCTGCAGGAGCTGGCAAGGGCAGTTTGCTCAAAATGGGACAATTTGTCCCTCACCAAAGCGCACAAGCAGGGGCGTGCACTACAGCAAAAAGTAGCAGCACAAATTTGTTTCACTACTGTTTTGCCACTGCAATTGCATACCCCTGCACATCTGGTGCCTAAGCCTAACAGAATTACTTTCTTCATGTTATGAGCAGTTAATTACTGTATACTTAATTATAGCATATACCTTGGTGGTTTTCTTCTGCTAAAATCTTTCTTGATGTACATCAGACTGGCCATTGGGTAGTTTTTACAAATAATACAAACACAATGTATATATTTGATGCATACAATAGTCAAAAACTATGGCTTGTCTTTTTTTAAAACTAATAATTCAAAAAGAAAATAGAAGATGCATTAATTAAATTCCAAGGCTATGTGTGTTTGTTGCCAAGACTTTCCAATTAAATGAAACTAAATAGTTTAATACACATCTGCAGCATACTTTTTTATAGGCTGGATTTGCAATCATATCTATTTCCATGTCAGATTCGGGAAAGTTCAAGAAACAAGGAAGAATGCTTCTTGATAACCATAAATGCTGACAGTGGATAGTGCAGTGAGATACTACATCCCTGGATTGCAGAGCCTGCTCTCACCAAGTGTCCCTTGCAGTATAGAATACCCTTCGCTTCCTATATATTTCCCAGGTGTGTTGGCTCTGCATGCAGAGGGAAGTATATCAAAACGTCTTAATATATAAGTGGTCAAATTCACTATGCATGCCCAGCAAAGAATTTTGCCTCTTTAAAATAGAATTTGCCCTGTAGCGGCAGTTCCATGCTACCTCAAAGGTAAAGCTGTGTCTTAAAACCGCAGTGGATGAATGAAGCATAATTACTACTGGTATACAAATCTGCAGCTGTTAAACATGAAATGAAGGGAATCAGAGAGCTCATTTTATTGTCAAAGAGTAGGCTGACTTTATCTTTTAGATCACCAATTTGAATTAAACCCTGATTAATAAAGCATAAAAAAATTACGCTTAAATGATGTGCCCAATGTATTGCTCTCCAAGTAGAAATAATCTGTCACTCAAGCAGTTAACACATTTTATGCACCTGTTTGGCTATGACTTTTGGAACATTTTTGCACAATGAACACTGAATATTGATTTTTTCCCCCAGTCTACTATATTTTCAGGAAAAGAGTTTTACTGAATGAATTTCCTTTTTGACAGCATTGAAAACCAAAGTACTTTCCCCACACAAAGTACAGTCAAATTAATGCTAGGACAAAACCTCTGCCAAACTGGCAATGTATCTTTCCTTTCGCCACATGCTCTTACATGAAAAAATATATAATTCGAGTGTTCCCAATTCTCACAACAACATCAGGAATCTTGGGGTATTTGGTATTTTTTTCCCCTTAAAGCCTGATAACTTAGAGTTAGTTATATTACATGAACATTTTGACTTTCACTAAAAATAAACAAAAACAATTCTAGTTCTTACGGTTACACAGGAAGGTTTGAAATGCTAAAACCTAAAGGCATATTAAAAGTAAAAACTAAAAGACAAGTGAAAAAATACAAAAAGTTTGTTTAAAAAACAAACAAACCTTCTCATAATTTTCATGCTGCCAAACAAATGATTTAGGGGGTAGGGACAGCTTTTGGGCGTTAATGCTTGTGACAAGGAATACTGCAACATACAAACAAAATGTTACAACTGTGTTATTTGTGTGACTTTGTGGAAAAGTGAAAGTGGTCATATCAAGTTCTAATATTACGTGTTCAACAAACAGATAAAAGTGACAGAAAATAGAAAACATTTATTTTGCTGAGAGAGAATTACAGACAAGAAAGGATCCTAATTTAATTCTTTCTCCCTCACTGGAACCCCACTCCCCAAGGTAAATGCTTTTCATTTTAAATCTGAGTGTAAAGAGTATAAAGGTTTTAGGTAAACCCTGCTTCAACTTGATGTGAAAGTTGAGAATACTGTCACTGGGGAGAAGTGTTTTCTTGTTTTGCCTTAAATGGAAAGGCTGGGATATAGGAAGAAGGAATTTACATTTTGGTTTACCTAAGACGCGTTTCAAGCATTAAATAACTAATCAGCAAAAGCAGGGGTTCTTCCCCAACCCCTTGACCAGTAGAAGCCTTTCTGCACTTCCTTTGAGCTCACAAAATCATTAACCATGTGCTGAAAGGACAGGCTAGTGGTGGCTAACCAGTGGCAGGCATAAGTAGCACAGGTAGCCAGGGTATGTGACATGCAAGTCCCAGGTGCCAAGTAAAATTAGCTGTCAGTGACAGGAGTTAGGGGTCTGTGCTTGGTTGAGAGTTTGGCCTTCAGGAACTGTGGATTCCCTGCAGGAACTGCAGGTAGGTGCTACCAAATTCAGTGTTGCTTCATCCTGATGGCAACTGAATTCAGTGGCACTGGCTAATTATTAGACTTCTACTGTCTCATGCTCTGGACTCTGTGGCATACTTACCAAAACTGTGGATTTAGCTGATCCAAGGAGCTGGCAAGTGAGGCTGAGCCTGATGAAGGAAGTTACCTGACTGGAGGAAGGCTGGATTTAGACAGGGGGTAAAGCAGAGGCAGGCAATTATTTCGGCTGGAGGGCCACTTAACAAGTTTTGGCAAGCTGCAAGTCCAGACCCTGAGAGCAGGGCTGGTAGTAACACCTTAGGAGCTGGGGAAGGAATACCACCTAGCAGGAAGGTGGCAACTTCTGTGAGATTGGGGGCCTGTTCAGAGGCCAGATGAAGGACAGGGAGAGCATGCTTGTATCTGTAGGATTTACGGGAGGCTCTGGGTGAGCCCAGAGAGGGAGCAATTTATGGAGGGGCCTGAGGAGGTGGCCCTGCCTAAGCCCAGCCCTCCTCCAATCAGGTGAGTCTCTTCATCAGGCCTAGCCTCACCTGCCAGCTCCCTGGGTCAGCTGACTCCACAATTAGCCCTGACCCCCACCTGCTGGTGGCTCCAGAGGCTGCCTGACCCCAAGCACCCTGACACATCTATGTAAATGAGAATGTATACTTGCTAGTCTTTAAAGGGCAATTGGAGAGTGAATGCGTGTACACAACTTTAGGAAGCTTGGACGAAATAACAGAAACATCAAGTGTCCATTAGATGTTTTAAAAAAATATTACTTGAGCTCAAATGTGTCTAGAAGGCTTATTAGTGTTCTGACTGTGATAGTCACAGCTTATTTGAAAACTTGGTCTTTCACACAGGTACAATGTCTTGGGATTAGAATAGTTAAGACACCAGGCAAACAAGAAATAGTAGTGAATTTTATGTTTATTTACAAGTCATATATATAAAAAAAGGGATTTAAAATCTCAAAGAGTATGTACACATAAATAAAAAAGTATTACTTGGCCTAAGGCCAAAAATAATTGCGGGTATTTATGTTGCAACTTTCATCCAGGGGTACAAAAGGCAAGTGAGCAAGGTTTATTACATCCATTTTATGTACAAGGAAGGAAGGTACAGAGAAAATAAATGGCATTACTATTCAGGAAAATGACTGCCAAAATGAGAAACATGGGGTTTTATGCATATTTTTTTTCTTGGTGACCTCATAAAGAATCATCTCCGAACTGGAGTTTTATTTCTCTCTTCAGTGATACACATTCTCGTAGCTGAAATAAAAACTGGTCTCTTCCCTTTTGTACTCTTCCTATGAATAAAGAAAAAGATACTGCAGGTGGAATGTAGTTAACAGCATTACTGGTGATGTGTGAGCCAGAAGAGAATCCAGTTTTGGCTCCTAGAGCTCTGTTGTTTCTGCAAAGCTCATGGAAAAGCAAGTAGGTACAGTTGTACTTATTATTAAAGTCAGTATACATTATTCTGAACACAGAAAATGGAGAGAAGGTGCTATGTGCACACTTTCTGGACTTCTTGCAAAACACAGCAGGACAGTGGCAAAGCTAAAATGGAAGTCAGGAGCTCCAGTTCCTCTGTGGGATAAAAACTCATCAAAAGAATGACATGAAAAAAGTTAATATTGTAGGAAGTACAAAACTTAAAAGCTAACTCCTCAGGGTGCAACTTGAGTTGCAGCTGATGGAATACTGGTGTCAGCCCATGTTAAAGGTTCACTGTGATCTTGTGAACAGCTGTCTTCTATTTGGCACACCCAATGGTTGTAGTTTATTGTACAACACATTGGTAACATTACTTGATGGCTCTCAGCACACATCTAGCCTGCAGCCACAAGAGGCCACTGCTGTTCTTTGCCTTTCTCTGCATGCAGCATTTCAATACAATGTGCTCAGAGAAACAGGGTAGAGGCAAGAAACAGTTGTGATCCTCCTTCCTCATCCCACCTGCCCCACTGTTTTGGAGTGGAATAAAAACAGTATGTTATTTATTGATAGAAAAGGAGCTGAGTTTGTTCCTACCACTCTTAACCTGAATAAAAGGTTAAGGCAACTAACCTACATGCAAAATAAAGACTGCTGTTACTTGGCAATTAACCAAGTTTGGTTTCTTGGTAAAAATCTGAAACTGGTCGATAAAGGCAACTGTGTAGCTGTGATGTAGTGAGATTTTTGTTAGGTATTTAGTTAACACCATAGGACGCTCAGATTAAAATTAGCACACCTTAAACACAGTAAAAATACACCAGCTGACAGCTTGCAAAAGCTGATACCAATGAGGAAGCCTCATGAAAACTGAGTGTGTCTACCACTGCTCCACAGGCATCAGCACCAGGCAGACACAGCTAAAAAAAAGATGAAACTGCAGCAGATAACAAACCTGGGGGCCAAAGGCCCCTGGTACACATTACATATATTATGCCATTAATTGAATCACACAATAAATAGAGACGGTCAGCCATACATGCAAAATAATTCCCACGTAGTAAAAACTACAAGCCAGCTATAAAAAAAAGAGCCAACTGCCCACACAATTCCTGCTTGATGTATCACACGCCTATAGCCAGTTTCCATCCAGCTTTAATATGAACAGTGGGGAAAGGCCCAAAGATTGGTAGGACGGTGAGACCCCCGAGTGCCATTCAAGCCAGGGTCACAGGACTAAAAATAAAAGCGGAGACTCCTGAGCAGGGGGGAAAGCCTGGAAGAACTAGGGGAGAGGAGACGGGGACAGTGACGAGCACGAGCCCCCGTGCAGCAAGGACTGAGGCAGGCTCGGCTGCGGGCCCTGCGCAGGCCCGAGCAGCAGCGGGAGCTCTCAGTGCCGAGACCGAACCGCATCTCGTACCAGACCGCACGGCAAGTGCGAAGCGCCCAAAAAAGCGCCCCCGCTAAAACTCAAAGAGCACAGAATCCCACCTCCCACTCCACCCCTTTTATTTCGCCCTTCACTGCGCAGGCGTAGAAACCGCCCCGCCCGCAGTGTCGCGGCACCCGGATGTGGCTGAAGCGCAGCGCTCAGCCGCCGTCGGCTTCTCTCGCGCGCCTGACTCGTGGGCGCGTCAGATACTTCTCTTCCCTCCCCAGCTAAGGGCGCATGCGCCACTGCTTCGACTGTGCAACTCCCTTCCTCGCCAGTCGCTAGAGCGCATGCCCTGTTCCCCGGTCTAGTGTGTATCCCCGCCCCCCTCCCGTATTATCACGCGCGTGCGCCGTTGTCCTGGATCGCGCC
>NW_017728886.1:166243324-166257604 GCF_001723895.1 Crocodylus porosus | reverse complement strand
AAAAAAAAAAAAAAAAAGATTTCCCCCTATCCTTCCTCTCCTATGCTGGGTATAGGAAACACATGATGTACGTGGGGCAGATGTTTAGTTTGCATGTATTTAAAAGACTTTCTTCTGAACAGCTTTGTTTAGTTGTCTTTAAGCTAAACGTTGATTCAAATAATGAAGTCAGGCAGCTTTGATTTTAATACAGGTTAGTTGTCAGTCATATAACTCAAGTGCCCTTGATAATAGGGTCTGCTTATTTAAGCTTTCTTCAGTCTTAGCAATTGCTGTTTCTCAGTGATTTTTGTTGTTGTTGTTTTTGGGGGGTTTTTAAGGGTGTTAATGGATTTTGGTTTGTATTCATTGTTCCCTGAAGTTATACACAGTTTTTTTAGAATGAGGGCAATGTCAAGTAATAAAAATGTGTATGATATCAGAGGTATGCTACAAACTTACTACAAGATATTTCCATGGTACAGGGGTTCTCAAACTTTGTGATGCCACGACCCTGAGTGCTGGATGGCGGCAGCAGGAGACTGGGAGCTTTCATGCGCCAGCCGCCAACATCTACCACTCCACGCTGCTGCTGCATGCTACTTCCTCAAGCCTCCTTTTAAACTGTTCATGACCCCCCCAGGGGGTTGTGGCCCACAGTTTGAGAACCCCTGCCATAGTATATAAGCAATAATATACTGCATTGTTGCTTAGTCTGTGTGGCCCCATGGGTCAGGTGAGTGGTGTAGGGTTGGCTTTGTGCATCAGATCACACTCTGCACTCCAGATTTGGCCTAGTGTGCACAGCCATGTCATCAGGCCCATTGGGTTCCCTCTGAGCCTGAATATTTGGTGGTGGGGAGCAGTGGCAGCATTAATTGCTGTGGCTTTGGGAGCTGTTAACGCTGCCACTGCTTCCCTGTTGCCAAATTTCTGGACCCATGGGCGGCCTTACGGGCTGGATGACATAGCTCTAGGGGCCATAGGTTAAACGTTAGTATATCCTGCATTGTAGTACAGAGACTTTCAGGCATTGATCTTGGGCCATTCCAGTACCTAGGTACAGTTGGATATGCTGAGGACTATTACATGGAAGAAACATTAGGTGGGTGTCTCTTACTTAAAAAAAAAATTCAAAGCCTACAACTTGAATACAGTATAGTATTTAAAAAATATAAAGTCCCACTTTTGCAGTTTTTTAAAGTTTAAATTAGGACTTGCGGTATAATTGTGAATGCAAAGATACTTGGTGCACTTATGTAGTTAATGGAAGGGCAAGTCATTGGAACTTTTTTCAGAATTTTGACACTTTTTGCCTAGTCAGCATATTTAAATCAAAAATGTTTCCTGATGATTGTGTATGATGGAGCCCAGGTGGGTTTTTGTGACCTCACCCACAAATCTCTCCAACAGCATAGGCTTATAGACTAGGTTTATATTCTTTGGCTGCTCGGTAGAGTCCCAGGCTGCTTGCCAGGCAGATAAACCCAACATTTGTGGCTTTAGGGAACCAGTGGTTCCTGGACAGTGAAGAGTCTCGGGACTCCCTGCTGCTAGATTGCTATAGAACCAGTCCCCTTAGGCTTCATTTTCCATATATTTTATTTCCATTTGAAATCAAAATAAATAATAACATTTGTGAAACATAATTCATATTCTCCGCTCAGTTGCATCTGGGGGTTGATATTAACACTCCTTTGTGTGGGAGGAACAAAATGGTGCATTATTAATTGACCAAAAAACTGCTTTTGAGGTTTCTCTGGCTTTATGCTGTATGTGTGTTCCTGGAAAATGGTGCATAACTCAAATTTGCATAAAAAGAACCACTTTACAATGTAACAAATAGGGATATATTCCAAAACCTCGACTGTATTGTCCCCCAGACCCATTTCTACCACTTTGACAAGACGATTTTGGTACTCACCAACAGCAGACAGTACACACAAGCACAGGGAGAAGGGTAGGAGATAAGCTAGCAGGAAGATGAGGGGGATGGCAATTACAGAAGTATGTCACAGAACGAGCAAAGAGCATACATCCACAGAGGAGATCTATATTTTGATGCGCATCACTTCCACAATGCACCACACAAAGCAGCTAACTGCAGGCTTCTACCACACTGATAACATAAAAGTGAAATTACCTCACATATAATGATTTTTTTAATATAAAAAGGGTCATCGCATAAGAGTGAATTCGCACGTACAGAACCTGCATAAAGGAAGGGAAACCTGTACATCTTTTATTGACTTGAATTTTATTTAAGTTGGATACAATGTTGTTTTAATTGAATCAGTGTCAAACTGATGTTTAGCTTCTCGTCCTTAACAGCCACTTAAGAAAATCTTGTATTTGATTACTTTGAAAATGTATTTCTGGGGCTAGATCTTGAATTCCAGATTGCTATATTTGAATGTGTCTGCTACCTCCATCCCAAAACTAGATACAACTTCCCCAGCAGGCTTGGAATGCTGTTAGTCATTGGTGTTCCTTCCCTGACACAGCTGGTCAGCATAGCCCCATTAGTCATCTCTTGCATTGCAGAGAAGGGTGTGGCTGTGGTAGCTCCAGGGAGAACAGGCTAAAAGCTTGATTGGCTGTGCTGACACTAAAAGAAGCACCTCTGCGAAAATGGCACTGATACCCCAACAGCCTTCATGGTTTGGGTAAAAAAAAAAAAAAAAATAGAATACCTGAGATCCAGTACGTAGTTTTAGCCACTGGGTTTCTGGTGCAGTGCAGTCCAGCCACATCTGGTGTACTACTCTCTGTGCCATAGGAAGGAATGAAGCAGTTTGTTTTTGCTCCACTTTTTGCAGGGATTCTGGCAGAAGATTTGAAGGTAATTCTTCTTACCAGCTTCTTCTCACCAGTACAGCAAAGGGAGCAGAACGTGGCAGAGAATCCATCGCAATTTATCTGTTGAGACCCCTTGATCTTTTCAAAGTAATTGACTTGGATTGAGTAATGCAAACTGCCAAGGTTAAAATTAGAAAAACAAAAAAACTAGACTATAAAACAGAGTTACTGTTTTAATAACCTACTTTGAACAAAGTATGCTATTTTAAAGGCTAAAATACAATGAGCACTGAAACCTGAGCTGCACAGCACTCTTGGATTGGAGAGGATGGGAATGCCATATGTTTATGAAGTCAGAAGAGAAACCTGCATTGATATTGAGTGACATTCATACATTTTGGATTAAGAGTAGCTTTATAAATCAAGATTTCTGTTATGCTTTGAGTTTTTTATTAAAAAAATGACTGGAATTCAGAAATAAACTATGTTGCTCTTGGACTGAAATAGAAAATATACTTACTAGTTCTAACTAGAGTTAGACATGACCAGGAAAGAGAGTGGTCCTAGTAACGACACTTAGGGCTACGTAGTGGGAACACAGGATAATTTTTACTGGATTTTATTCCTAGGCATTATTACAGAGACTTTCCATAGGGCTCTGATCATAGTTACTTGGTAAAGTTGAGGCTATATAAACTGTTATTTTTGCTGGAATGGGAGAGTTTGTTTAACATTTTTTCTTGATGCAAACTTGGAAGTTTCTCCTGTTTAAGTGGGTGTTTGTGCCTGCCTCTAGTAGGGGTTCAACTAGATCAGGGCTGTCCAACTTCTTAGTAGCTGAGGGTTGCTTTACTGTGTCTTTATGCCTCATAATTGGTTAAAATTTAAGGGAAAGAAAATGTGATCTTTATTAATCTGTTCCACTCCAAACCTAATTTTTCCCTGGATTTTTCCTTCTAGATACATAATCTTGTCTGTTGCTTGTACGTCCTAACTGGCAGTGTAAATTTGACATGATTCTGAAGATTTAGAAAGCAATTGAAAGTTAGAGGTTCACCGATATCACTGCCAATCTGATATGGCACCGATATAAGGGGAAAATTAACTTCAGCTTTTTTTGGCCAGTGTAGCCAATAATGTCACCAATAAATATAATGCATCTTCTGGCCAGGGCTCCTCTGGATGCCATGTGCATGCGTGCAACTGCGCATGTGCACATGGATGCGTGTACCCTTGGATGTGCGAGTTTGGGGCTCTGTGCTCTGCTGCCTTTGCCCTGGCAGCTGTGTCCAGGTGCTCATCCCCTGCCCACCTGGCAGCAGTAGGGAAAGCGAGTTGCGCCTCCTGCTGCTCTGTGGGCAGAGGATGTGCAGCCAGTATGTGGCTCCTGGAACAAAGACAGCAGGGTGGAGAGCCCTGAGCCCACAGCAGGCAGCCCATCTTTACCCTTGCCCCACTTGGCTCTGCTCTATTTTTGTGCTTAAAAATGGTAGAGGCAGTGCTTTAACTAAAGCTTATTTGACAAGCTTTAGTTCAAGCACTGCTGCTACCATTTTTAAGCACTGGGAAACTGACCCCCCCTTCCCCCCCCAGACAAGCTGCCTGCAGCTCTGTCCCTCTCCCTGTCCCAGCACCAGGGGCCCATTCACTGCCCTCACTAGGCAGTACCCCCTGCCCCACTCCCTCCCTCACCGTTAGGGCCTTGGTCTGCTCCTCCCATGCCCCTTCCCCTCTATAGACATACCTGCAGGGACCTGCTCTCCATGCTGCCTTGCTGTATTTCTATAAATTAGTTATCAGGTATTGGCTGATGGTGAATAATTGGCTATCAGTATCAGCCAAGAAAATCTTTGTTGGTGCACCCCTAATTAAGACTGGTCATTTTCTCTTCTCCTTTTATTTGTTTCATTTTGCTGCTAACTACAGGCTAATCGCAGAAGAGTTATTGAAGCTGTTTTGAAACTGGGAAAAGTGGATTTTATTAGTTTATCTTGAAAAGATACATTTGCAGATGCTTAAATTAGAAAGTGAAAGGACTAGCAACTTTATTACACAGAGGTTAGATTGCCCATATTCTGCCCATCCAGAACATTGGTTCAGCAAAAATCAGACCTTTCTGTGCATTTTTAACTTTTCTACCCTGGAACTGTTGGTAGTGACTGGGAATTATCAGTATCTACTCTGGCTGTGTTCACAGTGTAGCTATTATTGAAGAATGAATCACAAAGTTATAGGAAAGTAGAGTTGGAAGGGACCTCCAGGGGTGATCTAGTCTAGGGCTGTCTAACTGCTAGGCTGTGGGTCATGTGAGGCACATGAAGGGTTAATCTGTGCCCCTGGGCTCTTCCTTGTCATTACTTCCCTCATTGCTCCAGAATCTCTGGGCTCCCCTCCCTTTTCTTGCCAGGGGCAGGGCACTGCAGGGTGGACACATGCAGCCTGCAGTGGTGGTCCCCATGTATGTGGTACAACAGTTGGGGTGGGGGAGTTGCCCCCAGCTTGTAGCCAGGAAAGTGAGGGAGGGCCATGGCCTTGGTATTGTGGCCCTCTGTGGTGTATGGTCCCCAGCCTCTAAGACAGGGGTGGGCAATTATTTGGGCCTGTGGGCCACATAGGAAATTTTGCTGAGCTGTCATGGGTTGGGTCAGCACCTCCCCTGCCTTTCTGTGCACAGCAGCTCACCAAAACTCCGTATGTGGATTGGAGCTGCAGGTTTTAGGAGCAGGATGGGCTTGAGGGGTGGTGACAAGGATGGGATCGTGGTACAGGGTCTTGGGGTGGTGACAGAGTGGGGGCAAGGCCTGAGGCAGAGCCACGATCTGCTGCCAACATGGCCAAGCAGTGGATGCAGGTTCCATGAGCAGGAGTGCATCAGAAGCAGATTGCGGCTCTTTGCTGGGCCCTGGCCGCAGATACAGCTGTCTACCTGTCTATAGACACATCCCATATTCCTGCCATCCCATATTCATCCCATGTGCCCTGTCTATGCAGCTCCTGGCCAGTCTCCTTGGGGACCCCAGGATTGTGGGGCAGTAACAGCACAGGGACAGGGCAGATCTGCGATCTAATCCCTGCATATTTGTGCCCATCGCAGGGCCATGTGGGCAGTGGATCCATTGCTCTGTACCAGGCCTCGGCCCCATACTGTGACCACCCCAAGATCTGGTGGTCTCCCTGGTCCAGCCTACTTATGTCATTCCCGGATGCCACTCCCCACCTGCTTGTGGCTTAAGGACCTACCAGATTCACAGTAGAAGTGGGTTGCACTGCTGGTACTTTAATCTTGCAGGTTCCCCTGTGAACCCCGCTCATGGATGCTGGTGGAGGGGCCCCGCTTGTGGTTTGCTCCTGATCAGCGGGAAAGCAATGCTACATACAGCATGGCCTCAAAACTGCTGCATGCCACTGGGTCATGTTGCATGCAGCAGCTTCTCCATTGAGCTGGAGTGAGCTCTGGGGGAAAGGAAAGTGGGAGTGGGTTGAGTGGGGCACTGGGCCATACAGCAGAGCCTATAAGGAGCCCTCCATTGCAGATGGAATGTGGCATGGGGTGTCTGCAGAGGACACCTGAGGAGGAGAGAGGCTGAGGTGCCCCACAATCCCCTTGGGTCATTGCACCATGTGTTTGAAGCACGGGGCAGTTGCAGGGAAGGTAGTGCTGCATGCTAGTAGTTGCTTGTGTTCATTCATTTAGCTCCTGTTTCCCTGTCTGGGCACTGTGCCCCTGGCCCTGTGGGAGGCAGGCAGGACTTCCATCTAACCAATGAGCCCCTCTGGGGCCCCAGGGGCAGGAGCAGGGATGGTGTGAGCAGCCATCTGAGTTGCACCAACTGTTTGGTCTTTATCACATGAGGAAGAAGTGATTGAAGTGGTCAGGATGGGGTGGCCTTGGCCAGCGCTTCCCAAACTGTAGCACAGCCTTGGAGTGGCTGCAGCAGAACTGCACTGCCTGTGGTGCCCACTCTGACTACTCCAGGACATGCACAGGGCCAGTCTGTGGGTCCAGTTTGACCGATGGCCTGGCCCTATGCCTCCTTTCTTTGAGTTTGACACCCCTGACTTATTGGTATGTGGAAGTGTAACATTAAATAAAACCCTGCGTGTAAAGGTGAAGGGATTGTAAAATCAAGATGGCATTGGGGTTGTGGACTGGCTTCAGTGCTTGAATGTAGAGTAGAGGTAGCTAGTTTCTGTTCAGAATAGGTCACCTAAATGTAAAATTAGCTTTGGCAAAGAAAAATCATTGGGCTCTAAACAGGAGTCAGGTCAGGACCTACCTAAATCATGGTAGAAGTTTGTGGTGCAGCAGCACCTTATAATTTTGCTGTTTTTGCTATGCCCTTCCCCCAGCCACCAAGTGGCTGAGAGGCAATTGATGTTGTGGTTTTTGCCTCTTGGCCATTTGGGTGGGGGACGAGCATGGCAAAAAGAATAAGATTAAAAGTGCCACTGCACCATGAACTTCCCCATGATTTAGGTAGGTCCCCAGTCCTATGGCCTACTCCCTGAGTGTTCTGGAAAATGTGTGTTTATGTAGTGTCTGGATTGGGTCTTTACTCAAAAAGGGCAGGGTACTACTATTGTATCCTTATTTTCAGAAATTTTGGGTTATCAAGTTCATAATTCAGTATTCTGGAAGGGAAGGCGGTGCTATCAGGTACTCTTCAACTCCATTTTAAATTAAACTCTAAAATTAATTAAGCTTTCTCTTAGTGAATTTCCTAGGCTTGTTTTTTGGGATGCGGAGGAGGAGGAACAGTTAACAAAGAGAAATGCTTATTGTAATAGCTAATCATGTTTTGCAGATGAGGTGTTCCTCTGGTTGGTGGAGTGGTGATAATAGTCACTAGTTTCTGACAGGTGGAAGAGAAATCCCAGTCACAAATTGTGTCCCAGAATGCTAATTACAAAGTATCTTTTAGAAGACTGAAGACTCTCTCTTTCCTTCCCATCCTCCCTCTACTCAGACTGAGCTTAGTTGCTTCTGGCTAGCTTTCTGGTGACTGAACCAAGTGTCCTTTCTTTTAAAATGCCCAGGTGCAAAGATACTATGTACCAAGTATAAAGGTTAAGATTGTCAGCTTCATGGGACCATTGGACCTGGCTCATGGAGATGGTATTTTGGCAACAGGTACTCTCCCTGTGCTGCCAGGGGGAGAAGTGCTAGCAGGTGCAAGTCCTAGAGTCCACCTGTGGCCTGCCTCTGATCCAGGTGTGTCATTTGGACGTTTAGCTGGAAAAAGTGGTCTGGTTTAGAGTGTGCTCAGATGTCATACATATGGATCTTATTTAAATTTATGAAATAATTATGCTAATTTAGCATCAAATGTGGACTGGCTGTTTATATTCAGCAGCTGTTTTCAAGCAAAAATAGTCCCAAAGTGGATTGCATAATTTTTTTCTACATGCAAGTTCAAGCATTCATAGAAGCATTACTTTTTTTTAATGTGTACTCTTCACAGACTATTTTAGGACTTAAATCATAAATATGTTCTTATTCCTAAGAGGCTGGTATGAATGAGATTTATTGTCATATTGATAATGGGCTTCATAATGAATGGAAATAAAACATTTGGACATTTTCAATTTTATACCTCATTTTATGTGAAAATCATAATAGGGAAAAGAGGAAGCAGCTCACAAGTGATTGAGAGTACAAGACAACAGAAGATGAAAACAGTGTAGGAATAGACACTCTATAGAACGGCAAAGAGAGATACCAGAAAGTAAAAGCTGGAACAACAGCCCTAGTGAGAGAGCTCTCTTTTTTTTTTAAACTCAAGTTCTCTTAAATTAATCCCTTATACTAAATGCAACTATAAACAAGGAGGAAGTAATACTATTCCTTCAAATTGCAGTGAATGTGGCACTACTTTTAATCACTTTTATAAGTGTTGGGAAAAGTTGTCCAAAGCTTTAACAATAGTGATTCATTGTGATTTTTCTAGTCTGTCACATTATCTGTTTATTTTAAAGAATAAAATTTACTGGGATTTGTATTCCCCCCATTATGCAAGACTCAGTTATTTGCCAGCTTTTATGTAGGCACACTATTGAAGTGATCAGGCTTCCGAATTCCTTGGTTTAAACTCCTGAACCAAGTGTAAATGCTATGTTTTAGTCTTGGGATCTTCAGTTACATTTGGGAGCATACACTCTAGTAGAAAGGTCTAGTACCCTTTCCTGTTCCTGAAAGCTGCAACTCAACAAATTTATTTATTTATTTGTCCCCAAGGCTTAATCATGGTTCTTCAGATTCCCCTTGTAGTTTAAATTCATCCTATTCCAGGATGTTCTTGAAGGTGTTAATGATTTGGTATGCAGTTCAACATTCTAGGAGATAAGCAGATGTGAGAAAAAAGGTAGACACAGTTTGTGTTTGCAGAGACCTCCAAAATGCATTGTTTTTACTCTAAAGGAATATAGTAAAAGAAGTTTTTGATGATTAACACCCCCCCCCCCAACCCAAACAAGCTTCCTCTTCCTTATCTTTGTAGGCCAAGTGATCTACCTTTAGGCAGGGAGGCTTGTCTTCAACATGGGCTCAGCAACAAAAGTAAGCTTTTCTACCTACCCAGAGCTTCCTGGGGACCACTCTGAGACTCTCTCACATAATACCTTAAACCTCTTTGTGCCTTTATAAAACAATTTCCATGTGCACCTCATATTCCATTGATTTACAAGGTATAATCATTACTGACATAGTATTGAAATGTTAGCTTTTAGCAGTAGGAATGTATGCATCTGTTGCAAGTCTGACTCCAAGGGAAGTCATGCCACTCCTTAGTGGCCAGTCAAGCTCCTTGGTGTGTTCTCCCTGTTATTTCACCTGCTGTGGCTTGATGTATAGGAATTGGGATGCTACACCTGAATCCTGAGATAAGCTTGATTGGCTTGAAATTGACCTAGCCAGATTCTTAGCCCTGTCCCTCTCTGGACCCTTTGTCACCCAATTCTGTGCCTTGCTGGTACTACTTATGGCCTTTCTGTGCCTCAAAAGGCACTAAATTGCCTTCAGGGTGTTAGTTGTGGCCTCCAGCCTCCCCCAAATCCACACCTGTGTGTCTCACAGTTGTCAGTTACCATCAGTTAGTACCTCTGGCCCCTTGTGCCCTCATCCCTTTTTGTTTGGGCCTTGGCCCTCAGCCTAAGCTCAGTCATGACCTTGCTTACTGCAGAGTTTGGAACCCAGAGTGTTTCCAGGTATCCTGTCACATGGCATCTTGTCCATCCCTACAGCCCCAAGCCAGTCTTCATCAGTCTACGGTAATCCCCTCATCAGTTTCTACAGTCTCCAGGTTCCTGTTCTGTTAGGCCAGGGGTGGGCAAAATATGGCCCCTGGACCAGATCCAGCCCACCAATTGATTGTATCCAGTCCACAGCTGCCACTGCAGTGGCAGCCCTGTAAGGGGTCAGTCCTGCAAGGGGCTATGCTTCCCTGAACCCACCAACAACACTGCTCCAGCCCCGGCTAGCATCCACAGCTTCCTAGTGTTGCTCCAGCCACCTGAGTTCTGCTTGGCTTCCCCTACCTCCAGCAGCAGTTCCCCCTCCTGCACTGTTCTGCTTTGGGGAAGCTACAACCAGGCAGCTCCTGCCCCAGCACACACAGCTTCCGCTACTGGCCACCTTCTGTCCACTGTGTGCATCTGACGCGGTGAGCAGCTAGAAGGCAGCTGGGAGCCAGAGCCCTGTTTGTCAAGGCAGGAGCAGGGGCTGCCCAGCACAAGACTGGCATGGCTAGGAGTGTGGCACTGGCTAACCTGGGTGGGAACAGCTGGGGCTTGGCATGGTATGTAGTGCTGTAGGCCAGATAGGGGGCAGACTACACCAGTACTGTATCACCCAGGCAAGCTCTGCTATCTGTGTCCCCTGGCCCTACCTCTCCCCACGCCAGCTGGCTCCCAAGACCTAGTGTGGGCAGCTTTTCACACCCCCTTCATCTCCCCAGACATCCCCCCCTCCCACACAACATACAAGAGTAATCCTTTATTTGAACTATTATGCAATCACCTCCATATATGCTATTCAGAAACATAAATGAGGACAAAAATATTTCTAAAATTTTAAAAAGTAGATATTTGGTTTTTAATACATAATTTTTTTTAAGTCTTGAACTTGCTAAAATTATAGTTTTCTGAAATATTTTGTGTACAGCCCTCAACAGCTTATCAAAACTCATTAAGTGGCCTACAAGCCAAAATAATTGCCCACCCCCTGTGTTAACTTGTACTTTCCCCAGCTCTGGTTCTCTTGAGCCTACTCACCATAGTCTCTCAGCCCTGTCTGTGCTAGTAGCTTTTTCCCTAAGTACAGCCTAGACTAGCCTACCTGCTTTGGCTCAGGAGCTGAGTTTGTATCTCCCAGGGCTCTACCTCTTCTGGTCAGGTGATCCCCTGACCAGCTTCAGGTGGCTTCCCTCAGCTTAATGAGCAGGCTGCCCTCATCTGCTGAAGTTTGCTTTTCTACTTGTCTGGAGTTCTGTCCCACCGTCTTACAGCTGCACCTACCTTGCAACATTGTAGCCTTTATTTTTGGTTTCCTCCTCTGGCTGCTTATTTTTGTATGGCTATTTGTACCTCAGCTGCCTATTTCAAACTGCAGCCATCCCATTTTTCCTTCTTATTAAATAAATACCAGGCTTTATTAAATAAATATCAGGATTAAGGCTACTGTAACTTCATTTTTGTATATTTGATTGTAATATCACTTTGAAGCTTTGGTGAATTTTGGAAGCGGATAACTCATTGCTAACAAATACATGCTATTATAGATCTTGATGGAAAATGATTAAAAAACACCATTGTATTCAAAGTAAAACTTGGCACAGCTTATCCTACTTGGCTATCATTTCTCTGTATAGTTAAGTTAGAAGCCTAGCATATTCCTACCACTTGATTATCTCTTAACTCCTGTGTATTGACTAGCTCAGCTGTTTGGAGAATTAGTTTAGTATTTTGGTGTCTTTTTATCTGCCAAATGAATGCTTGATGATTGGGGCAGCTTTACGTGGTAGAGGATGGGCCCTGTTTGAATTAATTAGATCACTTTTTAGTAGTCAGCTTTTACTTTATTTTTCACTTGTATTGAAAATTGTTTGCTTCCTTCGCTCTGGAGAGAAGAAAATTCTTTGTCTTAAGTCTCTGCCAGTCCCATGTTCCTAACTATCCAAGTGATCCATCTGTTGCAAGTAGTAGGAAGCTTTTGCTTCCCCTTTCTCATTCCTGGATCTTACTAGTAAAGATTGATGTACTGGTAACTGGTCTTACTCAAGTGGTGTATAATGAACAAGTACAGTTGAATAAATATCCCTTGCAATCTGAGATGTGCCATGCTAGGCTTTTTAGGAGTTGTGACTACTTCAGCAATGGAAAAAGCTGTTACTGGTGGTATTTGTAAGTTATAGTGAATGTATAGCTAGATAAGAATAAGTAATATCTATGTCCATTAGATTTAAGTTTATGAAGGGTTGACATCTTTTACCTGTTATTTTTCTCTTAGATATATTTATGTGAAGCAGAAATTAGTAAGAATTGTATATTTCATTGGTCCTATTAGAATCATAGGCTTGGAAGAGACTTCTGGGGCCATCTAGTTAAGCACCTTCATGAATGCAGGCTGTAGTGTTCTGAGAACATGACTAAGCAAATAGGGATGGATTCTTACCTTCCCCTGGAGAGGTTTATATCTTAGTTTATCCTGATTTCTTGATGGGTTTGTGTTCTTAGTTAGAGATTTGCTACTGAAAAACTCTGTCCCAGAGGTGTTACCATGAGCAACCTTTTTGAAGTTGTGGAACCCTTTTGTTGGGGATGGGGGAGGGAGAGTGGATGGGGGTGGAAATTATCTTTGTAGTAGTTGGAATCCATGTTACTAGCCTTGAGGATTGTTTTGATTAGAAATAGGAAATAGCATTTCACTTAGTTCATTTGTTAGAGTCACAGGGAGTTCTTTCTCTTCTGGAAGTGGAAGGAAAAACAAGCCAAAAAGTATAACCACCACCAGCAAAGCCCAGACATCTAAACTTCCTAAGGAGCTGCCTGTCTTTTTGGTGGCTTTTGTGGTGTTCTTGCATATGAAATGGAAATCACTGAGGGTGCTAACAAGTGATATTTGTAGTGCGTTTTGCCCTCTGAAAGCGCTCTACCACTGTGTCCTGACAGAAGTGCATAGCTGCAGAGCACTTTAAAAGCCCCTGATTTGCATGACAAATTAACCCTCATTTAATAAGGGTTCAGATGAAGGCACTCCAAAGTGGAGCACCTTCATTAACTTCTGTGTGCCCTTGCATGTGGGCAGGGCTGGGCAGTGAGCCCTGCCCCCAGTGCTGACTTCAGGCCTGGAATGGGGAGTAGGCAATGGAGGGAGCTCCAGTCTGGGGCTTGCCCTGCCTGTGCTTGGGGGAGGGAGGATAGGTGGATTGGAGACCTGCTGGAGGTCCTGAAGCTTCCTCTAAGGTCTCCCCCTCCCAACTTGAAGAAGGCACTGGGGGTGGGGGGGAAGGGGGGGGAGTAGCTAGGGGAGAGAGGCTCTGTTGGATCTGCTCCTAGATGTAGCTGTCTTTTTTTTTTTTTTTCCCCCTTCTTTGTTCCCTCCCCCTCCTGACCAAATAGGGAATGTCCGGGTTGGGAGGAGTCACTGTAGCTCATAGCACTTTATATTAAGCTCCATGAGTTACAATGGGGAGCTACATGTCTGTCAGTGTCCTGAGTCTTCCATCTTACCTCTTAAACTTGTGTTGTGTTTCTTGTATTGTATCAAAAAAGTTTCGTTCAAAGGAAGATATGTGCATTCACTGTGGGTCAGCTGAATTTTCAGTTTTATTAATAGTTTTAAAAGATGTTAAATAAGAGACTTCTGCAGGTAGTGTTGTAGTATCCCTGATGATCCAAGCAATATGTGAGAAGCATACATTTAGTAACGGGCTTTTTATTGGGCAACCTAGATAGTTTTGAGAAATGCGTTTTTGGCCCAAAGCTTGTCTAACATCTTTCCCAACTACATAGTTCGTCCAGTAAAAGATATTACTAAAAGATCCTGTCTCTTGCATACTTTTAAAAACATCTTTGGAAATTATAAAGCCAAAGAAAACTTTTCTATTTATGTGAATTGGTCCTAATTTTTAATATTTATTTAAATTGCTTTGGAGCTGGGAGGATAAGAGGTTGAACATGATTTTAAAGAATCTTTTAGGTGGAAGGTGGGATCAAGAAAACTCTGACTATTCTGGGAAATGCTCTTTAAACATTGTTTTGTGATGCATGTGGGCTTGGGAGTGCCCACATCAAGACAGTTGGATGATGGGGTCTTAATTCAAGTGGATTTAGAACATCTTAATTTCTTTTTTGAATATAAAATACAAGCACAATCTGATTTGTATTTTTATGCATATCTCAAAATTGAACAATCAGTATTTTGCACAGCTATCAATGCAACTGGTGAAACAGCGAGGTTTGCAGTGACCTAAGTTAGGGAGACAAAAGGTACTTGAATTGGCAGTT
>NW_017728886.1:166236494-166243224 GCF_001723895.1 Crocodylus porosus | reverse complement strand
CCAAAGTTTGTAGTGGCGTACATTTAGAAACGCTAATTATGCTGTCTTAAAAGATCACCTAAAACAACTATTTTAAATTTAGTATTGTTAAAAATAAATGTTTATTATAATTTTTGTGTTTGAAAACTTAATTGTTCTTTTTCTTTTTTGTGTTTCTGTGGGTCATTCTCTGTCTTCTGTTGCTGTTTAATTAGAAAAACAGGAAGAATATGTTTATGAGACTACAAATTGGTAGGAGAATTAAAGGGCTGGTATGCTTATTCATTTCTGTGTTATTAGCCTGTCAATCTCTGAGATCCTGTAATGCTAGTTCAGGTAGAATGTAGTGATCACCATGTTCTTCACTT
Source organism: Crocodylus porosus (assembly GCF_001723895.1). Lineage (NCBI taxonomy): Eukaryota > Metazoa > Chordata > Crocodylia > Crocodylidae > Crocodylus > Crocodylus porosus. The sequence goes on along the minus strand of NW_017728886.1, from coordinate 166,242,877 downwards.
TTAAGTATTTAATGCTTTTTGGAACGAATGTAATTAAATATTTGAAAATATGATTTTTGACCAAAAATGTTTAATGCTTATTTTGTAGATGGTGTTCTGACACCGAATACAGAGAACACTAATTATTCCTACCAAGTACCTAACTTCCATAAGTGTGAGGTCTGTTTGCTGTCTTTTCCAAAAGAAACACAGTTCCAGCGCCACATGAAGGATCATGAGCGAAATGACAAGGTTTGTATTCAATAAATCTAAATAAACTTAGTAAATCAAAAGTTAAATCCAGAATTATAATAGTAGAGATGGAAGCAATGAGTAAAGGTTCTCAGGATTGGCACCGATAAGCAAATATCGTAGGTGCTTTAGAGTTGTACAGGCAGTCCTTGACTTACAACATTTTGACTTACAATGTTTATAAATTGACAACCTGTTTCAACTTTATGATGTCAGTTTCGACTTTACAGCACTTGATCTGATGTGATGCCACGCCAGCGAACAAATTCGCTGTATCGCTCATCTCCATGGAGAACATCTGTCCAAACTTCCTTGGACACTTTCTTTAAGAAAGTAGACAAGACTCCAGAAAAACCTGCAACCAAGACTGCTGAGAAGACTCCAGCCAAGAATCTTTCAAAAAGTCCAGCAAAGTCACCTCAAAGAAGTCATTCCAAATCAATATGATTGCTATTTACAATATAAATAGATTCATGTAGCTATATTACTCATAATTGATTACTTATAATTGATGGAGTAAAAAATTCTGGGGTATTTTTGGTGAAAATAGAGTATTGGGCCTTGGTTCAGGAACCAATCCCCCATTTATAACATTTTTTTAATGAGAAAATTGGTTCCGAGTTGCAATGTTTCGACTTAAGACGCAGTTTTCAGGAACCAAGTAGGTCTCAGGACTGCCTGTACAAAACTTATCACTTACTATTCATTGCAGGTGTAGCCCAAAGTATTTATAAAACCTTACTGGGAACAGTATTTGGCAATGAATCTGTTCCCAGTTATTCAGTTTTTAACTGCTGCAAATCCATTAACTCTTTAAAGTGTTCATGTAGACTGGGGAAACTGATAGAATTTTTAAAAAAATTGTCTAGATTTTGAGCTGCCAATTTGTGCTGCCAACAGAAAGAAGCATTTGTTATTATTACTTCATTGGCAGATTTTGCCAGCTGATCTATTAGAATTATTTTAAGTAAGGGACAGTGCATGCTTGCTTGTTTTTCTATTCTTGCTCGCTGTCTCGCTCACTCTCTGTCGCCTTGTTTATTAAAGGAAACAGAAGAATCCTGGGTGAAATGGAAATATAATGTAGTTGTGATTTGTAAATCAAATGTAGAAGAAACGGGAAGAATATTAGGTTTACAGTTAAGGCTTTTTGGAAACAAGGAATCTCAGTTAAATTCTAGGCTAGTTTGATAGCAGCGAGGAATATTAGGAGCAATGTTTTTAAACAAAATGAAAAGAATGAATTTTTTTTTTTAAGAATACAAACTGAATACATATGTGCTTTTGACAGCAAAAAAGTTGACCATGGAATAAAGGAGGTGTCATTTTCTTAAAGGGATTACTGTTCTCTTGGTTGTATTGCTGGTAGAACCTGGAAAAGGAGTTCAGTATCCTTTTTAATTTTACCAAGTCTTTATATCTTTTCTGACATCTCATTCTTCTTTCTGTACCCCCCTACACATGATGTCTACTGTACAATTAAATTGTTAATTGCACAGTAAATTTAGACTGGCTACACATGCAAATTAACTATCATGCCTTAAAAAAGTCATAGAACTGTCCCAGCTGCAGGGTGCTCTACATACCCCCTGTGTATGGGAGACTGCATGGAGCTCTTGGTCCTGGCTGTGCCCTGCGCTTATAATGAGTGATCCCACAATCAGGCCTCCTGCAATGCAAGATTGTGTGGATTACACATTAGATCAGTGGTAGGCAATTATTTGGGCGTAGCTGTGTGGGATGGGGCCTTGGGAAGGTGGGTGGGCAGGGAGTTGGTATGGGCATGGGTGGGCAGTAGCTTCAGCGGGGGCAGCTCAGTCAGGGCCCCCGCTGCCACCAGTGCTGCCTCTAGGCTGCCCTTGCACCCCAAAGAGGGGCTGGAGCTGCTGCCCAGCTTTGGCAGTGGTGGCCTGGGCATTGAGGTAGTGGTTGTTTGGCAGAAGCTGCTGCTTGGTGCCAGGAAAAAGTGGGACCTGTTGGTGGGCACGGCTGCCTTCCCTTCGCTGCTGCTAGGACCCTTCTTGCTGCAGCCATCTTGAGCTTGCACTGGGGCTGCCCTGTGGTTCCTCTTCACTGCTGCCACCAGCCCCACCTCCAGGCCCAGCCCCACCAGGACACCCAAACCATTTTTTCTCTCTTCCCAAACCCATCCACACCTCACACCAGTTCCCACCATGAATGCTGGAAGCAGCACCAGGCGGGTACTGGCATTGGTGCGTCAGCTGTGGTCTCTGGCAGTCACCCCAGTCCCCAGTGGGAACTTGCCAGGAGCATTCACAGGTGAGGCCAGCACCTGCCTAGCTCTGATTCTGGTGTGTGGCAGGAACTGGTATAAGTTGTGGACAGAGCCAGGATGTGCCCACCCACCTCGCAGCAGCTAGAGCCACTGGCTGTCTGTGGGCTAGACTTTGCAGCTACCTGTCCGCAGGCCAGATGCAGTCAATTGGCAGGCCAGATCTGGCCCCACCCTTGCATTAGGTCCAGTTGTGTGTTTACCTGCACAGGTAGAGAGGGCCAGTCGTATTACTGGTAGATGCTGGGAAGGGAGCTTTTTAACTTTAGAAAGTCTTTTATATCTTTTCTGACATTTCACACTTCTTTCTTTTCATTCCGTAAAAACAAATTAACAACTGAATTGGTAAAACGAAAAACAAAACAAAAAACCAAGGTCCTGCCTTCCCCTTTCCCTCACTCCATTTCCCCTTCTTTTGAGAATTTTAGGTCATGGAGTAAAGAAGGTATTTAGTTGAACTAATTATCATTGGATGTATTTGAATTGTTATTTTTGTTTTTAATTATGGTGTAGATACTTTTAGTGCATATACTTAGTATAAAAAGGTTAGGTTTGATGTCTTTATCTTGATTGTTCCCACAACCAGCCTCATCGGTGTGACCAGTGTCCAATGTCATTTAATGTGGAATTCAACCTAACACTTCACAAATGTACTCACAATGGGGAAGATCCTACATGTCCTGTGTGCAACAAAAAATTCTCCAGAGTGGCTAGTCTCAAAGCTCATATTATGCTACATGAGAAAGAAGAGGTAACTATTTAAATTTTATTTTTTAATTTTTGCAGGGTTGAGTGTACCATGACTACTACATTTGAGAATTAGAGCCGTGTTTTGGTGGAAGGGGGAAATAAATGAGGCAGAGAGATAACAGTTCATACTAGAGAATACAAGCAGTCTAATAATGATGTCTAAAAATGGAGGTGCATGATCTAAACTAATTGATCCAATCCTGTTCTTCTGGAGCAAGTGACTGTGTATTTGTTAGCTTGGCTGCTGTGCATAAAGGGAAGAACATAAATTCATGTAATCTGTATCATGTTATCTGTTTCCTGTTCTTTTTCAGTCTTTTATTTCAAAGTTTTCATTGGCTGGCATTCTTATAGTAGCAATTAGTTTTTAAAAATATCTCTCACACAACATCTGCTTGCATACCACATGCACCTTTTTCTGCAAAAAATAGCCATCCAAATTGTGGGTGTGTGTTTTTTAAATGGGGAACTGATTTCTGCACCAGAATGGAGGCATGAGGATGCTTGAATGGTCACTGGGGGCCATGCTGCCTTCACCACCTCCTGCATGAGCCTGGGAAGGGGAGTCTTTTGCACTGTCAGTTTCTCTGACTCTGCAGCTTAAGTTCTAGTTTTTGCTTAGCAAAAAAAACTGCTGCCAATTTGCTATGGCTTGGGTTAAAGTTTGCCATGGACTTTGCAAGATGAGTATAAGGAATAAACTCTGTCCCTGCTCCCCCAATCTGCATTCAGCCATGACTCTGGAAAAATCTTTTTTTCTTCATTCTGCCTTCCCAAAACAAGGCACACATCTTTTGAGGGGCATGATATGTGAGAAAATACAGTATTAACTAATATTCCACCATTACAGTGCCCAATAGTGTCCACTGTAACTACTGTCCACTTTACACAAGCTCTGTGAGTACTAGGAGTGCACCAGTAAGATTTTTTTGGGTGGATACTGATGGCTGATTATTGACCAGCCATATCAGCCAGTACCGATCCAATTGCTGATATGTAGCCTGGCAGCTTGGAGAGCAGCGTCTGACTGGTAAGTCTGTTGGAGGGAAGGGGTGTAGGGGTGTGTGGGGCAGATTGAGGCCCTAGTGATGCAGGAGGGAGTGGGGCAGAGACAGGCACTGCTGAGCTAAGGTGGAGTGGGGTGCAGGATGGAGCCAGTGGAGGGGTGGGGGTGGCTCCTGCCCCTACACACACCCCCATGGGAAATATGAGGGGCATGTACCCCCTTGCTTTGTGCATGGGTTGAGGGTGAGCGGCTACTGTGTGCTCAGGGCCAGGGCTGCGTCAGTTTGTTGCCTGTGGCTGTGCTTGGGCTGGGCAGGGCGTGTGGCAGTGGTGCTGGGAGGGCTACCACCACTCACCCCACCTGGCTCAAGCGCTGCCCCAGCCCCGAGTGCACAGTGGCAGCCTCCCCTCACCCCATGCATAGATCTAGGGGTGAGTACATGCCCCCATGCCTCCCCTGGGGGTGCGCACAGTGGTGGGAGTCGCCCCCCCCCGTGCTTCCTGGACGAGCCAGCAGCTCCATCCCCTGCCCCATTGTGGCTGGGCTACACCTGCCACTGCCCTAGCTCCACTCCCTCCCTCACTGAAGGGGCCTTTATCTACCTCCCCAACCCACACGCCCTCCTCCACCCCCTGATTTACTGTCCAGACGCTGCTCTCCAAGCTGCTGGGCTGCACTCCTGGTTGCATGCATGCTGCGGCTGTGTGCACGCATGCAACATTTATCAGGGACGTTATCAGCCTCATCAACCAAAAAAAAGCCGTTTGCCAACGATATCAATTTTTCCTTTTATCGGTGCCAGTATGATACAAACGGATGTATCAGCGCACCTCTATTGAGTACCGTTGTTTATGAACTAAAGACCTCAAGGACTGTGTGGAATTAAAAGCCACTACATTGCTTTTCACTGCCCATGTCCTTTAAATTATAATTTCCATTGTCTATGCAGTCTTCCTCTTTTTTCATAAAATTATAGCTTGAATATATCATATTTACTAGGCATGCCTTATGGCAGCAAGGGGTGGGGAAGGGGCATGGAGTTGGGAGCAGGGGGAGGTATGCTGCAAAGGGAGAACAGGAACAGGCATAGGGGTAAGGAATGGGGCCCAGGCTGCAGAGATTGGGATCAGGCATAGGGGTCAAGGGGTCAGAGGCAGGCTGCAGATGGGAGCCGTGGGTGGAGAAGGCAAGAACAGGGGTGCGGGGAGCAGGCAGAGGCATGGAAGGGCAGGCAGCGGGAGTCATGTGGCAGGGAGGGCAACGGGTAGGGGTCTGACCCCATGCCCTCCATCAGTTCTTGCCCTGCTACAGGAGTGGGGGATACAAATTTAGGGTGACCTTCCACTAATTAGATTCTACACATGGAAAATTATAACTGTGTTAGAATCTAATGTATAGAATCTAATTATTAGGTACTCATCTTAAATTTAAAATCATTTTGAATTTTGCATAAATATGGGGGGGTGTGGTGTGTGTGTGTGTAGATATATATATGTGTGTGTGTGTGTATATAAAATCTAATACGGCTGTGTGAAGATTCAGTAGTCATTTTGAGTCGAAGGATATTTGGCCTGATTTGGGGACCAAATCTCTGAATTTGAATCAAATTGGGAGACCAATTAAAAGCTTCAAATCGATTCAAAGTGTCCGAATCAATTCAGAAAAGATTTTGCCATAGACTAAACAGGCAGATTCGGCCATAGACTAAACAGGCAGTTAACACCACTGCCTCCAGCTGGTAAGTCTGTTGGGGCTGTGGGAGGGGGGAGGGAAGGAGTGTAGGGGAGGGAGAGATTAGGGCTGGGGCTGGGATAAGCTGGCTAGCTGGGGAGGGGGGACGCGGGATGGCGGCACAGCGGTTCTGCCCTGCTGCCACTTGCCCGGCTGGGGCGGGGAGGGGCGGGATGTAGGCATGGCTCGTTCCAGGTAGAGGGAGGCAAGCAGCAGCAGTGCATAGCCCCTGCTCTCAGCATTGCTCTGCCTGCATCCCATGCCCCCCTGCCTCAGCTGGCAAGTGGCAGCAGGGCATCGCCCCACTCCCAGTACTAATGCAGATGCAGTAGCGCTGGGAGCAGGGACTATGCTGTGCTGCTGCCCGGAGTG
>NW_017728886.1:166217426-166236134 GCF_001723895.1 Crocodylus porosus | reverse complement strand
GCCAACCAGGTCAGTCATGAGGGCTTCTTCCATGGCTCCCCCTGCCAGGGCAGAGGCAGGCACAGCTGGGGGAGCTGCAGGAGAAGCCCCCATAACTGCCCTGCCCAGCCCCAACCTCCCGGCACTTTATAAAAAACAAACAAACAAAAAAAAACCCCGCACTCACCGGCGCTGATCAGGGCCTCCTAGGGCTCATGGCAGAGTCCTCCCGTGCAGCATGGGGCAGTGAGGGGCAGCAGGGATCACCCCACACGGCAGCTGTTGCATTACATAGAGGGGTGGCTCCAGCAGTCAGCCAGGGCTTGGCACCGCTTGGCCCCAGCTCCCAGACAGCACGCGGTGCTCTGCTGTGCTTGCCTCTCCTCAGCTGATCTAAATTGCTGAATCAATGCTAGATTTCCAAATCTGATTCAGCCAAATTGAATGAGGACAGTGATTCAAATCACCGAATCGAATCACTGTCCCCTGAATCGGCTGAATTTGAATCCAAATCAAATACTTCCCTATTTGTACAGGCCTAGTATTTAGTAGTTTGTTGCCTGTTGGTACCTCATTTTTCACCGGATTTAGTTTGTTTTGGTAATTATTTGAGCCTTTTCTTTTTTCCTCATAAATATTCAAAGACTCTGATTAAATGTTTTTGTCTTTTATCAAGGCACAATCCCTATTAATGATAGGCAAGCTGAGTAGCTTTTGGTGTTGGGCAAAAGGCAGGGTAGATTTATACCTTATTGACTAATGATGAAGTGAACTTGGTCTCATGAAAGCTTATGCTATTTATCTCTCAGATCAAGTTAGTCTGTAAAGTGCAAATTTACCCTGCCTTCTGCCTGACTTCAAACATGGCTAACTACTTCTCTGTTTTGGTGTTGCCTTAGTAAGTGCACCCTGTATAAATTCAAAAAAAGTTTTAAAAGGCAGAAAGGTGAGGCTTAAAATGGTACTACTGAATGACTGCCAGTTAGATTCTTTGTTGCATTCAGAATGTCCTTATGAACAGTTTCATGTAGGTCCAGGCTTTCATTGATAAACTTGCTATCTTTCAGGCATGCTAGTTGGTTTGTCCCTGTTTAAGTCATCTGAAAGAAAGGAGTATTTTTCCTTTTAGATGTCCTGCAGAAAGAACAAAAAATGACCCTCGTTTCCTAGTCCACAGAAACACCACTATCTGATTTGTATACTAACTGCTTCATGGCAGCATGCTATTGATTGGTTCATATGGATCATTCTCCTTGACTAGTAATACCAAAGCAGGAACTGCCAAGGTTATTTCAGTACTGAGCCGTGCTAGAGATCATTCTTGAATCGAGAGATTGCCAGCAACTGTCTGCAACCTTTTTACTGGCAGCAGTGACAGTATCTGTACTATATATATTGACACCAGCTATAGTTTCATAGTTTCTAGGGTTGAAAGGGACCCGAGTAGATCATCTAGTTCGACCCCCTGCCATGGCAGGAAAGAGTACTGGGGTCATACGACCCCAGCAAGGTGTACATCTAAAGCTGTGCTTTAATGCTTACAATTTGCAGTGCTATTTCAGGTCCAGGAACAACCTGTTATATATGGGCTTGTGTCTCCTATACTTTAAGTTGGGTTAACATTCTTCTGATGTTGCAGGCATGGCTATTGTTTCTGTATTTATTTCCTTTCTGATACTAACTGGTGATGCTGAGTTGCAGCCTACTTCTCCTGTCTTAGCAGCCACACCTTTTAGAGGTAGAATTTTCTTATTTATCACTGGATTCTCAGCAAAGTGGAAAGGGATCTCCTTTCTGTGTCCCTAAGGTTTCTTTTGAGTTATTTGGGTTAGAAAGGGTATCAAGGATCTCCTGGAGATCTAAGCGGCACAGGAATTATGAAGTTAAGCGTGTGCCTCTATATCCTTCCCTCGTTCCCCTGTTGCCAATTTCTAAAATGTTGCTGCATGGCTATCCTGGAATCCATGGTCATTATAGTAAAACTATCTCAGAAAAAGATTTACTTGGAGCTACCTCAGATACTCCTTCGTGATTCTTTAACTGCAAAGGAAGGCTTTGAATAGGAAGAACTGTCTCAGAATAAGGGTATTTATGTATTGTTTGTAGTGTTGCTTTGGCCTCATTATTTCAGCATAAGACTGGAAATTTCATTTTGATGGCTGTTCACGATTCCAGGATTTAATGTGGAGGGTAATGTGGAATCATAACTTATTTAACTGGAGGCAGTGCTGGCAGCTCCTCACAAATGGGATGCTCTGCATGCTTGTCTACCAGGAAATTTAGTGCTCTTTTTAACAATACCTACAAAACAATTTGGCAGATGCTACTACTATCACTGCAGCTTCAGAGAATGCAGACAAGAGCGGTAATGTGCCACTGATAGAAGCAGAATGTTTATTCACACATAGCACTGGGGTCTTCTCATTGCTGACACTGTGAAAGAAAACAATAGGTAGCAACAACCAGCACCAAAAATGAAAAGGAACCAAAATGATTCAATCTGGCTGGTAACAACTGCAACTAAGATTTTCTGAATTATTAGGCTTTGCTAGGCAGTTTTATGCTTTCGCTTACTGAAAGTAACTTCCCAGCTGTTGATTTGACAAATTGGTCTTAGATCACAGGGAGGAGTTCAAATCTCTAACTGCTGAAGGATAGTTAGTTGTGAATGCATATTGACAGGCAATGCTAGATGATGTAGTTCTGGCCTCATAATTTGTGGCTACATCTTTAGACAACCACTGTTGGAGTGGTTGTTTGGGGTCCCATAGTTCTGGAATAAAATATGCATTGCGTATTGGAAGATCTGTCATTTGAGGGCTCAGATTTGTTCAGTTCAAAAATACATGCTGTTCATCACATCTTAAAGGATACCCATGCTATGTTTTTTCTCTCTTGGCTTATACTTCTCCATTACAGCTGCAGGCTCGGGCTCCTGCCTTGCTGCACTCCCCCAAGGCCTCTGCTGCGAGCTCCGCACTGCCCTGGGGACATGTCTCCTGCCTGTGCAGCACCAGTGAGGGGCACAGCCCTGCACTGCCACTGTCACCTCTGCTGCTGCCACGTGGGCAGGGGATGCATTGCCAGAGCATCACAGAGCTCACAGTGGCAAGGAGATTCCCACCCAGCCCCCCTGTGCCTCGCAGCTCTTGGTCTGCTGGGCTGCAGAGGTCCGTGGAAAGGCAGCAGGGCAGGAGCCCAAGCCCACAGCGGGCAGCTCACCCAATTCTCACCCACCCTGTGCACAGATCTGGGGGGCGTGTGTCCCCCCTGCTTCCCCAGGAGTGTGCGCTGCACCAGGGAGCTGGCCTCTTTCCACTGCCCCACCTCTGATGACCTGCCTGTGGCCCTGTCCTGCTCCAGCTGGGGCCCTGCAGCACTGCATTGCGCCCTCCTGGGCCCCAACCTCCATATACGTCCCACGTGGGCAGCAGCCTCAGCCCCAGCCCTGCCCAACTCCATCTCTATGGCAATCTCAATTGCAGGGAGAAACTTCAAGGATGGATGCTTTTTTTGACAGAGCAGTTTTGCAGTCTGAGTTCAGAAGAAATGGTAAGCATCAATTAGATTGCATCAGTGCGTGGCTGCGAGAGACACAAATGCACACATGGTAATCTGTGTGCGTATGTGCAAACACTTGAAGAAAAGGTTTCTTACCAGTATGCTTGTGGGATTCTTTGAGCTGTCTTGTCCATATGCATACATTCTACAACCTGTTCTCTTTTTCTTGCTCCCAAATCCTTTAATGGTTGGATTGTGAGCCCCAGCTGAGCATTACCCTTTTATAGAAAGTTCCCTTGTGCTAACTGTTGCAATAATTGCTTGCATGTCTCGCAGTGCATATGTTTTTCCTAAAGATATCTTGATGCTGCCCTGGTGGCTTACTTAGCCTAAAGCTTAGAGGAGGTTCCCATTACTTAGGTACTTGAACTGAAAGATAGAAAATAGGGGTGGGGGTAGGGAGGGGAAATGCTATCCAAAAAGAATGTAAATTCTCCTTTTTCTAGTTCTGACAGATTGTACTTGGTTGTTTGTTTCCTGGTTCTAGCAAAGTCTGGTTGTACTCTAGTTCTGGTTGTACACTTGGCTTCACTTCAGCCCAGTTCTGGATTTGCTAAAATGTGGAAAAGCAGGATTCGAGTGCTGTAGCCTGTGATGCTAAAATAACTGTAATGAATCTTCATTGTCTCATGGGACTTGGCCAAGTAGATGTTGACAAAGGGGCATTTCATACTCATGATGTTCACCTTTTTGGCTCAGAAGGGCATCAGCTGAACTAAGAATACTGAAAAATATTGTGTGTTCATATGGTGGAGTTTGCATCCATCTTGAGCTGGTGGACTTGGTGTAGAAACTGCCACAGTTGTCAAAGAAGCAGGCTTCCTTATGTGAGGTATCTGCTTAGAAGCATCTTTATGTAGCTTAAAGAATTAATTTCGTTGGAACTGGTATTTTGAGGCAATTGTGAAAGAAATGGAAGGGGAACAGTAATATAGATTCTTTTTAGTCCCAGTATGCTGGTGGGCTTTTAAAATAAAGGGAAATAATACAGGTGATGCCTGTCATTAGGTTCTTCCAAAGTCTAGTTCTCTACTGGTTGGGTTTTAGAATCTGTGGTGTTCATAGCAGAGTAAAGCCTTATCTTCTATGATTCTTTGTACCTTGAAACATGAAATATCCCTGGGTTCAATGTGCAGGCAGGGTTTTAAAAATTTACTTAATATCTATTGGCCAAGATAGATGGGGGTATTATGTCAGCACTTCTCAATCACTAATGAATTTTTCCTCCAAATATCAATGTGGGTTAGTTTGTGTGGGTTTTTTTTGGTTTTTTAGATTAATGCACAGAGAAATACAAGCAGCTTGCCTGAGGCAGGTGAACTTGGAGCAGCTGCCAGTGCATAGTTCCTTAATCACATAATTTTCTTTGGTTTCGGTGTCTCTCTGGATATGCAGTTTTAAACGTTCTTTCAAATGATTACATGTCTCCCCCATCTGTTTACAACCATTTTCTTTTTACTTGAACTTTGTACTTAGCAAGCTTATGGAACTGCTGTTTGCAAGTCTCTGAATACTGTGACTTTGGTAAAGCAGTTAGATTTGAGTTTTGATGGTTTATAATTCTGTAAGGAGTTCATAAAGAACACTTTTTGGCATGTGAAACCTAAATCATAGGTCATGTAGCAAGACCCCTACTGCCCTCGAACTTGTATTTTTAGTGGTCTCTAGCTGGTAAATTATTTTTTATATATAAGAAATGCCATTTACTAGGTCAGACCACAGGTCCCATCTTGCCCAGTATGCTGTTTCAGACGGTAGCAGAGAGCGGATGCCGATGGCGAGGGTGACCATGTCATGCCCAGAATTTTCCATGCCTAGTTCATCTCCCATTACATCTTCCAGAATTCAGAGATTTAGAGGTTTTGATACCCCCATCTACTACATTCAGTGCCTACTGATGGTTTTTTCCTCCGAAAAATTAGTCCAATCCGGTTTTGAACCGGGTTAAGCTACCAGCCTCTGCAACAGCTTGTGGCAATGAGTTCTGAAAGTTAATTACGTGCCTCATGGAAAAAAAATTCCTTTTCTTAGTTTAAATTAGGGGTACACTGATGGAGATATTGGGGGCCAATACTGATAGCCGATTTTTAAGGAGGCATATTGGCTGATACCTGTCTAATTTCCAATACAGCTGCGTGCAGCTGATAAGTCCATTGTGGTAGAAAGAGAAGGGGGAGGAAAGGGGTGTGGGGAGGGCAGCTCAACACCCCCTGCGGTGAGGGAGGAAGGGAGTGGGGCAGGGACAGATGCTGCCTGGGCGGGGCACGGGACAGAGCTGTGGCTTGTCTGGGGGGGCAGTTCCCGCTGCTGCGCACACCTTAGGAGGGCATGGGGGGTGGGGGGGGCACATGCGCATAATGTTTATAATTTTCCTACTTAATTTCTAGTATTTTATTTGCCTTTTGACTGCTTCTGAACACTGAGCTGATATTTTTAACATCCTGCCTGTCATGACTCCCAAGGTCTCTTTCTTGTGTGGTTACATCATTGTGTATATTTTTGGTTATTTCACCCCACATACATCTCTTTGCACTTATAAGGTTCAGTCTACTATTTTGTTGCCCATTTGCTCAGTTTTGCTAGCTCCTTTTGTAGCTTTTTTTTTTTTATAGTCCGTCTTGGTCTTTACCCCTCTGAATAATTCTGTCATCTGCAAACTGGGCCACCTCACTATTATTTCCCCTCCCAGGTTGCTTATGAATATGTTAAGCAGCATTAGTTCCAACACAGGGGGACCCCACTATTTTACTTCTTTGCATTCTGAAAACTGTCTGCTTATACCCACTCTGTTTTTTATCCTTAACCCAATTTCTGATCCACAGGTTGAACGTGTTGTCATGTGACCATGTAATTTCATTGAGAGTCTTTGATGTGCTACCTTAAGGAGGTCCAGCTGCACTATATCAGCTGGATTGCCATGGTCTAGATGCTAGCTGATACCCTGAAAGAACTCTAAAATGTCAGTGAGGCATGGACTGTCTTTAGAAAATCTATACTGATTTCTCCTCAACAAATCCTGTTCATCCATGTGCTGAATAGTCTTTATTATTATTTCTACCGATTTGCCAGGAACAGAAGTTAGACTCAATGGCCTGTAGTTTCCTGGGTCTTCTCTGGAGACGGTTAAAAATCAGAGTTTTTATTGTTAAGTTTTATGTTTTTAGCAAGCTTCTTCTCATTCTTACTACATTTTTACATTCGACTTGCCAGAGTTTGTGCTCTTTTTTTAATTTTCTTCATTTGGATTCAAGTTCTGCCATTTAAATGCAGCCTTTGCTTTCTTCATAGACTTCTTTACATAGACATTTAACTGTGCTGGCTTCTTTTTTAGTCTGCTGTCCGTTTTATTTTATTCTATTTTTATTTTTTGTTGGATTTGATTTGTGGTATATGCTTACTTTGTCTTCCATGTGGTATTTTTCATCAGTTCCCATGCTGTTGCAAGTTCTTGATAATCTTTGTGCCCCTTTTCACCTCTTTCTAATTAGCTTCCTCACTTTGCATAGCTTTCTCTTAACATTAAAAGTGCCTGTGGTTGATTTTTTGTTTTGCTTTATTTTCTCTTCTTCCATAAGGATGACAGCTGACAGAATGACAGTTACACTGTCATCACTATGGGTAGGGACAGACATTACACATATACAGATTTAAGTGATCAGAAACTAGTTTAAACCTGTAACAGAACAGATGTTCAGTACACACAAACCAGTTTGAAAATGGCTGAAACTGGTTTGAGATAAACATGGTTGAATGTAGTATCAGACTTAACTGACTTGGGTCAAATCGGTTTATGCAATGTCTGTCCCAGACCCATTACCATTTAAGTTAAATCAGAATACCCCAGCATCCTGACATGCTCTCTGGGCTGGGTGGGGCTCTCTGTTCCACATCCCCTCCACTGGCCCCTCCCCTCTGCTCCCTGTCTGCAACTCTGGCAGAGGCTTGCAGGCACAGCAGTGTCTGCCTGCTTTCTCCTGCTCTCCCCTTCCCCTTGTCACTCCCTACTAAGCAGAGATCCCTTGTCCCCTCTGCTTTACATGGACACCTCAGCATTAGCTAGCAGGCCACATGCTGGCTATGGTCTGCTGTGGCAGACAGCAGTGTTGGCTTAGGTCTTTTTGGAGCTAATCAACAGGTCATCTGGTAATGACCCTTCTCTTCTTTCTTTGTTTAAGAAGAGTTTGACCTAATTAGAGAGGCTGTTTATTTTCTGATGGGGTGATAAATGCTGATAACAGGTGATAAATTTGCTGCTATCAAGGAGTAGTGGGGGGGATGCTTCCCTAATCCTGCTTGGGCCTGGCCACGCCTCCCTTAGCTCAGCCTTGTGGAAGTCAAGGGAGGGCTGCTCTAGTGCCCTTAGGCTTCTAGCCTAAGCCACTGCAGGCATGTGGCTACATGTCTGGGATGTCATTGCAGTTACAAAGTGATTTTGCTCAGTCAGGTTAGGCTAACCTGCAAAGATTGAATCGGTTCAGGCCTGGGCTTTTTGAATGTCTGTCCTTAGCTTGCTAGTGTGGCTGAGCAATAATTAACCTTTATACTAATCCTGTACTTATTATAAGCCTGTTCTTTACGGCTTTTGCTGTTTGTAAGGGTTAGGAAGGAATTTATTCCCCCACCATTATGCTCTGGCTTCTGGTTTCTGTTTCTTTTCCCCACTGTTCTCTGAAGCAGTTGGCTGTTGGCCACAACTAAGGCTGGAGGTTTTGACAGGGGTGTTCTCATTCTCCTCTTGGTACTTGGAAAACATGGAGATTCTTAGCTGAAAGGTCTTCATGCATTCATAGATTGTTAGGGGCTGGAAGGGACCTTGTAGATCATTGGGTCCAGCCCCCCCACTTTAGGCAGGAAGACAACTGGGGTCAAGTGACCCCAGCAAGGTGACTGTCCAGTCTTCTCTTGAAAACCTCCAGGGTAGGTGACTGCACCACCTCTGAAGGGAGTTTATTCCACAGTCTGGACATCCTGATTGTGAAGGAGTTTTTCCTGGTATTAAGGCTGAAGGAGCCTTCTAGGAGTTTGTATCCACTGATCCTGGTCTTCCCCAGGGGTGCCCTGGCCTAGTGAGCAGTTGTTCACTGAGCTCCTGATGCACTCCTCTAATATAGCAGTAAGCTGCTATCCAGTCCCCTCTCAAACTTCTGTTCTTTAGGCTAAAGAGGCCCAGCTCCCTCAGTTTTTCCTCATATGGCTTGCCTTGCAAGTCCCTGAAAATACAGGTGGCTCTTCTCTGGACCCTCTCAAGTTTTTCTACATCCGTATTGAAGTGCAGTGCCCAGAAATGGAGACAGTACTCCAACTGTGGTCTTAACAGTGCTGAGTACAGCAGGAGTATCACTTCTTTAGTTTTACACAAGATGCATCAGTTGATGCATGCCAGCATGTTGTTTGCCCTGCTGACCACTGCATTGCACTGATGGCTTATGTTTATGTGATGGTCAGTCATTACCCTTAAGTCCCTTGCACCACAGCTAAAAGTTAGGCTGTTGCCTCTGAGCCTATATGCATGTTGAGGGTTATTTTCCCTCAGATGGAGCACCGTACACTTGAAAGTGTTAAGCTTCTTCTGGTTCCAACCTGCTCAACTCTTGAACTTGTCCAGGTCTGCCTGTATCAGCAAACCTGTCTTCTGGCATGACCACTTGATGTCATCCACGAACACGGCCAGCGAGCTTTTCACTCCCCCATCCAAATCACTGATAAAGATGTTGAAAAGCACCAGGCCAAGCACAGACCCCTGAGGGACACCACTGGCTGCTTCACTCCAGGAGAACACAGATCCATTCATTAGAACTGTCTGGGTCCTACCCTTTAGGCAGTGTCCCACCCACTGAACCGTTGAGAAGCTGAGCCCACAATCTCCCATCTTTCCCACAAGGATATCATGGGATACTAGATCAAAAGACTTTTGGAAGTCTAGGTATATGATGGTCTACCTTGTCTTCCTTGTCTTCCATGTCCAGGTGGCAAGAGACCTGGTCGTAGAAGGAGATAAGATTGGTAAGACAATACATACTCGCAACAAAGCCATGCTGGCTGTCATTCAGAATCTTACCTTCCTTGAGCGTATCGCACATAGATTCTTTAATGAGCATTTCCAGGATTTTTCCTGGGGTAGAGGTTACACTGATTGGCCTGTAGTTGCTCTGGGTCCTCCCTCTTCCCCTTCTTGAAGATGGGCACAATGTTGGCCTTCTTGCAGTCCTCAGGGATCTCCTCTGTTCGCCACAAATTCTGAAAGACCTTTGCCAGGGGTTCTGTGATGACCTCAGCCAGCTCCTTCAGCACTCTCAGATGGAGTCCATCCAGTCCCGCTGACTTATAAATGTCTAGCTTTTCTAGTTGGTATTGCACCTGCTCAGCATCCACAATGGGGAGGCCTTATCTCTCTCAACTTTCCCCATGGTCCGGTGAAATACCGAAGCAAAGTGGGCATTCAGGAGTTCATTTTTTTTCCTGAATGTTGGTTACCAGCTGTCCCGAGGTGTTAAGCAGGGACGGTCTTACTTTTCCCACCAAGGTTATAATAATGACCAGACTTGGGAGCAGCAAGAAGTTCCTCCCTAAGTCACATTGGTGGTTTTTGCCTTTTTCTGTGGCACATCATATAGTTGTCTTTCCAAGATCTGCTGAGCACATATTAACCAACTTCCTTTTGTACTGGTAATGCCATCATCTCCCCTGATTCTGCCAATGGCATGTTAACGAGTGTTCTTGGCAATTCTGGTATTATATCTTGTAGTTGTGTGTGAGGATTCCAAGTAGTGACTTTACAGTTTCCTTGGATAAACTGATCACCTTGATAGCCCCAGAAGACGCTTCCAGTTGCATATTCTTAATATCTTGAAAAGTACAGATTAATATATATATTTGGAATTCTTTTTATGCATTATCAATCTAGTTCCGCAGCTACAACTTTTTCTAAACATTTTAAATCTTGAAACAATTTACAAACAGTACAATTAGTTTAAATTCCCACTAGCGAACACAATAATTCCTACTTTTCTACTACATGAGACTGTTCCAAGGTAACATTGGCATAATTCAGTTCTAGAGAAGAGGCATATTTATATTCAGTATCACATTACATTAAACAGTCCCTTGCCTTTTAACAGTGGCATGAGTTTTTCTCCACTGGTACACAACAGAAGCTACTGGGATTTTGAAAAACTTCCATCTATAGGAAGACTGATTGAAGAGATTGGGACTCTTTATAGGAGTTTTAAAAAGCACAGTAATTATTCAGAATAATGAGTGGCGTACAGCAGAAAAATTGAGGACATCATATAACTTAGGAACAGTAGGAATTTGAAGAGCACTGAATTCTAAACTTAAACAGTTAATCTCTGAACTCATTGGGTGTGTCCACATATGCAGGCACATGTGCTTGCAGCAGCTCAAATAGAAGCAGTGCTGCACCCGCACAATCTGACAGCGGTAGCATGGGTCCCAGGCGGCTGGGATTGCTCCCCGCTGCCCTGTGCTCTGCCACAAGGCCTCAGAGGCCTTGACGGCCGCTGTTACAGCTGGTAAGTGCGGGGCTTTTTTTTTTTTGTTAAGTGCTAGGAGGCTGGGGCGGGGTGTGGGAGTGGGTCTAATTTTGTCCCTGAATAAAGAATGTTTTTTTATTTCTCCATGTGCCTCTTGGTAGGCACATGCAAACCTGCTAGGTGAAGTATGGGTACTTCATATGTGTTGTGTTGTTTTTTTCCTACCAAATTTTTAATTAATTGAACTCTGGTTAATTGAATTGTGACATGGTAAAAACAATTGCTCATTAGAGTTCAAGAATTAAACTTTTTATCTAGTAGTAAAAATTAAGAGAAATAAAGCCCAGTTTGCTGAAATTCTTTAGCTGATTTCTAACATATGGAGCTGGAATTTCATTGATTGAAGGCTAACTTCAAAAGGTTTTAACCTTTGGATATAAAGTATTGCTTTGACATTGTGTATCTTATATGTTAAGATGTGGGCAATGAGCATAAAGAGACGGTTGGTTGGATGGAGAAGCTGGGAAAAGTTTACTCCCAGGAGTCTTGTGCAAGGTGAACATGATAATGGATACTATGTCCCCTATCTTGCTTTCTCTTCAGTCCTTCCTAGATACTACAGCATTAGGATTTCTTTCTCATAGGCCTGTAGGTAAAGAAAGAGTTTTTCACAGGTCAGCAGAACCTTTTGTCTCAGCCTGCTTCCTTCCCTGAAGCATACATATTCAGGTTCAGGTATTTATTTCTGTTTTAGAGGCAGAGCTACTATATGCAGTGTTGCAAACTGTCATGATTTTTGGCATTGTTCTTAAAGTCTGTGCTTCGGGAATGTAAAAAATGTAGCTCTTTCTTTTATATATGTTCATATATAAATATATATAAAAGACAGAGCTATGTTTTTTTCACATTCCCAAAGCGTAGACTTTAAGAACAAAACCAAAGATCATGAGAGTTGGCAATATTGTATATGTATAGCTAAAGTGTGTGTGTGTGTGTTCAGGTGGCCACTGACACGTATCCACAATACTGGACAGCTCCTTGGGGAGGGTCAGGCCGCTCGGCCAGTCAGCAGCAAGGGGCGGGGCCACTGTGTTCCTTGGCTAATCAGCTGCCAAGGGAGCAGCCACCACCTTACTCTTCCCTCTCTCCCTGGCTGGGCCAGAACCCCTCTCCTCCTCACTGTGCACCACTCTACCTCTAGGCACAGTCAATAGAATCATGAGGATAAACGATTGATGTATATTTCCACCACTGAATAGAAAAATAGGACTTTTTGTTGTCCATTCTTGGCTCAGGAACGTACAGGGTACAAAGGGTTTAAAAACAGAATGGTCCAGAATACAAGAGGACCAGTGCGAATGTGTGTGTATGAGTTTGGGAGCAGAGCTGCTCTATAGAGAGAGAGAGAGAGAGAGAGAGAGAGAGAGAGAGAGGCTTTGCAGAATCTGATTTTTGTTTATATTTCTTTAAATTCTGATGGCTAAAATCAGTGGTTATTTTTAAGCTTTTATATACATTTTTATCAATTTAAAATGTTTAGGTGGGGTGGGGTGAGCCTTGGCTGTGCTGCCCAAGTACTGCTTCTTTGGCAGTGGCTCAGGCAGCTGCTGCAGGAATGGGGAGCCTTGTTATTAAGGTTGTACTGAGAGGGGAGTTGGAGGGAGAGGGCTGTTGGTAGCTGGGAGCCCAGTGCTGCTGTCTGCTGCTCTGCGGGAATTTGGCCTTGTGTGTGCATCTGCATGCACGCGCGTGTGTGTGCATGCACACATGTCTCCAGGGAAACTTGACCATGAGTGGAGCTTGCGCTGGAGCAGCCCCTGAGTGGGTGAGGCCCTTCCTCTGCTGCCTCCTGGTGAGCCCCTGCTGCAGCAGCCAGATTTCCCCTGCATGCCTGTCCAAGGTCTAGCTTGTCCTTTGCCAGCTTGGAGTGGTGGTGGAAGAGCAGCCTGAGCCCCATGGCCTTCACACCCTCCTCTCCCCCGTGGAGCTGGCTGGGGGCTGGGGCTTTCTCCGCTGCTGGGACATAGCCTTGGCTTCTGCCCACCTTCCCCCCGACCCTTCATGTGGTTCCTGCAGCCAGGAGCCTTAGTCCAGACTGGTCTCAAATTCAGTATGTAGGGCTGGTCTAATGTGGACACCACATTGAGTTTGCCCTAGACTGGCTCCACAGTGTGTGCAGCCCATGCCAGATAGGCTCTGTACATGGGGCAATGGGCGTCAGTGGTGGCTATGCCCACGGTAGCAGCACTGGGGTGGGTGGCTGCAGGGTAGGCAGCTGCTTGTTGCGGTAGAGGTGTGTAAATGGCAGTGGCTGCAGGGTGACTGAGGTTTGTATCACACAGCTCTTGCCTTCTCCCCCTATTGCTAGTGACCATGTCCACCAGGGCCTTAGGGCCGTGGATTCTGTCATAGGCCATGCTCACCCCTGGCTTGGTCTCCAGCTTCGCTGGCCCACAGGGTCTACGTTTGAGACCCTTCCTTAATGTTTTAAATTGTTCTGTGATACAGAGAAAATCAATTTCTGTATTATCTTTTCCAGAATCTTATCTGTTCAGAATGTGGAGATGAATTTACTTTGCAGAGCCAGCTATCTATACATATGGAAGAACATCGTCAGGAATTGGTTGGAAGCAGGACCCATAGCTGCAGAACCTGTAAGAAGGAATTTGAGACTTCCTCACAGCTTAAGGAGCACATGAAAACTCACTACAAAATAAGGTGGGATTTACAGGGTTATCAATTTTCATGAAAAAAATCCTTCCTGAAATGGAACTGGAAACTACAGGAAACTTCTGTTCAAGGGAGCTAATTTAAAGTGAGTTCCAGTACCTGTACTACAGTGTTGAAGACCCTAAGTCTGTAATTTGGAGCTGATCATCATAGTTAATAATCTATCAAGTGTGGAAAGAAATTTATTTTGCCTTTTTAAGAGAGTCCAGTAGCCTTATAAAGTTATCTCTTTCATAAGCGAAAGGAAGAGCATTATAGCAACTGACATAATGTGTAGACCTTTATCTTTTCTGCAGGTAAACCCCTGGAAATGTATTTTATTATTTTGTAAGTTAGTCTGCATCAAAAAGTGAGGAGAGAGCGGTATTAGTATTTTAGTTTTCTCTTGGCTCATTTAAATTATCAAAGGAAGCTAGCATCCCCTATCGTAATCCTCAAAGCTGGAAAAAAGAAATAAAGGCAGAGTAATGCTTCCAGATTTTTGTCTTACGAAGAGCTGCTGCAGCTTGGCAGCATTAGGCTTATTTTCCTTTTATTCACAGGGCTCTAAACTTACACGTAGCAGTTTCAAGTTCTAGCTGTTTAAAGTTTCTCTGTGCAGGGAGAAATGTCTGTAGTCCAGTGGTATCCTGACTATGAAAGTTATTTTTTAACAAGTGTTATTTTCTTTCTTGTAAGAGACCTCCTTGCTTTTCCTCCTTCGTTGCTTACTTGATTCTCTGTGCTGGCCTAGGTTTTGTAGTAACAAAATCGCGACTTTACTTTCCTGAACATTAGAGGTGCACTGATATGTCAGTCCGTATCGGGGCTGTGCCAGCCTCTTCCCAGCAGGAAGACTGAGCCAGGGCTGCACTTGAGGTGGGTGGCGGTGGCAGTGTAAGGGGGGGCTATGGGAAATTTTGGGGTGGCTATAGCTCACCCCATAGCCCCCACTGCCCCAGTGCTGCTGCCACTCACCCTGCTCCTGCCCATCCTAAGCACAGCTGTGGCCCCCGGCCCCCCCCACCAGGAAGAGGTTTGTACAGCCCCTGGCCCTGAGCCCACAGTGGGCAGGCCACTCTTGCCCCGCACACAAATCCAGGGAACACATTCCCCACCGCCTCCCCTGAGGGCACGTGCAGCAGCGGAGAGCTGTCCCTCTCCCCCCCTGCACCCTAGGCGAGCGGCCTGCGGCTCCAACCCGCTCCTGACCTGGCTGGGCAGTGTCTGGCTCCCCATTCACCATAGGGGCCTCGATCTGCGCCCTCCCCCCTGCCCCTTTTCCCCCTCCGCAGACTGACTAGCAGGCAGCTGTTTTCCAAGCTGCTGGGTTGCATATCGACTATTGGATCAATATTGGCTGATATGGCTGGTTAATAATCGGCCAAAAAAATCTTTATTGGTGTACCCCTTCTGAACATGTTTTACCCAAATAAAAAGCCAACTATAGCTGAGATGGAGCACCCCAAATAAAGGTTCACTGGAAATAATTTTTTGAGCTCTGCTGCATGCTTGGTGCACAAAGAAGGGGAAAATGTATTCTTCAGTGGAAATGATTTCATCACTGTTTTGCTAAAGTGTTCTTAGTAGTCTGTCGCGAGGTTCTGTCTTGAACTCCTGCAACTTCTCATTTCCCTTGCTGGGAGTGAACAGCTTGGGGTTGGGATGGCTGTTATTTGTTTGTACAGAGCCATAGAGATGAACAGTTCTTTACAAATTAGAAAAGTTTACAATAATTAAAGGAATAAAACATGATAATAAAGACAATACGATAACAGATCATTGTGAATGTTCTAAGTGTTGCCTTTTTGTTGTTGTTGAAAGCATGAGAAGCCATAGGCCTCTTTAGAAATGGTTCAGATCATATGTTTCCAGAGTGTTTAAGCCTTAAAGTGCCCATTCTGTATTGGTATTTAAGTGACTTTTTTCTGTAGTTTGTTTTATTTATAAAAGATCATGATAGAAATTTGTAGGGTGAATCAATACTTACATTCTTTTATCAGTGTTAATTGTGCAATACGTTAGGTTTAAACAAACACTTAAAGTAAGAATTTTTAACCCCACACCTTCACATTGGTGTTGGCGTGTTTTATAAGTTCCTTTTTAAATTCGGATCCACAACCTCTTTGCTACATCCAAAATTAAGTGTCTTCCTGTTTTGACGCTAAAATGTATAGCAGCTAATCTTTATAAGTGCTTGAGGAAAAGGTGACCCATAGTTCTGCAATTTCACTGATGTCTAGAATAGTTGAAAATAAATTCCATTTGTATATAAAACGTCTGTTTTGATAATATGCTATTCACAAGCATAAGTTTGTTATAGTGTGAATTTTTGCCAAGCAGTGCTTCTTTACAGAGGTGGACCTAGGGCCTTTTATTTAGGCCCTAATTGGTTTATTTCTGTTTTGCCTATTGTAGGCAAGGGGATTTCTTAGTCCATACAACAGAATTTAAACTGCTGTTTAACCCTGTTTTAAAATTATACTTTCAAATACTACCTCACTGTTTTCCATAGGTGTGGTTGATGATGCACAAGAAAGGATGAACTAAATTTTGTTCATTTCTTAGTTGTTTTGTTCTGCCAGGCTAACAAAGTGCAATTAAACTTACTTTTGCCTCTAAAGTAACCAGATTTTTGAGTGAGAGAGTGAATATTTTAGGTCTTTTACAGTAGAAAGAGATGCTGCAATTCTTATATCTTTGCAAAATTATTAATAATTTACCATCTCACGTATAGTACTTAATCTGCCTGCCATTTTCCAGGTTGTTGATGCCAACATTTTATTCTTTCTGGAGAATAACATCTTGATGCTATGTTAGTCCTATATCTCACCTGATTTAGAAAATGTCAGGTATTCAAACTCATATCATTTTGACTAACCCAGACTATATTAGTTTATATAGCTTGCGTTGTTAGATGCAGGGTAGTTATGAAAACTCATGCTTCTCTGAGCAAGTCAGTCTCTGAAGTGCCACCCTGCAGTGCTTCTACCTAACTGCAGGCTAACATGGCTAACTACCTCTCCATATGAAGCTTCAAAGGCATTGTGAACCAAACTAATCTAATGAAAGAAGCTTTTGCTATGTGCACTTAAATTTCACAAGCAGCCATGTGTAAAATTGCTATAGCTTCCTTTACCAGCTATATGCCTACTTACACTAAAAAAGTCTTAAAATAATGCAAAAATGTCTCATTATTACCAAAAAAAAGCGTTATCAGAGACTCTTGGAGGAGACGGAAAGATTTTAAAAATGTTCTAGTTACTGATGGTAGTGTAAGACTGAAGTTGTAGGTCCAGAAATTATGCAAGAGGCAAGGATTTCTTTGGGGGATATCTTTTATTGGACCAGCTATATGGTTGGGATAGAGTTAGGCAAGTTTTCAAATAAAATATATCACCTGAAGAAATCCTTGTCTCTTGAATAGTTATTTATTAAATTCTGATATTAACCTCCCCCCCACCCCCACACACACACGTCTGAAGTCACAGAAACTACTTATGAACTTGAAGGTTCATTAGCTTTGATAAAATTTTCAACTTCCTTTGCAAACAGTTTCAAATAAGTTGCTTAACACATGCAAAGTTACTTTAATCTGTGTAATTACTTTGTATGTATTTCCAGGGTATCGAATCCTAGGTCTTACAACCGAAACATTGACAGAAGTGGGTTTACATATTCATGTCCACACTGTGGAAAGACATTCCAAAAACCAAGTCAGTTAACTCGACATGTTAGAATACATACAGGTAAGGAAGAGAATTTTTTTTTGGTTACAAATATTTTTTAAAGTGCAGATCATTCGTGGGTTTATGAGTTAGTTCTGTGTCATATTTCTTGCATTTTGTGACGTAATGGTGAGGTAGATTAAATGATGCAGTTAAATATTACTAAAATACTTTTATAACTATGAAATACATGAAAAGAAGAATACAGTTAATGGATTACTTTTGCTTTTTATTTAAAACAATTTTATTAAAGCAGTTTATTTCAAGTATCTCCACATTTTCATTTCTTTGTTCTGACAGTGTATAGTTTTACTTTTCATGGTGTTGGAGATGAATATGGAGAGTACTGGCTGTGGTTTTGGGAACCGAGGAGGAATTGGAGATAATTTGCAGTGTAGTAATTACTAAACCACAGAAGCTTGATGTTCCTACTAAAAGCATTAGCACTAAAATAAATGTTTGTATTTATGTTTAGGTTTTTAGCATACCACACTGAGATGAATGGGGCCATTAAAACCTATTGAAACTATCCTTCTAGGTTCTCTTCACATCAGCATTTTATATTGCAGTCTTTTATACTCTGTTTTAAAGGATTTTATTGCAGCCGTAGAGCTACCACAACACATGCATCAGAGAATACATTGGACTCTAAGTAAAATGCATTAACAAAATAATTCCACACATTAGCATTGCATTATGTAGAATATATAGATAATTTATTTCTAGTTACAGTATATAGTAGGGATAACTTCCTGCTTTGCTAATTACTAAGGCTAGTTCATGTCTATAATAAAAACCAATCCCCTCCTTTTAATGAAAGTTGTCCATCAGGACTAAGTACAGTCTAACCTGCATAAATTGAACCAATTTGCAAGTGAATAAACATTCACTTTTGATTCTGGAAATGCAAGTACATGCCTGCAGGAGCTCAGGCCAGAAGCTGGGGGGTGCTAGACCAGCCCTCCTTTCCCTTTCACAGTGGCTGGGTGTGGGGAAGCTGAGCAGATGGAGCAGGTGTGGCCAGCCCTCACAGGCCTGATTATGACTGGGGAGAGGTTTAAACCCCTAGCCGGGATGTGCCTGGAGGGGGAGGAGGGAAGCAGCCCTTGCCAGGCTTCTGGAGGGGGGAAAGGAATTCATAGATTTCATAGATTTTCATAAACATTAGGGCTGGAAGGGACCTCGGGAGATCATCGAGTCCAGCCCCCTGCCCAAAGGGCAGGAAGTCAGCTGGGGTC
>NW_017728886.1:166189120-166217326 GCF_001723895.1 Crocodylus porosus | reverse complement strand
GGGGGGCTTCGGGGGAGTGGGGGCGCAGCGGGCTTCACCCGCGCGTCTCTCACCGCTCCAGAGCCTACCTGAGTGTAGTTTTATTTTTATTTTTTTATCCCCCTGTTTGGCGGGCCCTTTTAAACTACGCGCATGCGCAGTGGGCCTGCCGTCGGGGAACGCTGACTTCTCAGGCCAGGGGGGCCCTGCCCAGGATTTGGGGGGCCCTGCCCTACAGGAGGGGGACTGGTGAGTACCCCCTCCTTCACTCCTCTCTCCCTGGGGGGCTCGGCCAAGTAGGGTCCTGGGCGGGGGCTTGACCCGGCCCGGCACCAGGCAGCGGCCTCCTCCGAGCAAGCGAGGAGTTAACCCCTTCCCACCCCGAGCCCGCTTACCTCCGGCTGTGCTGGGGGTCGGCAGGGGGCTCAGCGGCTGCTGAGGGAGTGTCTGGGGGGCTTCAGGGGAGTGGGGGCACAGCGGGCTTCACCCGCGAGTCTGTCACCGCTCCAGTGCCTACCTGAGTGTGGCCAGACACCACCCTGGCATGGCTCCTTAAGGTAAAGTGGGTAAGGAAGTGGTTTATTCTGTCCTCTCTCTCCTTTCCCCCTGGGACCCCTGGCTAGGACAGAGCAGCCCCTGTCAGGCACTCCCCCGCTTCTCTCTACCCAGGGCCCTTGCAGTGAGCAGCTGGGAGGTGTGGCCAGCCCACTGGCAGCCTAAAGTGAAGGTGGGGGTGGGAGAGGAGAGAAGGAAATGTAATTCTCCCTCCTTCCCCTGTCCCGCTGGCATGAACCCCAGCTGGAGTCTGCATGGCCAGGGCACGCAGTCTGTCAGGGACCCCTCCCCACCCCATGTTGCTCCAGTGGCAGGAGTGGGGGTGTGGCCAGATGCTGACCAGCATAGCAAAGGGGGCAGGGAGGGAATTTATTCCTTCACCTCAGGGGGTCATACTAGGCCAGTGTCTATCTACCTCCTGGCCCCTGCTCTGGCTAGGGACCAGAGGGGCAGGGACAGCCCTGCTCTCTGGAGCAGAAAGCACAGCTCAGCCCAGGGCTGGAAAGCATGCTGGGATGCTGGGGGACTCTGATTTAACTTCAGCCAGGAAAGCGTCTGGGACAGAAGTTCCATAAACCAGTTTGACCTAAATCAGTGAAGTCTGATACTACATTCAACCAGGTTTATCTTAAACCAGTTTCAGCCATTTTGAAACTGGTTTCTGTGTGCTGAACTTTTGTTCTGTTACAAGTTTAAACCAGTTTCTGATTACTTAAATTGGTTTATGCGTAACTTCTGTCCCTAGTTTAGATGTCCTTCCACAACTGCATTGTAGATTGCTTAACTGCGGTTCTGTTTTAGGTTTCATATATTTGAATTACAGAAAGGAGACACTAGAGGTCACCCTTGTATGTGATGTTAAAAGTAGTGTCGAAATCATTATTTTAAAGAGTCGAGAGAATAAGCTCAACAGAAAAAATTACTTTCTGTCTTAATATATTATCCTAGTTACTTGTGGAGCCTAATATGAATTTTAAAAATTGATGAACAGAACAGTTGTCCTCAAAGTCTTATGATTTTTAGATTTCTGCATTTCTTGAGGAAGAATAAAACTATGCGTTTCCGGCTGGCATGGGAAAAAAAGATGTGTCAATGAAAATGTCAAAATAAGTTGCACTAATCCTCATTTCAGTCTATGTATTAATTCACCATTATCCTGATATTAGCATGTAAAAGCTTCCTTTTATGGTTTTCTGCTACAGGAGTACATCAAAGTAAGGTGTGAAATTGCTTTCTCAAGGGGTTGTAGCCACTAGCGTGTGTATGTAACAAACCTTTCTCTTCGTTTTAAAAAAGAAAAGTACATATGCTATGAATTTAGAGTACAGATTTCCAATATGTAAAGTAGGAAATAAGGTACAAGTTCAATAATAAATAAGGATATTCAGATACTGAGAGTACCATGCCCCAAAATGTTATGAGAAGTACAGGCCAACTGGTAGTCCTCCCTGTATTTCTGTCTTTTGGGTGCTAGGGGCAAATATTGTTCTATAATATTACTATATTTTAAAGAAAATCTTCATACAAACCTTAAAGGGAAACCTTTATGAGAGAGTATATTTTAAAGTAGTCTTACATGTAGGCTTAAAGTATCTCTAAACATTCAATACCATTTTATCTCACATTTATTTGAAAGCTACCTTTGGTAAACTGCCAGCTGATGCTTTAAGCAGCTGCTTAATACTAATTTTACTGAAATTTCAGTGTCAAATATAATGTCTTTTACTAAGTCTCTAAAGTTCATTTAGCAATTGAGCTATAGCAGGTTTTTGTTTTTTTGGTTTTTTTTACTGTCAAAGCAAGTAATAGAATATTATTGCACATATCAGCTATAAAGAAAATCAATCATATAATTTCTTTCTAAGGTATAATAAACTTACGTAAATCTTTCTTTAGGTGAGAGACCATTTAAATGCAGTGAATGTGGAAAGGCATTTAACCAGAAGGGGGCATTACAGACCCATATGATTAAGCATACTGGTGAAAAACCCCATTCCTGTGCCTTTTGTCCTGCAGCCTTTTCTCAGAAAGGCAATCTTCAATCACACATACAAAGAGTACATTCAGAGGTAAATAAAATAATTAACAATATGACTTTTGTTTCCTTCTTGGTATTTAGTCTGTTTTTACGAAGCACTGTTCTTAAAACTGCACCTTGTTACCTGCTTGAAACATCATGACTTACATGTGGGACATTAGATTGCAGGCTGCATTTGCTCAACTTTATGTAGATTGAGTTTCTCAAATCACTTAATCTAAATTAACAGTGTCTGTGAATAACAAAGACTTATTTTACTCTTACCTTTTTAGCATATTAATATCCTGGGTGAATAGTTTAAGGGAAATATATTTCTTACAGGGCTTTTTGTTTCATTTTTAAACATTATTTACAAACAGTTATCTTTGTTTGTAACTGTTTATGTTGTAAATTGGATAAAAGCAAAACCAGAAGCCTCTCCAGACCTCAAAGGTGAGAAAGTAACCAGTGAGAGATTTCAAATCCGAACAATACATCCTACACACACCAATATCAGTCCTCTGAGTACCTCTTTTTTTCCCCAGGATATGAATGAGGGCTTCTGGAAGAAGAAGGTAATAATATGTCTTAGGCTTCTTCATTAGTAGAGTAATTGAGGAGACTGACCAAGCTAGTAGTCCCTAGTGCTGCTGAGGGAGGGTGCACAAAAATAGGTGCTGCAATCTTCTGTTCTTCATTCTGATCCTTTTTTCTCTAATTCTTTGACCCACAGATTTTAAAAAACAGGCCTTTCTATATAGCCCAACTTCCTTCACAATGTTGGGTTGTAGAATTTTATCAGATAATTTATTCATTTGAACCAGCAACTTGTAGTTGAGCATATCTTTCTTGGAAAAATAACCCAGGTTTGATATAAAGCCTTTGTATGATGCAGAACCTGCTACATATTTGCTAACCTATTCCAATTACTTGCTGTTGAAAAATGTACACTAGTTACAATGTTTTAGCCTTAGCTTCCAATCAATTAATGTCTTACCTTTCCTGGTAGATTAGAACCAAGAAGAGTTGGGTATTTTTGCCTAGTTAGCTATTTTCATACCTTGATTTGTAGGATTTCCTCATACACAGGACTTGTACTAATATATTCATATAAATATACATGTTACGTGGTTTAGTCCATGTATGCCCTACTGTGGATACAGCTATTCTGATATAAAGTTGCTGGAATTGTTATGATTTATTTTAGCAAACCATTGAAAATAAACTATATCAGTACACCAAGATTTAACAATAACAGTCTCTTACAAATCTCTTGAATCTCTTTTTGATATGCTAAACAGTTTAAGCTTCTTAAGTCTTTAAGATGTGTTTTGCAGACCTGCAGTCATTCTTGTACCTTTTCTTTAACCCTGTTCAGTTTTTGACAGGTTTGTTTTTTTTTCTTTAAAGCCTGGACCCCCAAAAAGTATACACTATTCTGGGATCTGTCTCTCCAATGACCTTTACAGAGATAACATCTTGCTTCACCTTATGCTTTACTGTTTTACTAAGATATGTTACTCCTCTAAGCTAATGTGTTGCAATAGGAGCTCCTATTTATGTGACCTAACATGACTAGCAAATGTTTTTTTCAGAATCACTGCTCTTTAAGATATAGTCCTCCATCATGCAGATATGATGCATCATTATTACTGGGTGTTCAGTGTAGGTTTTAGCTATATTAAAGCACATTTAAGTTCATCTTACCAAATGATCCAGACTACTGTAGGTGACTAGTCCTCGTATTTATTTAGCTTTTCCTTATATGTGCTATTTGGTCCTGTGTATGGCGATAAACTACATCCGACTGGAGGGCTTGGTGGCAATGTGGTAAAGCTACTTATGGCGGGGTAGCTCTTATAAAATACCACAGTGTTGCAACCTCCAGAGTAAGGGGAACATAGGGTGCCTCAAAACCTTAGCCCCCACTGCCTTGTGGGTACTGCATGGTTGGAAAGAGGCAAAGAGACATCACATGCTGAAGATCTTGGTGTGATGGTTGCATACACCATAATCCAGGAGGATTGATGGTTGCCAAGATATGTGCTATGAAGTCATCTGCAGAAGTTTTATCACAAGTGATCTTCCTTTAGAATACTGACAATAAGTATTGAATACTGTCAGGCTATTATGAGAATTCACTTACTGATTTATCATTAATTCATTAATTAATTCTTAAGATGTACCACCTGATTGTATATTCTAGAAAGGTCTTTTCCAGAGGTTTTCTCAAGTAGCACTTTCTTTATTCTGAGCTTGCCTTTAATATTAACCTTCAGAATTTTCATCATTGTTTCTTTGGTCGTATTTTCCTCTCCTGTTTTAAGTCTACACTTTATCCTCTACTGATTATAGAGTTTCTATTACAGACTCTTGTATGACGACTCTCAGGTCTGTTTCTATTTAGTAATATATTTTTTGCCAACTTGAAACATTTTCCTGAATATCTTGCTAAGAGTTTGAACTCAACATGGGAAAAATGGAACTTTCCTGTTTTATATTGGCAACGATGCAAACCATGTGCAAAAATATGTTTTGCTGCATCATCTAATTCTTTCATCTCCTTCCACCATATTACTGCTGTTACCATATTAATATCTTTCTTTATAACATGCAAAAATCTGTCTCTGCCTCTTGCTGTGTTTCTCTTGAGTTTTTATCATTTTTTGTTTTATTCTTTGAATGCATAAGTTTTATTTTCTGTTGTTGGTGCTGCCACAGGGGTCAGCTGGGAGCACCAGCCTCCTATCATCCGGCAGGCAGATTGGGGGCTTGCACCCCTGCGAGGAATCCGGGACAGCCCTGCAGCCCTCCCAGGTGTGTGGGTGGGCCCTGATCTGCCTGCTGGATGACAGGAGGCTGCTGCTGCCAGTTGGGGTAGGTGCTAAAGCCAAGTAAGCCTAGTCTCGAAACTCAAAAACGTTTCTAGTGCCCTTGTTTTTTGTTTTTGTTTTTTTTCAAAGCCGTTTCAGAGGCTTTTGTTTTGGTTTGGTTTGATTTTGCTCTTTGGAGCTCGAAATGCATCGAAACAGCTTCAAAATGAAATGCCAGGTGAAATTTTGCACAGCTCTAATGTTCACATCCTTGCCACATTGCTTTAGTTGTCTGTATCTCAAATTCACACTTTTTTTTCTTGTTTTAATGTCCTGTCAAACCTTTTGCCTATTTTTTCTGATTTTTATCTGCTCTTCCTTTTCTGAAGTTGCGTGATTAAACTGTGCTGCCCTACCTTCATGTTCTTTTTTTCCATTTTTATCTCTGTTCCTTCTTCCATACTGTTCTTGACATCTGTGGTCCAGTCCACTATGCCTCTTCAAAACACCCTTTTATTCTAGACTCCAAAGTGTAAGTAGATAAAAACAAAATTGAGCACAATTTATTATTATTGATTCACTTCTTTGCTTTCCACTTTGTCTTTTGTCTAGGTAATAGTAATTCTTCAGACAGATCTTGATTAGTAAATTCTCTGTTGGATTTTGTTTTTGTGTATCTAATTAATGCCTGAGTGGGAGAAATGGATGGATAAAAGTGAGGTTACCACTAGTCAAAAGACATTTATTTACATCTCTGAAGCTTCCTCAAAAGATAGCAGCAATAAGTGATGGCCATTTCAGTAGATAATTGCCTCAACTCCAAAGAGGAATGCTTAACTGTTCTCTTACCTGTCTTAAAAGAAGGCTGATCTGATTTATTTATTTACAGCAGTAAATACTGTCGTATGTATATCACAATGATTTATAAGACCATTTACCGTTCGAAGACTTAGAAAAATATTTTATTTTTCTTTTTTTTAATTCCTTAAGGTGAAGAATGGCCCTACATATAACTGTACTGAATGTAGCTGTGTTTTCAAAAGCTTAGGTAGCTTGAATACTCACATCAGCAAGATGCATATGAGTGGTTCACAGAATTCTGCAAGCTCTACAACAGACTCAACTCATGTTACAACGGTAAACCTTACTTTCTTTGCTATGCAAATGACTTTATCCCAACACTACAGCACTAATAAAAATGTCCAAATAAATTGTTATGTTTATCGTTTAATATTGCATTACAAACAGAAAAGTATAGCCCTCATTAACGGCTCTCATTATTTCTTTTGAAGCCTCAACTCACAACTTGGAAAGAATAGTATTAAAACACTCGGGTGTATCACCACTGTGTGGACTCGGTAGGAAAATGAACAATGGAACTTTGTCATATGTGCATTTTGAAGCTGTCTTAAGTAAATAGATTCCCTGTTGTTTCATAAAGGAAAATGGCTCTTTTTAATTTGTTTTATCTTTTTTAGTTTTCAAAACTGTTTAAACTTGTTTTTCTTGTATACTGAATATCATTTGCAGTCCTGGATGTTCATTGCACACAAAAAAACCTGACTATTCAAATTCATAAGGCCACTTCTGTACTTTAGGAACATTATGATAAACCTAGAAAAGAGGCAAATGAGACTGTTTCAAATACCATAGATTACGTTTAACACGTCTGGCTTAATTGAGTTTTCAGAAGATTTCTTCCTCCCTTCAAGAATATTCTTGTTGTCACTTGCTATTGAATAGGATATATGCACTTCTGCAGTGAAACTCCTGCAATTGAGCACATTAAACTTCCAAAATAGTGTTCTTTTGGGAGGTGTTTTAAGCACCCTTTATGTAGTATGTTTTACTAGATGCCTTTGTCTGTCTAGGAGTGCACTGCGGTTCCTCCCACCCACCTCAGATCATGGACAGGTCTTACACTTCTAACAGGTTGTGCCTCTGTCCTCCGGATTCCCAGGGCTCAGCCCCTCTTCTTTCCCTGCCCCCAATCTCTTGTTCTGTGCAGTCTCTGGCAGTCCAAACTACTGCCCCAGGGAAATAGCTTGGTCTCATGGATTGTCACACAGTTGCATGCTGCTCAGTCTCATCTCTTGTGGACAAGATGCAATCCTTAAATACTTCCTGCCCACAGAACAAGGCAGGAATCCACTTTGCAGATGCTCCTGATAGGTACAAAATATCTGTTTCTCTCTGTATCTCTGGCATTCCTACAAACCAGGCTGGAGGAAGGACACTGGGCAGGGGGCTGTTTCTGACCAGTTATGAACCGGGGAACTTTGTAAGGCAAACACGATGACTGCTACACTACAAAAACTGAAGGTACTACAGAAAATAGTCACCAATCAGGAACTTATGGGTGGTGGAACTTGTATTGCCTCCTTCAAAAGTCAGCTTGCGGCTTCTGTAAGTGGTAAATGCCATGACTGGGGTGAAGGGCGGCATCTCTCTATAAGTGGGGGCAATGTTGGAACCCTGAGAGGGTCACACAGCCAGGAGGTCCATGTGTGCTTGGTGTGGAGCCTAGGGCCTGTACTTCATAGAGATTATGGCTGGGATGAAGGGGAGTCCCCAGAGTCTGCAGTGTTAGACCCTTCTCCCATTTACAGCCTCCTGTGGGTTGATGAGGCAAGTGAATCCTGGTTGTAGCAACTGCTGCATGACCAGAGAAACCTTCCACAACACCTCTGCTTCTGTGGACATGTTTACACTGAACTGGTTGGTGAACTGGGGGCCATGTGGCCATGTGTGGTTCTGCATGCCAGCCTGCATGGGAGCTGAGTGAGCTCTCTGAAGTAGTGGCCATATGTGTGTCAATAGGAGTGTGCATGCACTGGACTTGCTGCAGTGGACTTAAAGAAATTCCAAGTTGTCTTTGCATGAATTTTCTTAATACCTCCTTCTGTATGACTTCATTTAACTGGTTCTCATAGTTCATCAAAATGTCTCCTTTGGAAATAAAAATAACCTTCTTCCCTGCCAAAAAAACTCAACTATAGTCTTACTTTGTCACTTCATTTATTTGAAAATGAATCAACTGTGACTATAAGGTTATTTTCCATGGTGTCCTCCTAAGTTTCCAAAATCAAATCTTGAATAGAATGGTCTTGTTTGGGGGCAGTAGGGATCTATTATGAGCTGGAAGTGAAATTAACAGGCCTGTTTTGGCAGTAGAAACTATGAAGAGTAATGCTGCAGCTCTGCATTCCCAGTGTAGAGTGGAGAAAAGTCTCTGGTTGTAGTTCCCTGGGTGGCTGACCGGTTGACATTTCCCTCTTTTTCCAGCTTCCTTGGGAACCTTTGCATATGGAAAAGCATGCTGGGATCTCCTGCCATCCCCCTGGAATAGAGGCCTTTCATGTCTTGTGGTGCTCCAGATGACTGGGCACTTGAATGCCTGTACACATTTCTCATCACATTTTTGTGGTGCTGTAAATTTCCCAGAATTCTTGGCACTGCAAATGAATGCCTGTCTATGCCCTCAGCTCCTCTCCAGCAGCATAGAAAACAGCAATTACCACTGTCCTGTTAGGCACCTATATCTACAGGTTAAACACAAGACCACATTTTTGTACAGATTTGTCTTAGTTTTTCAGATTTGTTAGTATAGAACAATGGAGACCAGTCTTTTGGCCAGGCATGCCAAACATTAATCCTATATCTTCACCCGGGTGCCAGGGTGATACCTTTCCCTTACCCAGTTTGTTGCCAGGTTTGTACTCCCTGCCCAAGCTGCTGCTCTGCTTTCTGCTCCCTGTCCTGTCTGTCACTGAGCTGCCTTTCTCCTCCCCAGTCTGCTGTATGCCACAAACAGGAGCTGCTTGTACTACTTATGACATGTGCCACAGGTTGGCCATAGCCACCCTTGGTATAGGGTAACTTAATATAGGTAGGTTTGAAGACTTTTCTTTTGAAATTCTCTCAGAGCCTATTGGGCTTCTCTGTCACCGTGACAAATAATAGATTCTAGAAAGTAGCTACCAGTATCTGTTCTGAATAGAGGTGTACATAATCCGATGCCTGATAAGTCTGTGAGCTATGCTCGCAGTGTGTACAGTTTTCTTTTAATGCACAGCTTTTATGACTTGGAATTCTTAAGAACAATCATTAAAACTTCAGACTGCTTGGCCTTTGAAGTACAGAAGGAAGCTGGACTTCTCTTCAGCCTGCATTCTGTGCCTTGTCTGGAATAATCTACTTTTCTGTCTTGGTGTCAGTGTTTTACCCAAGGGCTTGAATCCTGGGGCTTTTCTAGATACATTGTCAATTGCTTGTCACCTGACAGGAACCTTCTAAGCTAGTGACTGTCTTCATAACACTTGCTCATTTGGTGTGTTTTTGTTGCCTGAGTCCTGCTTTTGCTACCAGTAGGAGTTCTTTTAGTATCAACTCTGCCGTGGGATACTTGCACAGACTTCTCAGCTAAGATTTCTGAAAAATCACATTCCAAATAAGTACTAGAATAATGAGGATACGCAAAAGAAGAAAAAAGCACCGTTACCCGGTCCAATGTGATAGTCTCGCTAATTTAGTTTCTACAGTACTGCACACCTGACTTGTCAAGCCTAGTTTGTTTGTGATGGTGGCCAAAAACTTTTTCTCCTGAGAGTCCTTTGGGTCATGTATGTCAGTGTGCTTAGATATCAGGCTCAGATGCAGATCTTGCGTTCTTCCACGCAGACCTTGCTTTCCAGCCCTGAGCCTCCTTGCCTACCATCAGGAGGCTTCCCCACTCCATGAATGCTATAGAAAGACAACAGAGAAGACTTTAAGGGTCTTCTGCATAATTTGCTGCTCCAGGACCTCTTTCCAATATCCTGAGGAAATATGGGGAAGGATATACTAAAAATCCCCACCTGGTTGCTAATGCATGCCAGAGTCTGTACTTTGGCTTTGATTCAGTTGGCACCATCCCAGTCCTTTGTCCCTTTATGCTAGGATTAATTATTACAACCATTTGGGCAGGGTACTGATATACGAGATAATGACTACCTAGTGGAGTACAAAACAGATGCTGCTTCAGTGAGCAGAGTTATTTCAGCTGCAGTATCATCTCCATTGATTTCAGGAAAGCTTTGTAGCAGTTTGCCTAATACTTTACAAGGATCATCCTGCATCTAGGAAGAGGAACCTCTATAGCAGAACCATTGGACTTGCTGTCTGATACAGTATGGCTCTGAGTAAAGAGCCAAGTGTCTAATTGTACCATTTCATCAAATTGCAAGTGAATCTGGCAAGAGTTACCTGGTTGACCCCTGTGTCTTTTCTGAGTTTGTAAAGCGAGTAGTCTCATGTATCTGGTCCTGCTGAGGTAGGGTGAGTTGGACTGTTAATTCCTACAACAGTGTTCTTTCCATCTGGTAGAATCAGTACCATTGTGCATGCTGAAAAGACCAGAGCCTTTCTTTCAGTATCCACAAACTGAGAAAGGAAATGATTCAACATCTTTGGCAATAGGATATATTTTTCATGCTCTCTGAAAATGAGAATCTCGAGTTACCAGACTGATGACCATTGATCAGACTTTGGGGAAAAACTGAATCCCATTCATGAAACTTTCCCTTGTCATGCCCCTAATGCCGGTGCACCCTTGACCTGCGAGCCTGGGTCAGCACGACCGGCTTGGCGCGAGCAGGGGGATTTATAACCAGACAGGTGGGTAATAATGATGAGCAGGAGTCAGAGGATTTAAACACAGCGTATTTGGTCACACAAAAGGTTTATTTTACTTACACTACTGATGTGCTGCAATGTAGGCAGAGGAGTTGATTTATTCAGTTACAGCATGCAGATGTCATGTTACCCAGCATTTACAGGGTGGGTAAGAGAGTTGCTTGTTACAGATTCCGAGCAATTCACATAAGCCGTTGCAGTCGGCAGATTACCGAGGGCTCTTGATAAGAAAGATTACGACAGAGGTAGAGAGATATACGGGGATACGCCAGAAAGATACGTAGGCGGGAGAGATGACATTCATGCACGATCTGTTCTTCTTGAGTTGTATACGCAGTTCTCTGCTTTGGGCGGAAGTTCTTTCAAAGTTATATTTGGCGAAAGTGACCAATTACTATACACCAGCTATAAATAATGAGTTGGCATTTGTGCTTTCTTTGTTTGCTCAGGTTTCAGAAAAAAGGGGGGTTATTTTTACTTGGGTGGTACTGGTTCTGTTTGGTCACAGGATGGCGCACATAGTATATTTAATTTTACAACTTTACTAAAGTCAGCTAATCTCGTTACTATAGGTACTTTATCTTTCGTGCTGGGCTGTCAAGGTCAGTTTCTCTCGTATCAGAAGCTCAAGCGATTTGAAATGAGGCACAGACAGGGGTGTGTATATGTGCAATACTGTTACAAACTAAAAAATAATAGTGTGAGACTACAATTACAGAGTTCATAGTGTTAGCTTCTGACCTTTTGCCATCTGACCTTTTGCCATAGGCATCTGAAATCAAAGACTTTAATCTTTGACATCCCTAAGGAAAATAACTAGCTTTCTGGCTACTGAGAGGTGCACATGGAGGCTAAGCACGTTCTTAAGATGACGGATGATACTTCAGATATCATTACAGATGCAGCTTTATACTGATATTTGTGACTGTGGATATATTCCTGGCTCCATTCCTTGAGAAGACTCGGGGAGAATTAATGATAATCATATGAAGACTTGGCCTTTCCAGTGTTGAGGTTGATGAAGTGATAGAAAATGAAGTCTGCTAGGTCTTTTAGCATTTTTTTTCTCTCTGACAAGGAAGCTAATCTTTTTACCTGGCTTTCAGAGTCTTTTGGCAGTAAAAGAATCAACTTTTAAACATGATTCTTTCAAACATGATTCTTTCAAACGCGGAGGACCATTAACAGGACCTCTCTCAACTCTTGATTAGACATTCTGGGACTACTTGGAAGACCCATCTCAGATTTATACACTTCTGAAGTTTGTGGCTAGTTTCATTTGTCTCCAGATCTCAACATGATGGTGAGCACCTTCTCACTATACTTTTTCCAAGAATTGAGAAAATGCTTTTGAAACATTGAAGTGTAAAACTTGGCTAACACAATTACGTGGAGTATTTATTTGTTAACTAGACTGTCAGGCTATATTACCTGTCTTGATACTTGTGCTATGGTAGTACCTATAGTCTAGTTAACAGTAATGGCAACTCTAAAGGTTTCATAGATTTCTAGGGTTGAAAGGGACCTGGTAGATCATTGGGTCCGACTCCCTGCTTCAGGCAGGAAAGAGTGCTGGGGTTAAGTAACCCCAGCCAGATGCCTGTCTAATCTCTTGAACATGTCCAAGGTAGGGGAAAGCACCACTTTTTCCTTGGAAGCCCATTCCATATTTTGGCAACCCTTACCATAAAGCATTTCTTTCTTATGTCCAATCTAAATCTATTCTCCTTCAGTTTGTGGCCATTATTTCTGGTAACCCTGAGGGGTGCCCTGGTAAACAGTGTCCCCTATTCCCTGCTGACCCCCTTCCCCGGTTGAGTTTGTAGGCAGCCACAAGATCACCTCTCAGCCTTTTCTTGCGGAGGCTGAAGAGATTCAGGTCCCTCAGTCTGTCTGCATAGGGTCTTAACTGCAGGCTCTCAACCACACGAGTAGCCCTCCTCTGAACCCTCTCAAGGTTATCCACATCCCTCTTAAAGTGTAGTGCCCAAAACTGGATGCAGTCGTCCATCTGCGGTCTCACCAATGCTTCATAGAGGGGAATTATCACTTCCCTAGACCTGCTTGTGATGTAGCTGCTGATGCAAGAAAGAGTGTGGTTAACCTTGCTTATTACCTCATCACACTGGCAACTCATGTTCATTTTTGCGTCAACCAAGACTCTGAGATCTCTTTCCACTATTGTGGTGCTCAGAATAGTACCCCCCCCAGTCTATTGGTGCGTTAGAGATTCTTTCTCCCCAGGTGCAGCACCTTGCAATTATCCTTGTTAAATTGCATCCTGTTCTGATCTGCCCACTTCTCCAGTTTATCCAGATCTGCCTGAATTCGTTCCCTGCCCTCCAGTGTGTTTACTATACCCCATAGTTTACTGTCATCGGCAAATTTGGACAAAATGCTTTCATCACCTTCATCCAAATCATTGATGAAGATATTAACCAGTACTGGTCCCAGGACAGAGCCTTGGGGGACACCACTGCCCACATCCCTCCAGGGAGAAACCAACCCATCCACAACCACTCTCTGGGTGTGTCCCATAAGCCATTTTTCACCCACCTTACTGTGAGAAAATCCACATCACAGCTACTCAGTTTGCTTGTAAGAATTGGGTGTGACTTTGTGTCAAAAGTCTTTTTAAAATCCAGGTAAATAATGTCTACTTCTGCTCCTGCATCTAAGCACTTTGTGACCTGGTCATAAAAAGAGACCAGGTTAGTCAGGCAGGATCTGCCTGCTATAAACCCATGCTGGCTGCCCCTTACCATTGTGTTACCCGCTGGCCCCCTGCAAATGTGATCCTTTACGATTTTTTCTAAGGTCTTGCCAAAAACAGAGGTGAGACTAACTGGCCTATAATTACCTGGGTCCTCCTTCCTCCCCTTTCTGAAAATAGGGACCACGTTGGCCCTTTACCAGTCTTGGGATGTGTACCAAGTGCCACAAGTGCTCAAACAGTTGCATCAGTGGTTTTGCTATGTCATCAGCCAATTCCTTTAGTACCCTTGGGTGAAGATCATCAGGGCCTTCTGATGTACTTCCAAATGACATACATAAACTATGAGGGAAAATGGAAATTTCTTTTAAAATAGTATTTTCCAACTGAAGTGCATCTTTTTTTTCCACCATACCTCTGGTTTTCATGTTATGAAAACATTGATCTTTAACAGCTTGGGGTGGGGGGGTTGTTGGTTTTTTTTTTTTTTGTTTGTTTTTTTTGTTTTTTTTACATTAGAAATTAAATTAGGTTGTTTTCATCTAGGACTGTAACTTAATGAATGTCTCTCTTTTTTGGTCTAGGAGTCTGTGTCCCAGCCTCTAACAACACCTCCTGCTAACCTCTTGCAACCTGTGGATAATAAGTGGAAGAGTGTAAGTATAGATTTTTTTTCATTCATTTGTGGTGTGTCAGTACTGTAGGGGTATTGCAGCTTTTAGGACTTTGAAAAATCTTTCTCAATATTATGTATTAAAAATGCAGTAATTCTATAGTAGGTAAGTTTATTTTTTGTTAAAGGGTCTTTTCCAGTGATGGGTCCAATTTGGTAACAGAAATTTGTTAGTACATGCTAATACTAGTTAAGAATTAAAGAAGCCATTTTTGTGTAATATTGCCTGATTCATATATATTTTCATGACAACTGTACACAAATCCATGTAAAAATTCTTGAAAATGGATGAAAATCTGAGTCCTGCTCTAGCCCCTGTATTCTGCATGAGAAGATCAGGGCAGCATAAAGAGTCTCAAAAAGCTCCAGCTACAGTCGGGGGGAACTTGCAACTGCCTTCCATAGATCCAGTACCGTGCAAGGTTCTCATCCCAGAGCAAGGTTTCTCTTCCTCTAGCAAAAAAGTGTGTTGGGCCTGGTGACAAAGAGGACACAAGTTATAGTTGGAGCAGCAACATTTTCAGACTCAAGTGGGTCACCTAGCTAAACCACAGGCCAAGAGCTGGTTGTCAGATGTCAGGGCTCTGGAACTACACAGGGTCCGAAGAGCCAGCAAGCTAATCTGAAGGTGAGGGGTCCCAGCAGACCAGGAACAAGTAGGTAGGAACCAGGAAATAATCAAAAAGTAGGACCCAGGGCACAGGAAACCAGGAACGTGAATCGAGGACTAGGATCAGAGTTGGGGATTTATCGGAAGCCAGGTGGCTAAGATATCTATCTGATTGCAAGTATAGCTAAGGGTTGAGGTAAGGTTATGGTCAGAGCAGTGGTTGATTAAGGCCAGGAGGTCAAAGAAAGGAACTGGAGACAGGGACTAGGAACATGGTTGTCCAAGATGGCATGTTAATGTCAGTATTATTGCTGAGACACAAGGCTCTATATAGGAAATGGGAGGGTTTTGTAGCACTCCCATCAAGGTTTTATGGGTCTCTTTGGGAACCTCATGGGAGGGCTTAGGTTCAGCTGGGGCTGGTGTTTGGCTTGCTGCTGGGTGGTACCGCAGCTTAGGCTTCTGCCTGTGGAAATGGAAGACCTCTGTTTAAATCCCAAAGGTCCTAACAAGTATACTGTTACAGAGATTATCCCTCAGTTACCTATAGATTGCAGCACAAACTGCCATAACTTGGGTTCTCAAGGAGGTCTGCATAATACCAGCAGCCATGGGATAGTTCAGGACTGGGAAAGGGGCCAGTGTGGCTATCACAGTACTAGAGATAAGGTCCATTCATGGATCAGTAACTGGCTAAATACAGGGAAGAAAGAATGGGTGTAAATAGTCAATTCTTAGAGTAGAAGGAGGTTCATAGCAAGGATTTTAAGGGTCTTTTTGTTGGACTTTTGCAGTTCAACTTATTTGCAAATAAATGATTTGGAAAATGGGATGAATAGTAAGGTGACCATGTTTGCTAATGACACTTATTATCAAGGTGGTAAAAAAACAAAGTTGATTGAAGAACTGCAAAACAATCTTGTAAAATTGAATGAGCAACAAAGTGGCAGATGAAATTCAGCGTAGGTAAGTGCACAGTGATGTGTGTGAGGGGAAAAAAATAACCCAAGATGCATTTGCATGGTAATGAGTTATACACTAACTGTTACTACTCAAAGAAATCTCCTAATGATTTGGATAGTTCTCTGAAAACATCAGCCCAGTGTTCAGCAAAAGGCAAATAAAACGTTATGAATTATTGAGAAGGAAACTGAAAACTGAATATATCATCTTACTAGTGTATAAATCAATGGTGCACTCATCTCTTGAAAACTGGATGCAGTTTTGAGGTTCTTCCCCTCAAAAGCATATCCTAGATTAGTGGGGCCAACCTTTTTGCCACGTCTCACAAATTACCCCTCCCTTTTCCCTGATTTGCCTCTCTGATGCCTTTCCTTACCTGATCAGTTGCTCAGCCATCTGGTCCCTGACAAAGCTGCTGCTTTGCTTTCTGCTTCTTGTTCTGTGCTTAATTCCTGCTCTGCTTCCTGCTCCTCACCTTATCTGCCACTGTGTTGTCTGACCCCTCCCCAATCTGCCTGTGCTACATGGGGGCTGCCCATGCTACTTGTGGTATCCTAGCTGCAGGTTGGTCATCCTTGTCCTAGATTTAGAAATGGTGTAGAGAAGTACCCCAAGAATAATCAGTAGCATGGAGAGGCTTCTGTATGAGGAGAGATTAAATATGGAATATAGCTTGGAGGAAAGACTGCTGAAGAGGAGAAACGATAGGGGTTAATAAAGTCATGAATGGTATGCAAAAATAACAACAATTTATTATTTACTTTCATGATACTAGAACTGGGGGACATGCAATGAAGTTATTAGGAAAGCAGGATTAAAACAAATAAAAACAATTTCCTGTTCATGCAGCATGTGGTTAGGCTGCAGGACTCATTGCCACAAGATTTTGCAGAGGCTAGTAATTTAACCAAGTTCAAAAGAAGATTAGACAGATGCATACAAGATTAGGTCCCAGGGCACATATTAAACATTATAACTTACAAATCAGGACTTCCTACATCTCTCAATGCTGGAATCTGTAAGGGAGGAGGCAGCAGATCAGTTTGGATGGAACCTGCATATATAGTTTCCCTCTTAATAGCTGTTTTCTGTGTACTGGGCCAGGTGGACCTGTCTTCTGATCTAGTATGACACTTAGAATGTTTGTACAATAGTTATTTCTTAAGACCTTACATCCAGAACATTTTTGAGAGCAGAGGTTTTAGCCATATGTTTACTGGATTAATGATTATGTGATTAGTGATTACTGGATATGTTCATTTGATTAGTAGCTATACTATCCTTTGCGTAAATATTCAGAGGTGGTTACTGGACTGATTTGCAAAGGTTGCAAATGCATATAACTTGAAATGAGCAGTGTATCGCAGCTTTCAAACAGCCCAGAAGTATTTGGCTCCCATGACCCTCCCGGCACTTCTGAAACCTTTTTGTGTCTATGTAATTGCTTATATGCTTTCCTCCTCTAGTATAGTTTGTCACTCTTAGATGGAATGACCAATTGAAATTTAAGGCCGCTTTTAAATGCTGGATGACAGATCTTAAATGTAATTATAAAATAAGCTTCCAAAAGGGCTAGTTCAGGGTCTTAAGCTATTCAATATTTTTATCAGTGACTTGGAAAGAAATCATTTAATGTTGAAGTTTTCAGGTAACACACAGATTTGGGGAGGAAGAAAACAAATCATTATTGCTACAGAGTGATTTGCATTGCATCATTATCAGAGTTCAAACAAAGAATATAGACCATA
Organism: Crocodylus porosus; assembly: GCF_001723895.1. Lineage (NCBI taxonomy): Eukaryota > Metazoa > Chordata > Crocodylia > Crocodylidae > Crocodylus > Crocodylus porosus. Next base: position 166,199,582 of record NW_017728886.1, on the reverse strand, counting down.
CTTTTAGGTTAGAGGAACCTGTTCTGGGAAAGCAGTGATGTTGAAAAAGATTTAAGTGTCATGATGGATATATCACTTGAATGTGAGCTTACCAGTGTGATGTGTTTTGCTATTGGAATAACATGTTAGGAGTCAGGCGGGTTCTTTAAAGCTCACAATTTGCTAAAAGAAGATTGGCGGTTTTTATAGCAGGCATTCTCTAATTCAGTTAATTACTTTACTTGAAGCAGGAGCTGATCCAGGGAAATGTTAGTGGTGTTCAGGAGGTCAAAGTAGATAATCACAGTGATCCTTTCTGGCCTTGTAATATGTGAATTTTTTAAACTGTGAAACAATATTTGACTCTGTACTATATTCTAAAATGCATACTTAATAAGCATTCCAAATGAAAGCCTTGAAGAAAATTTATGATGTTTTCATGTGATGGAAGGTCTTAATAGAAATAGTAATAAGTTTCTCTATATTTCTGTTGAAACATTCTCTCCTGTGTATGAACATTTGAATCTCTCTATCTAAAATCTTATACATACTGGTTAAACAGACATACTGGTTAAAATGTGAACACCATTTCTCATTAGTTTTGTTTTTCTGTGTACACTTGCAAAATTTGTCATTCTTGATAGGTCTTGTGAATGTATGAGGATCCAGTATTTTATCATAAGCTTAATTCAAGCAAAAGGTTATGGTTGTACAACTCGGGAAGAACTCCTGGAAGGAGAATACAGCCCTTTAATGGAGTCAGCTGTGCAGGAATGGCAGCTGTATAAACTATTAAGACCTTCCTTCAGTCTTACATGCGTGAACAATTAACATACATGTTTCAGATAAAGATAATTTACAGGTAAGTTAAATTTTCTTTAGACCTCTCTTTCTCATTTTCCTTTACATATTTACTGCTCTGTTTCAGGCCACCCATTTTCGGTCTCCACTTCTTCAACAGACAGAAAACCAGGTAACTTCAGCAGCTGCTCATCAGGGACAACAGGCTGTAACTGATGTCATCCAGCAGCTCCTTGAACTATCAGAGCCAAGTCCAGTGGAAAATAACCAGCCCCAGCAACCTGGCCAGCAACTCAATATTGCAGTTGGAATCAATAGAGACATTCTACAGGTAGAACATAGATGCATAATAAGTGGCTTTATATGCTGCAGTGCTGTGTATTTGTCTTATCCTGCTAGTGAAATTGGCCCTCCATGTTTTCAGTAGTCAGGTGTTCTTTTTGAACTTCTAAACTGATTTAAAACAACTGATTATTGTTGTTTTAATTGAGGTTTTGCAGTCTCTCTCTTGTGGTCCAAGGACTTATGGACCTTTATAATGTTAAATTATGTGGCCCTAGATTGCAAATTTATTCAAAAGAAAATTTGCATCAGATTATGAACTGAAAATGTCACCCAGCTGTGTTCCATTAAGTTTAAGGAGGAATGTTTGAATCAGGCCTGTAGTATGAGGAGGGGGTAATTAATACTGCACCTTCAGTTGTTTCCCAGTGCTTTTCTTACCCCTTTAGGTGCTCAGTCTTCTTAAAAGAATTGTAATAAGTTGACCACTTTGCAGTGTGTTCAATCATCAAGCTACAAAGGTTGCAAATTATTTATGTGCCTACAATCTCTCTTAAGCACGTAACAGCTATAGTTCAATGCTGAATCCCTTTTTGGAACACTTTTAAAGCCTTCAACTGGAAGTCACTGTATACAGGTGCAATTTTATGCATGTACAGAGCTCCATGAAGTTAGTGTGGTCCTGTTCAAATGTTGAGATTTATAGGATTAAGTCTTATTCAAAAAAGTTTCCATTTCACAAACTTTACCTATTTATATATTGGTTCCTACATACATATGATTAGGTTTTTTTTAATTTTTAGTTCAGTTTAGCATGCAGTGTTTTGATATATGAATGGCATTTATATTTTCAAGTGACAAGTAAAAAAAATAGAATTTGGAATTTTTGTGGGAATTTGTAGATATAATTTTAATGTTTGGGAAAGTGGTGCTTGATGCATGTATTGCTGGATAAAATCCAACTTGGCATCACATGAATAATGCAACTACTGCAATATTACTACCTGTCACCTTTGAAAGGAAGCTTGAAACTTTGAAAAGCAACTGATATTTCGAGTTTGTAAGTAACCTGGTAGAATTTCTCTAATTGTAAGTATTTCATCATTTACAGAATTGTTGTTTGAGCAAAACAGTTGGAATAATTTGTGGGATTTTTCTTTTCTAACTTTCTAGTTTTGTTCTGTCTTAGCAAGCCTTAGAAAACAGTGGTCTGTCTTCAATCCCAGTTTCTGCACATCCTACTGACTGCAGCCAAATTAAGACTCCTGCAGCCCAGGATCAAAATCCAGATGTCCAGAATATTTCAGATCACCAAGCTGACCTGAATAATGCAGAACAGGATAAAGGACAAGAAAGTCTAGATAAAATGGATAAAAAAGAGAAAAAGGTCTTAAAGAAAAAATCACCATTTTTACCTGGTAATGTTGAAAATGTTCACTCTGTAAACTCTTTATACAGTGCTATTTACATTATCTTACATTTTTATAGTTTCTGTCACTAAGATATAGGATTTTTTTAGATCTAGGCAACAAATAAAATGCTTATTTTTATAGTTTATATTCTTTTCTCTAAAAGAACTTATGTGTATATTGAATCTCTTGCTACATTTTTTACATCCAGGTTTCAGTTCTGTATACCCGTTTAGATTTAATACAGAAGTATCAGTATGGTTAGTCACTAAGGTAGGGGTGTCAAAGATGGGACCCATGGGCTGGGTCTGGCCCGTGGAGCCCTATCATTCATCCCCTATGAGTCTCAGACTGGCTTCATATGCAGCACTGTCTGGCCCCAGCCCTGCGTACTACGCATGGCATGCAGAAACAATCTTGCATAAGCTGCATACAGAGTAGAGGCCAGCATAGCACATGGGGCCAGGCTGGGGCTTGTACTACATGTGGTGCCAGGTACCAGACTGGTCCTGAGCACTGGATCTGGGGCCAGTCTGAATTGTGCTGGATCACCGCACCTGCTGGATCCAGCATACAGGGGGGTCCTGCATGGGCTGCCCCCGTACAGTGCATGTCCCAGACTGGCCTTGTGGCATGCCATACACGGAGCCAAGCCTAGTGTCTGCTGTGAGCTGGGCTGAGGTTGGAGTGCATACTGCCAACCAGTGGACCTGATCCAGCCTTGCACCCCTCATCCGGCCTGCGGGGCCAGATGACTCGCATTCCTGCACTAAGAAATGATCAGTTGGTGATAACTCTGACAAGTAATCCTTGAGCAGCTTCCTTTAGAGCTTAATTGTTAACTTTTATGGGTTTTTTTTTTATATCAGTACAGGAGTTGGACTCAAGGTTGATTTCAAAGTTAGAAACTCTTTCAGTATACCAGTGTTCTTCAGTTGGTGGCCTGTAGGCTGCTTGCAGTCCAAAAAGGGTTACTCTGAAGCTTCTGGGCTTCCACCAGCTGCCAATCCCCTTATCACCAGGGATCCAGGTTTCCATTTCTTATGGAAAAACACAGATTTTTCGCCTTTTGAGGAGGAAAATGTGGGAAACCATGGGTTTCCCCTTGCAGGCTGGCAGAGTTCCCCTTCCAGGCTGCTTGAGACTGGGTGGAGTGGGACACAGGGGGCGCCACATGCATGTGTGCACACATGCACGTGGCCAGCAATACAGCCAAGCAGCAGTAGAGAGTAGATCTTCCAGCTGCCTGCAGGTAAGTTTATTGGGGGGTGGGGATGGGGGGGAGAGGGCATAGGTGATGCATAGGGGAGCGGATTTAAGTGGTTATTGAGTTGAGTGAGGGAGTGTGGGGCAGGGTTGGTGGCTGGGGCTAGGAGTGCCTCCCAGCCTGGGTGGAAATGTGCAGTCAAGGGCTTGGCTGGGGGAATGGGTCAGAGTTATGGGTGGCTCCTCTGGGAGAATGGCAGGGGGCTGGCTCCCTGCTGTTGCATGCACTCGGGGTGGGGGGAAGGATCTGGGGGGGAGGTCACATGCCTCCAGATTTGTGCACAGGGTGGGGGAGGATGTAGGCTACCTGCTGCCCTCCCCGTGAGGGCCTCTGTGGCCCAGCGGATGGGACCCAGGACAGGATGGCAGAGTGGGGAAGGGAGGCTCAGTGCTGCCACTACCATCACTGGGACCTCCACACCAGCCATGCTGCCAAGGTAAGGCACACCCTATCTGCCCAGCAGCAGTGGGGGGCACAACTCTGCGCTGCTTTCTCAGCTGCTGGCTGGGCAGGGGGATGCTTCATCACGACAGCATGGCTGGTGTAGCGCTTCCAGAGGTGGTGGCAACAGCACCCAGCTTCCCTATTCCACTCTGCCTTTCCCGCTGGGTCCAGTGGGTAGGCCATGGAGGCTCCTAGGGGAGGGCAGCAGGGCGGGGCACCCCAAGCCCATAGCAGGCAGCCCACATCCTCCCCCACCCTCCACAGGCTCCACTCCAGCTGTGCTGCCTGCTGGGGGTGGGGCACTCCACTCCGGCCACAGCAGGAGCCAGGTTCTGTAGCCCTGGCATGCTGGGGACCTGCTCCAGTAGGCTTGTGGGGTGGAGGGTACTGGGACAGGAGTAAGGGACACCAGTAGGGCTGGGGAAGCTGTCAGTTGGGAGTGAGTAACACCAGCAGGGCCAGGGGGCTGTGGGTGTGAAGCGAGGGGCCAGGACAGGGCACCAGAGTATCAGGGTTGCTCAGCACCATAAAGCAGCAGGGAGGGGGGACAGCTGCAGTTGGACCCATGTTTTGGTGAGTGAAGGGGGCAGGGGGCATTCTGATTTTCCATGATAAAAAAAACAAAATCAAATGCCAAAATATGTAGGTATTCAGAAAGAATTTGTTTTATTATAATGATTGAGCCACTAGTAGGCTTCCAAATTTTCAAAGAATTTGAGATTTTTAAACAGAGAAAACCAGGATCTATGCTTATTACTCTAGCTACACCATAGCCAAGAGCTCCAGGCTTCCCCTTGGCTTCTGCTTCTTGTGGGGTGCCCATGTAGTGTAGTGGTGGGTGCTCCTTTTAATTTCTTCTTGATACATTTAATTTTATGCTAATGTATGCATACAACTTTGCAAAGAATCATTACATTATATCACCTTACTAGATGCAATCTGATATTGGACATTAATATATCAGTAGGATATCCTCTGTTTTGACTGCCTTATTTTTTAGCTTAAAAGGAAAACTTTGGGGGGGTTGTTTTTCTGTTTAGTTCTGAGGTTTTTGTTTTGGGTGGGGGTTGACATGCAAGAGCTAGCTGTTGACTTAGACAATACTTAAGGATTGTGGGTTTTAAGTTTGTATTAAAGACATCAACAAATTGTAGATCTGTATGAAAGGTTTCCAATGGCATTTATTTTTATTTATTCATTTCCTTGCAAATTTACAAGGATACTCTGTCTGTTAACTGAAACTTTGGACTCCATGTGAATTAGCTACATTTTCCAGTGTGGTAGAGGCTGAAGACCTGTTGATTAAAACACTGTTCCTGTGCATTTGATAAACCCTCTGGGAGGGGAGCTTCAGTCCTAACATACTCTGTCACTAAGATTACTAGTTCAAATTTAACTAAATTTTTAATGATAAGTAGCAACATATTTTAATATACTCATGCTTGTATGATGGCCACCATTTTGGCTGCTGCTGCTTCTCAGGTCTCTGCACCACATTTGACCATTTTGCTACATATGCTTGTGCTCGTTTGTTGTATTTTGTGAGATCTTTCAGTGTATATTTGACTTCAAGCAGCAGGTGTTGCATAGTCTGAGGCTCTGTGCCACAGTCACAGGTGGTTGAACCAGTGATACAGCCTCACTTCTTCATTAGTTCCTTGGAGTGTCCAGCTCTGGTGCATAGGCGGTTGAGACATTGCCACCTTTGCCCTGGTTTGTCAGCCCCTGGTGGTAAAGACTCAGCCACTGAAATGTCTATGTTTTTTTGCTGTTAGGTATTTTCTTCAGCCTCTTGTTCCAGATCTGTAGTCATGTAGTCAAGAGGTTGGGTGCTGGTGTGAAAGCTCCTGTGTGACTTCAGATGTTAATGTGCTGTGGAATGGTTTTACAGTGGGTATCTCAAATCTTCCTCTTGGGGAATTCTGGTGCCCTAAACTCTAGTCTTCTGTAGAGGAGTTGGAAAAACCTGTTGTTGTTTATTTTTTTCTTTGGCTTCATAGTGTATATCCAGGGAATCATCCAGGTTTAATGACCCTTGTTTTCTGGTTTCAAAGAAACATGACACAACCCTGACAGCAGGTGGTGGATTCCACAGACGCTAAACATTTATGTTATATAAATTGTTTAATTTCTGCTACAGTTCAGCAATTTACACATCAGGTTTATTGTCTATATAATATGGCTTTTGTCACTATACCAGCTGGTATAGTTGTGACAACAGAATTTCCTTTTTGGAGATGTATCAGAAATGAAGCATAAGCTGTAATCAGGAGTTTAAATGTCAAGACAATTTTTATATGGTATTAAGGAAAGCTTAAATTTGTAATCTACATTCTTTTAAGCTCTGTTTCCTTATTATATTGATTTTTATTAAAAAAGAGAAAAAGTCTTTTAACATTTGGAAATACAGAAAGCTTTCAGTGTCAGAGTAACCACTTAATGGTAGTAACCAGTTAATTGCAGATTTCTATCAATGTTTAAGTATACTAGAAAAGAGTGGACATTTTAGAGTAGACCAGTAGTGAACTCCCATTGATTTACTTTATTTATTTTTTAAAGAAAACTAGCCTATGTAATCGCCCTCATTTCTGCATCATTGTTTTGCGCAACTGGATTGAATTTTGTTCTGTAATGTCTGTTTGTTTCTAAATTGAGTAGAATTATAGCTTCCAACGAAATGGATTTAGGTCTTGGCTCATGGTAGTAATTTTTTGCCCACTTATTATTCTGGAGACCACGTTAAATGATTTACTTAAACACGCAAAAACAAATTAGTCCCCAGTTTCATGTTTTCATGCTACTTTTTTATATTGTGATTCCAGGAGGGTTATAATTCAGTAATTAGCAATTCAGAGTAAATTAGTAATTCAGAGTAAATGCTCTGTCACTTTGAGCTCTGTGTTTGAATTGTATATTATGTATGATATTGTTTTTACATGCACACATTTACTCTTTCTCTTTTTCGCCAAGATGTAAAGTAAGATGTACTGTAAATCAGGGGTAGGCAACCCTTGGCATGCATGCCAGAGCATGGCACATGAAGGCATTTTGCTTGGCATACGTGCCTTGGGGCAAACAGCGGGGAAGGGGCTGGGGCTGCGCTGTCACAACGAGAATCAGGCCTATCACGGCTCCCACCCTTGGCATACCAACATCTTACAAGTCGAGGTTGTGGGTGTTTTTGGCACTCTGCCCAAAAACATTGTCAACCCCTGCTACAGACCTATTTTGTTATTTTTACCTTCTCTATTACTGCCATGTTGTTGTTGCTGTTGTTAATATTGCTATTTATTAATAACACCACTAATTGTTGTTTATTTTAGGTTCCATCCGTGAAGAGAATGGAATAAGGTGGCATGTTTGCCCATATTGCTCTAAAGAATTTAAAAAACCCAGTGATCTAGTGCGTCACATTCGCATTCATACTCATGAGAAGCCATTCAAGTGTCCCCAGTGTTTCCGCGCCTTTGCTGTAAAGAGTACCCTTACAGCACACATAAAAACACACACTGGCATTAAAGCCTTTAAGTGTCAATGTTGTATGAAATGTTTTTCCACCTCAGGAAGTTTAAAAGTTCATATTCGTCTACATACAGGTAAGTGCTTCAAAGTTATTCCTGTGGTCTTTATGATGTGGGAGAAAAGTCTGGGAATAGGGGAACAAAATAAGGCCCTTAAATCTTAATACCTTTATCTTAATAGATATTCTTAAGTACCCTTAAATCTTTAAAAATACCTAACAGAATGAGGTGCTGTTTGCTTCTTATGAAAAATAATTTAATAACCATTTAAATCCTTAGCCCTATCGCATTATTGCATTGTCAACTTTTTAAAATATTTTAATTTGTTTTCATGGCTCCAGTTCCCATTTGTGTTTAACATTTTATATTATGAATAGTTTTGTATTTTATAGTTACTATAAATAATTTGTATACTGAGAATTATGTACTTTGCATACTGCTTATACTGTTTTAGCATTATAGGATCAAGCAAACTGACAATTTTGTTCAATTATAATTACAATTGTCATGTGCTTTTAAAGACTTTCATTGTGAACAATATATGTAGTGTAAGATAATGAATTGTTAGAAAATGATGCTGAATGGTGTGCTTGAGAACTCATTTTAAAATTCTTATATCTTAATATTGAATTATAGAAATGTAGGGACATCAAGGTTCATTTAGTTCTTCTCCCAGTATGTATATAGCCAGGGTATCAAACTCATCCTGAGCCCCAGACTGGATTCACATGGCCAGCAGCAGGGGTGAGAGGAAGACCAAGCTGCTGCCAGTGGGCATGTCCAGCAGGGCTTAAGGGCTCTGAATTCTGCACCAGACCACATCTCTTAACCACACTCCCAACTTCAGGTGGCTTGGCAAGCCTGACAGAACAGGTTCATGGGTTGTCTGTTTGACACCCCTGATAATACAGGATTTGCAATCCTTAATTAACCCGGATGAGTGCCTACCAGCCTCTTTTTGAAAATCTCCAAAGAAGAAATAAAGGAGGTTTATACAACTTCCCTAGGAAACTCATCCCATTGTTCTTCTGGTTTTACGGTTAAAAAAAACTTCCAAGATGTAATTTAAATCTGCCTTGCCTATGGCCTTGCATCCCACCTTCTGAAGCAAGAGAAACAAAATAAGGGAAAAATGTTCTTTCAAATATTTGAAAACTGCTGTTATATTTTCTGTCCCATCCTGCTGTCTCTTTTTTTCTCTGAACTAAACATACCTAAATCTTTCAACCAACCTCATATGACTTACATTCTTGTTAAACTGTGGGACCCCACCCTGTGTGCAGAGTAGACTAGCTAAGTAGAATGGTACTCTAGTGTCTCGCTTATACTGATTCTATTAATATATCCCATTTGTTTTCTCTATGATAGCACAGTATTGCTAAATCATATTGAATCTATGGTCCAGCATAATTTCTAGATTACTCTTAACTGGTTGGATGACAGTGCAGACATTCCTCTTCCCACTTGTATAGGTGCATTTGGTTTTTCTTCCCTTATACCTTATATGTGTTTGTTGAATATCATTTTGTTTCTGTCTAGTTCTCCATTTCAGCAAAATGTCTTTTAAATTTTAATTCTATCCTTCAAGGTATTTTGCAGCTCAGTTTTGTTATCTGTAAATTAGTTGCCATATACTATCTTTCTTTACATCCAAGTTGTTAATAAAAATGTTAAACAATACTAACCCCTGTGGAATGAATTTGAATCTTCCTGCCAGCCTGATGGTAATATTTGCGGTTCTTGAACAAATTCTGTATCCACTTAATGGTAATTTGGTTTGACCCACATTTCTCCAGTTCATTTAAGTGGGTATGAGTTGAGCCATATTTAAAACAAGCGTATGGCCATCTCATCTCTCTTATTCATCAAAACAGTTATTCTGGAAAAGGAAATTTAAATTTGTTTGACATTCTTTGTGCTTAACAAATACTTCTTGACTTCTAGTGATCACCTTTTTATCCTCCAAGTATTTACAAATTTAATTTTTTTATTATTTGCTCTCAGTACTTCCCAGGTATTGAAGTCAGATAGGCTAGTCTGTAAGGGCACTGGGACACATGAGAGGTGGGGTGGGGGGACACAACCCAGTGCTTTACTGGAAGAAGAATCACATAAGTTTGACCTCATTCAATCAGCTATTAGATAAAAGCACCAAAAAGCCCAGCTGAAGGGCATAAGCTATACAGGCACTAGGCAAGCCAGGTCAAACTAATGCAGTTCCTCTTCTGGGCACACTCTGTGCTTACTTAAAAGTAAAGCTCTGGGTTGTTTTGTTCCCCCCTCCCCCAACCTGTAAGCAGCCTAAGTGCTTGAATTTTCCTTTCCCCCTTTTAAAGGTAATCATTCTGCTAACCTTCTCCAGTCCCCTTGATCCACCTTTGTCCTCTAAAAGTTTGCAAATAACATTGTCAGTGACCCAGACTTCTTCAAGAAGTTCTGTCAACCTGGGACTGGGACTTCCCCACTGTGATGCAAGACGGACTTGAGGGGAACACCTCCAGACCTCAGGTTGGGGAGGACCGGGTTAGAGAGCTTCTGGAGGGGCTGGACGTGTTCAGATCAGTGGGTCCAGATGCTCTCCACCCCAGGGTGTTGAGGGAACTAGTTGGAGTTATTGCAGGGCCCTTGGCACAGCTTTATGAGCGCTTGTGGTGCTCAGACCAGGTGCCAGATGACTGGAAGACAGCTCACATGGTCCCCATCTTCAAAAAAGGGAAGAGAGAGGACCTGGGCAACTGTAGGCCTGTCAGTCTTACCTC